>NW_006263303.1:16166983-16191493 GCF_000493195.1 Citrus x clementina | reverse complement strand
GATAGACGGATCTCGATCCTCAGTTGTAATCTTCTCTTCTTCCTCCATTCCTTCAGAGCACCATTTCCGGGATCCGGATCTGGTACTGTGTATGTACCCAAACCTTTAAAAGAACCTAATCTAAATCTGATAATAGCCCAATAAAAAGAATCAACCACGTTTAAAGCAACTTAACTTTATTTGGTAAACTAAAACTGATTTGGTATATCGGCTGGAAACCCGAACGTGCGGGCTATTGATCTGTTCTAAGTCAGATCTGGGTCCAAAGGCTTCACTCTGTGTAGCATCGATCTGGTTTAACAACGCCACGTATCAATTAGTTATTAAAATTGACTAACCGCGTTCAAATTTGTTTGAACATTGTATGATCCAAAGAATCCCATAATCAAAGCTGGTAATTTATTATTTTATAAAATTTGGAAAAGCCGATCCATTAATTGATTTATTTAAAGTTTTTAATATTGAGATCTAACGAAAGCACATCCATCCTTCGATCCTATTTCCTTCTGGTATATATATATATATATAATATAAAAATAAAATAAAATATTAATATTAATAAAATAAAAGAAAAGAGGACGATTCCCTTGCCTATAAAAGGCAAGGGGATGCAGGCCAGAAAGGAGAGAGTTATTTTGAGAGCTGAAGCCGAAACTGAAGACTTTCTATCTTTTTTTTTTTTTTCTTGTTTCCGTTTGTATCAATTTTCTTTGTAATATATTTCAAAAAGTTTATCAAATAAAAAGAGTGTTGTGTTTTCTTTCAATATGAGTAGCTAATTTTATTAAGCTGAGGTGAATGGTGAAGCTCAATGTTTCAAACTATTAATTATTATTATTATTTTCTCAAATGAGTTTTTAAGTTTATTTAATTCTTTTCTAATTATTTTTATATCATGTTAATTTATAAATCTCACTGGATTTTATGGTATTTTGATATAATGTCGACACATTAATATAGTGTGGCACATTAGACACTTTATTCTATATTTATCCACACACATAGAATTAAATGATATAATAATTAATTGGTAAAAGTGAGACAAAATATAAATGAGAGAGTATTAAAATTATAGTTTGAATACAGATAGTGGATCCTAAACCTTAGTTTATTTTTAAATTAATTTCAAATAATTTCTTTTTCCTACAATTAATTTTCTTAGTTTTACTAGATTTAAAACTCCCTGTGGTTTGACCTCGATCTCAACGGGTTATATTATAAATAAACACTCTTATACTTGAGAGTAATACACTTTTGAGTCGTGTCAAGTTTTTGGCGCTGTTGTCCGGGAGTTTTCTAAATTTGGTTTTAGTTTGTCTTTCTTTATTTTATTTATTTTAATTTTTTTGTCGTTACCATTTTTCTGTGATTCTATTTTATTCTCTTTTTGTAAAACTTCAGTTAGCACCCCTCTTCCTTTCACACCTTAACATTATCCATAAAATTTGTGAGAAACCTTATCTTAGCCCAGAAACCTTTGCAAATCAATCCCCAAATCAAATTTATTTCTTTAAATTTCTGCAATTTACTTTCCGCATTTATTTTAAATGGTCGGTTTTACCGCTTGACTGTTATTTAAATTTTGTTAATTTATGTATTTTTATTTATATGGTCGATTCTACCACCTAACATTTTAATTTCAGTTCATTTATTTTTGTGCATTAATTTATTTAATTTTATGTTTTATTATATGGCTGGTTTTAAAATACCACCTAAACTGTTTCTTTTAATTTCTTTGTTTATGGCTGGTTTCACCACCTAATTTGTTTATTTTATTTATTTTTTAGTTTGTTTATTTTTATTTCGCATTTTTTGTTTATTTAATTTCCAGTTTATTTTTATTTCTGCAATTTTCATTTCGCGTTTTTTTGCATCATTAGTTTAGCACACATCATTAGCATTGCATGCGTCGTTGGTCTCGTACAAATAATGACAGATTAATTAGAAGATCACCTTCACCACTCTTAGATATGGCTGACACAAGAGCTGAAAATTTTTCGAAGCACGAAAATGACCAAGCCTTGCAAAATCTTCATGAACAACCTAGGACCTTTAGAGACTTTATGCATCCTACTAGAACATGGTCACCATCATGCATAATCTTCCCTCCTGATGCATCACGTTTTAATTTCAAATCTGGTATCATTCAACTTCTTCTTACTTTTCATGGTTTTGAGTCTAAAAATCCATATTTGCATTTGAGGGAATTTGAGGAAGTCTGTAACACATGTACTGATCAAAATTGTAGCATGAATATAATTAGGCTTAATTTTTTTCCTTTCTCACTAAAGGATAAAGCTAAAACTTGGCTACAAAATCTTAGGTCAGAATCCATCCGGACTTGGGATGAAATGCAAGCACAATTTTTGAAAAAATTCTTCCCACCCCACAGAACAAATTCTTTCAAAAGACAAATCACCACTTTCACTCAAAAATTAGGAGAAACTCTCTACCAATGTTGGGATAGGTTTAAAGAACTACTTAACATTTGTCCACATCACGGTTTTGAAACATGGAGATTAGTGTCTTATTTCTACGAGGGATTAACATCCCAAGGTAGACAAGTCATTGAAATGATGTGTAATGGTGAGTTTAGGGATAAAAGTCTTGAAGATGCATTAGACTATCTTGATTATATAGCAGAAAATGCACAACACTGGGATACAGTTGGTTCTTATGAGTCATCAAGTAAACCCCAGTCATCTCCATCTGGTGGAGGCATGCATAACCTTAGGGAAGACCATGATTTTCAAGCCAAATTTGCATCATTAACTAGAAAAGTTGAAGCATTAGAGTCGAAAAAGAATGATCATGTAAAGTCTGTTCAAAATATTTCATGTTATGTTTGCGATTCTACTGACCATTCTACGCAGGAAAGTCCAACTTTGCCAGCTCTGAAAGAAAGTTTGCATGAATAAGTAAATGTCGTTGACAATTTCAAAAGGCCAAATCCAAATCCATACTCCCAAACTTACAACTCTGGTTGGAGAAACCACCCAAATTTCAGTTGGAGAAATGACAATCATGCACAACCTTCACAACCAGTCACTCCACGTCAAAATTTCTAAAACTCCCAGAGTTACCCACCATATGTCTCACCACCAAGAAAAACTCTGGAAGACACATTGCATTCGTTTATTGAAAAATAAGAGTCAATCAATAACCAAACGATGTAAACCTTAACCAATTTGACAGAAACTATCTCCAAACTTACATCTGCTTTGACCATACATGAAAAAGGAAAGTTTCCAGCTCAACCTGAATCAAACCCCAAGAGTCAACAACATCCTCATATAGGAAATTCAGGAAACCAAAATATGAGTCAAATCAAATCGGTTATAACCCTTCGTGGTGGTAAAGTAGTCGAAAAACACATTGTGGACCCTCGTGAAACTAGTAAAGATTCAATTTCAGAAAATAAGGAAGAGTCTGTCGAACCTTTAAACCATGAAGAAATAACCAACTCTCTTCCTGTACCCCTATTTCCTCAAGCACTAATAAAGCCAAAGAAATCAAATCACAGTCTAGAAATTTATGAAGTTTTTAAACAAGTAAAAGTCAACATTCCTCTGCTGGATGTCATTAAACAAGTACCTTCTTATACTAAATTTCTGAAAGATCTGTGCACGGTGAAAAGGAAACATAAGGTGCAAAAGAGAGCTTTTCTAGCAAAACAGGTAAGTTCTATTCTCTCAACCGATAGTGCTTTGAAATATAAGGATCCTGGTTGTCCAACTATTTTTTGCACTATTGGGGATCATAAAGTTGGACATGCTTTACTTGATATTGGTGCCAGTGTTAATTTACTTCCTTACTAAGTGCACCAACAACTCAATCTCGGTGAGTTAAAACAAACTTCTACCACTCTTTTACTTGCTGATAGATTGATTAAGGTTCCAAAAGGAATAATTGAAGATGTATTAGTCCAGGTCGATAAATTCATATATTATGTGGATTTTATTGTTTTGGAAACGGAACCAATTGCTAATAAATGCAAACAAATTCCTGTTATATTGGGTCGACCATTTTTAGCTACTGCCAATGCTTTGATAAATTACAGGAATGGATTAATAAACTTATCTTTCGACAACATGACACTGGAACTCAATGTGTTCAACATGTGTAAACAACCTCACCACCAAGAAGATGATGATAATGAGAATGAGGAAATTGATATCATCGAGCCAATCATTGAGGAACACATTTAGGATGAGAATTTTACAAAATCTGCGAAAATTTGTTTTGCTGGTTCTGTTGAATCAAGTAAGGAATTAGATTTTGATACTGCTAAAATATGCCCTACACTTGATTCTATGCAGGTACCTATAGGTGACGATGACCAATCAAGCTTTGAAGATACAATACAACCTGAAGAAGCAAACGAAGAGGAAGCACCAGAGCTCGAATTAAAGCCCTTACCAGAAGAATTGAAGTATGCCTATCTTAGAGAGCAGCAGACATATATGGTGGTAATTTCTTCTCAGCTTACGCATGATCAAGAAGGTAAGTTGTTATCTATACTAAAAAGGCATAAAACTGCATTTGGTTGGACCTTAAAAGACATAAAAGACATTAATCCTTTAATTTGCACACACCGAATACACTTGGAGGAAAATGCCAAAACAACCCGTCAACCACAAAGAAGACTAAACCCTTATATGATAGAAGTGGTAAAGAAAGAGGTTCTTAAACTACTAGATGTAGGAATTATCTACCATATCTCTGATAGTCAATGGGTAAGTCCAACTCAAGTAGTACCAAAGAAATCTGGAATAACTGTTGTAAAAAATGAAAAAAGTGAACCAATCCCAACACGAGTTCCATCTAGTTGGCGCATGTGTATTGATTACAGAAAATTAAATGATGCCACTAGAAAAGATCATTTTTCCCTTCCATTTCTAGACCAAATTCTCGAAAGAGTAGATGGACATCCCTACTACTGCTTTCTTGATGGCTACTCTGGCTATTATCAAATCCATATAGCCTTAGAAGACCAAGAAAAGACCACATTCACATGTCCATTTGGAACATTTGCATTTAGGAGAATGCCCTTTCGACTTTATAATGCTCCTGCAACATTTCAAAGGTGCATGCTAAGCATTTTTAGTGACATGGTTGAAAATTGTCTAGAGGTTTTTATGGATGATTTAACTGTATTTGGTAATTCTTTTGATACATGTCTTGATAATCTAGAAAATTTTTTGGAAAGGTGCAAAGAAAAAGGACTAGTTTTAAATTGAGAAAAATGCCATTTCATGACCACTTTTGGAATTGTCTTGGGCCATGTTGTGTCTTAAAAAAGAATCGAAGTTGATAAAGCCTAAGTTGAAGTCATTTCAAAATTACCCTCACAAAAAACAATTAGAGAAGTCCGTTCTTTTTTAGGACATGCAGGATTTTATAGAAGGTTTATAAAAGACTTTAGTGCCTTATCTAGACCAATTTGTAACCTCCTAATAAAAGACACACAATTTGAATGGACTAAAAATTGTCAACAAGTTTTTGAAAAAAATAACTACTCTTTTGCCTTTTGAGCTAATGTGTGATGCTAGTGATTATGCCGTTGGCGCTGTTCTGGGTCAAAGAAATGAAGGAAAGCCCTTTTTCATCTATTATGCAAGTAGAACTTTGAATAGTGCTCAAATGAATTACACTACAACTGAGAAAGAACTACTTGTTGTAATATTTGTATTGGATAAATTTCGTTCGTATTTAATTGGTTCATCTACTGTTGTTTATTCTGATCATGCTGCTGTGAGATATTTAATGTCAAAACAGGATGCCAAACCAAGGTTGATACGATTGATTTTGCTACTTCAAAATTTTAATTTGACAATCAAAGACAAAAAGGGCGCTGAAAATGTTGTTGCAGATCATTTTTCAAGACTTACAAATGAGTCTTCAATTGAAACAACACCCATCAATGATTCTTTCCCTGATGAATTTTTGTTTTCTATAAACAAAATGCCTTGGTATGCTAATATTGTTAATTATCTTGCAACATGTGAAATGTCATGTGACTGGAGTTCCCAAGACAAGAAGAAATTCTTAACAGAAGTGAAAAACGTTTACGGGGATGAACCATACCTGTTCAAGTATTGCCTCGATCAAATTTTTCGAAGATGCATACCAGACGACGAGGTAAGTATGGTCATTCAATTTTGTCATTCTGAAGCATGTGGTGGTCATTTTTCTTTAAAAAAGACAGTTGCAAAAATATTACAGTGTGGATTTTATTGGCCGACATTATTTAAAGATTCACATGCATTCTGTAAAATGTGTAAGAATTGTCAAATGCTAGGGTCTATTTCAAAGCGAAACATGATGCCTTTAAACCCTATCCTTGTCATTGAAATATTTGATTGTTGGGGAATTGATTTTATGAGCCCTTTTCCATCATCATTTGGATTTGTATACACTTTGGTTGCTATTGATTATGTTTCAAAATGGATCGAGGCGATTCCTTATCGGCACAATGATCACAAGATTGTGATCCGCTTTTTAAAAGCAAATATTTTGAACAGATTTGGAATACCTCGAGCCATTATCAGTGATGGAGGTAAGCATTTTTGTAATAAGCCATTTGAGTCCTTAATGAAGAAATATGGAATTACCCATAAGGTTGCTACCCCTTATCACCTTCAAACAAGTGGTCAAGTTGAATTAGCAAATAGGGAGATAAAACAAATTTTAAAAAAGACAGTTAATCCAAACTGTAAAGATTGGTCTCTTCGACTAATTGATGCACTTTGGGCATATCGTACTGCTTTTAAAACATCTTTAGGAATGTCACCTTATCGACTTGTTTATGGAAAATCTTGCCACTTACCAGTAGAACTTGAACATAAATCATTTTGGACCATTAAAGCTTTTAATTCAAATCTTGATGATGATGGCAATGTGCGTAAATTGCAAATAAATGAACTTGAGGAATTAAGGAATGATGCATATGAGAATTCCAGAATTATTAAGGCAAAAACCAAATTTTTTCATGACAAAAGAATTTTTCGGAAAACATTTGAAATTGGTCAAAAAGTATTGCTTTATAATTCTCATCTTCATTTATTTCTAGGGAAGTTAAAGTCAAAGTAGAATGGTCCATTTGTTGTAAAAAATGTGTATCCATATGGAGCCATAGAAATTGAAAATCCAAATAATGGTGTCACATTTAAAGTTAATGGCCAAAGATTGAAATCATATCTGGAATACCAACCACATGAAGCAGATACCGAAATCCATTTGAGTGACCCACCAAAATTTTGATTAAGCTTTTTCATTTTAACGTTTTGTGAATTTGATTTACAGTTACTTTATCATTTGAATTATTTGATTTTTTTTCTTTTTCCTTTCCCCTATGTCTTGAATGGAGTGCATTGCATTGTTTTAATTGTGTGTTGTTTGACAATTGTGATTTAGCTCACCAAATTTTTATACTTGTCATGAGTACCTCCATGAGAAATTTCCTTTTCGATCATCTTAAAACGCTTTTTCATGTAAAATTTCACCTGAGGAAATTGCTCTGATTTTGTAAATTACATCCCATTTGGGATCTGCAACCACCAGAGTTAGTATCTCACGTGAAAGATCTAGAAAGATAACTCAAAGAAATAGATGATGGTATTTATAATCTGCAATTAGAACTAAATTCAATAAAAGGACGAAGGTGAGTTATATTCCTTGTATGTTGTTGTTTTATTTTATTGTTCTTCTTCACTTTTGATTTGATTTTGCAGATTTGATTCGTTTTGTTTTGATTCACTCTCCCGTATAAATGGCGGATAACGGTACTCCATGACTTTTTAAGTCGGTATTCTCAGTTTCTCACAATAACTGAAACCTCAATGTCAAGTATAGAAGAAATACAACAAAATTTGCATTAAAATTTTTTTTCTCTCCCTCAAAATGCTCTTAAGAAGATTTACAAAGCTCGTTGTGAACGACTGCGTTTGTTAATGATCAATAGGATTCTTGTTGACATTCGCTGGTTAATTGAAGCAAATGTCCGATTGGCAGGTGAGTTTTCTGATCCATTCATTTCTTACATGCCTGATTTTGGTAAAAGTACATTTGCTACAAAAAGAAGAGCTAAGCGACTTGGCTCTGAATGTTCTCACTGCGTAAGACTTGCTTGCAAAAATCCACGTTGTAAAGCTTTAGGAATGGTTTCTGTAAATCGTGAAGATAAAATCAAATTCGTTAAGGATGGCATGAGTAAAGAATCGTTGGATGATATCTTACGATCTCTTGAGACGCATCCGAGCGGATATGTTCAACGTGAAATTCAAAATTTGTGGAAGCTGTTCCAAAAGGAAAGTACACGGTTTAGTCTTGGGAATCTGACTCTAAAAGACCCTGTTTGCCAGTTTATAAAAAAACTGGATGGGAAGTCTATCCTCAACCCATAGAATGCGTTCAAGCCGTTACTGGACGTAAAACCAGAGGAAGATGTGAGCCACAATCACAACTACCAGTAAGTATCCTTTTATTTTATTGTTCTTTTATCTTTTGCATTATTATTATTATTGTGTGTTTTTTTTTATTTTATCTAATCACCGTTTGCTTTTTCTTTTCACTGTTTGCCTTTGAATTATTAAGCTAAAAGCTTCACGCGTCATTTGACAAATACACCACTCCATTTACAGATGTATATCATTATGTCCATCACCAAGATCCTTAAATAAGAACTTTTTTTCAAACACTCACAAATTGTTTCTTTTTAGAATTGTTCTAATGGCAGCAACTTCAAGCAGTCAACTTAAAAACATTTGTGTGCTTTCTGGATTTCGCTATGAAAAGTATAAGGAGTTCGTTCAAGTAGTTGTAGATCTTGGTCGTGCTATAGCAGAGAGGAAACTACATCTTGTATATGGAGGATGTGACTGCGGGTTATCAAAACTTGTCTCTGAAGCTGCTTTCGTTCGAGGAAGTTAAGTGTTAGGCATCATTCCAAAAGCCTTAAAACCTTTAGGATGTCTACTAGACCCACCAATTGGAGAAGAGTTAGTTGTCTCAGGTATGTAAGAAAGAATATCTGAAATGTTGAATCATGCTGACGCTTTTATTTTCTTGCCAAGAGACCTTGCAACTTTGGAGGCGCTAATTACATTTGCTTCTTAGGCCCATTTGACTATCCATCAAAAACCCATCGCTTACAAACCAGAGCCAGATCCCATGACTTCGGCTTTGGATTGGGCAACTGATGACGATGGCAGTAACTCTTGTAAAAAGTGTAAATTAAATTTAACTTTCCGTCTGTAAATATTTCTAGCAGTGGCCAGGTGATATCTTATAAACTTTACTCCTTTCTTTAGACATTGAGGACAATGTCTCCTTCAGGTTGGGGGGAGAGAATTGTTGATAATTGTCGAATGTCTCAGTCCTAGTGATGTTTTTACTAATTTTTGTTGTAAAGACTAACTTTGGATAAAAATTTGAGTCGAAGATGGCAGAATATAGAATGTAGTGTCTCTAGAAACGCATCTTCTTAATTTTTGTGTTTTCTTCTAAAAAAAAATGTTTCTAACTTTTTATTTTCGGTCTTTTTCTCTTTTTCTCTTTTTCTCTTAATCATCTCCCTTAAGTTTCTGTAATTAGTCCCAATTTTTTAGTGTTTTCTTAAAAAAAAAATTATTTTCTTTTTCAGTGTGATCTTTTAACATTGGATAACATGATGATTTTCAAATTTTGGTATTCGTATTATCTTTGGCCTTGAGTTATGTTACACTATGTTTTTTCCCTTTGCATGTTGAAACGTAAATTGAGAAATTGAATGAGTGAAATTGATTAAGCCATTTGGAGGAATGTACATGTTATGAAAAGACCAAGCGAGTTTTTGAGCCTATTATCCTTGGAGAGTAACCTTGTTTGCCTATAAAGCTTCACAATTTATTGTACAAGATCTCAATATTTTCTAAAGAAAAAAAAAGAAAGTTTGTGCAACCGCATCTAAAAGTCTATTGAACTAGTGGATATGAAAGATTATATAGAACCCTCAAAGATGACAGAATGCCATCTTTGATTCGTTTGAGCCTTTCTAGCCAACCCTATTATAAAGAATCTATAGTTAACCCCTTTGAGCCTTTGAAAAAAAAAAAACTTTTTCTTTGGTAACCTATCATATTTTCCTACTCCAATGAGGAGTATCATCTTATGTTTTATGTTTTCCATCACCCAATTATGTTTAAAAATAGGGATGATTATGTATTCCTAATAATGGTGCTATAAAAAAAAGATGATATGTATATATCAATTAATAAATAAAAAAAGAGAAAAATATCCAAGGAAAAAGAAAAAAAGCACCTTATAATCTCCAAAAGTCCCCTATTTTTCAAACATATATTTTTGTTTTCCCTATTACTCTTTTTGTTAGCCATAACCCTAGCTTACGTTACGTCCTAATAAAGTTTTTCTAGATTTTTGGGAACTATAGTCTGAAGTAAAAGCTGGTAATATGGACTAAAAGATGTGGTGATGCATAAAAATAAAAATAAATTTTGTTAGTAATTCATTAGACTTGAGATCATTTTATTTCTAAGGTGTGGGCATTATTTTTTCATCTTGATGAGAGTGTGTAATATTGTTTTATTATTCTCTCAAATTTACCATTTTTTAGAGTGACAAATTAATTTGGGGTATATCTTCTTTTGAGAGAGTCACTCTTAATCGTGAGATTTTGGGGTTTGATGTATCATTCTTAAAAGTGGCTTGATTAATGTCGCTCTGATGATTGATCATTTTATAGGATTTTACTGAACTGTTTTGAGCGGGTGTGATTTTCTTTGGGCTGAAGATAATGCTTATACTTTTATTTGATTGTTGTCATTAATCTGATGAAGGAAGTAAACACAATTTTTCAAAAACAAAAAAAAGATTTTCAATTTGGTTTTGAAATTTCTCTAAATTTTTATCTCTTAAATTGCTAGGGCCTAGCAATAAGTTGGTTGGGGGGTGTGATTGAAACTAAAAAGTATACATTTAATAAGGATAAAATTATTAGTTTTTTACTTATTATGTCGATTAATGCGTTCGTTATTTCTAAATTATTTTAATGCTCCCCAAATATATTTTATGTTAAATTAATTCGTAATTTGTTAATTTTTATCTTGTAAATATTTTTCAAGAATAAAGATGGAATTAGAATTAAAAGCGGGAACAAAAAAGAACTACTGGAACATAATTGAAAAGATGTAATAATAAATAATAAATAAAAAAATAAAAAATAAAAAAAGAACAAACGAACAAAAGCATGTTGGTGTGATGGCCTCCTGACCATTACACAATTCAATATATATATATATATATATATATATATATATATATATATATATATATATATATATATATAATATAAAAATAAAATAACATATTAATATTAATAAAATAAAAGAAAAGAAGACGATTCCCTTGCCTATAAAAGGCAAGGGGATGCAGGCCAGAAAGGAGAGAACTGTTTTGAGAGTTGAAGCCGAGATTGAAGACTTTCTATCTTTTTTTCTTTTCTTTTCTTGTTTCCGTTTGTATCAATTTTCTTTATAATATATTTTAAAAAGTTTATCAAATAAAAAGAGTATTGTGTTTTCTTTTAATATGAGTAGCTAATTTTATTAAGCTGAGGTGAATGATGAAGCTCAATGTTTCAAACTATTAATTATTATTATTTTCTCAAATGAGTTTTTAAGTTTATTTAATTCTTTTCTAATTATTTTTATATCATGTTAATTTATAAATCTCACTGGATTTTATGGTATTTTGACATAATGTCGACACATTAATATAGTGTGGCACATTAGGTACTTTATTCTATATTTATCCACACACATAGAATTAAATGATATAATATTTTTTTGAGAATAAAATGATATAATAATTAATTGGTAAAAGTGAGGCAAAATATAAATGAGAGAGTATTAAAATTATAGTTTGAATACAGAGAGTGGATCCTAAAACTTAGGTTATTTTTAAATTGATTTCAAATAATTTCTTTTCCCCACAATTAATTTTCTTAGTTTTACTAGATTTAAAATTTCCTATGGTTCAACCCCGGTCTCACCCGATTATATTATAACTAGACACTCTTATACTTGAGAGTAATACACTTTTGAGTCGTATCAGTTATGAGATTGAACGCACATAAATTATTAAACATTGAAAAGTCTAATTTAAATCTAAACCAATAGTCATCCTAAATTACTTGAACAAATTCAATTTTGATAGAAATTAAAGTGATTAAACTAAGAAAAAAATTAAAGCAAGGGAGATTTCAATAATATAAAGATTACTAAAGTTTCAAAATTCACTACTATTCAACTAGTAATTATCTAATTATTATTAAACCCTAATTTTAAAGTATTAACTTAAAATCAATCTATATAATCTCATGGATATAATAATTAAGCTCAAGTTGGTAAATCTAATGTAAGTCCTTTTACGCTTCAAGGTATCATTTTTAAGCATCCTATGTATTTAATTTATTGAAAAATAAATAATCAAAGAGAAACATTAATTATTATTTTACCAAACTTATATTTAATCAAACAATCTCTTAACCATCAAGAAATATAAGATATTAAATATGAAAAAAATAATTATTCAATTAATCATGTGAAACAAACACTATAATCAAAGAGTACATGTAAGAAATTAATTAAATAAAAAAATAATTATTTTATTTAATGGGTTTCATCCTTAACTTCGATATAAGAAAATTAACTATATATACTTAAATAGAGAGCAATAGAATTAATAGAACCAGCTGTAGAAAGCTTTAGACGGCACTGTTGCTATTCTTTGCCCGTGCCTCTCTTGTGCGATCTAACTTCGATATGTAAGAAATTAATTAAACAAAAAGATAATTATTTCATTGAATGAGTTTCATCCTTAACTTCGATATAAGAAAATTAACAATATATGCTTAAATAGAGAGCAATAGAATGAATAGAACCAACTGTAGAAAGCTTTAGACGACACTGCTGCTAGTCTTTGCCTGTGCCTCTCTTGTGCGATCTAGCTTGTATTTTTGTGTCTCAACATTATATAAAATACTAGGTGACCTAAGCTAGTAGTCGAATCCTTAGATTTTAATTCGAATTCTTAATCGGCTCTAGTATGGTCTCAATGAGAAAGAAGCATTTTCTAATCTCCTAGTGCAAGCAGAGAAAAACAAGGTCGTTTATGGGTTTAAGTTAGGGGTGGGCATAAACCCACAACCCATGGGTTTATCGAAACTCAAACCAAATTAAATGGTTTGGGTTGGGTAAATCATTAAAATGGGTTAGATGTGAGTTTTATGTAGAAAACCATTTCATTATGGTTTGGGTATGGTTTACCCATGGGTTATGGATAAAACCCCAACACTTAAATTTTCAAATAAAATAAATGAAAACAAAATAAATTAACACAAATAAGTGAAAGACCACCATTAAATTTTTTACGGCGTGATTAATCGTCAACAGTTAGAAAATAAAAATAACAGTAAAAATAAATTTATATTAAATAAATATTGTTGTAAATAACATAAATTTTTTTTCTTATTTACAAAAATAATTCCTCCCACATGGAAAGATCATCATAGAAAGAGCAGGAGACTCTACTAATGATCAATAATAATTCGGCTTGGACTAGGTCCGATATGCTAGATGTCGGCTAATTTTTGGTTAATAATTGAATGTAATGCCCATATTAAGTATTAAAACAAGAAATATATATTTTGATATGAGTAGAAAAATTAATAATAAAATTTTTTCTTGTAATTATTTATTTTGTGAACATTTTCTTATAATAAATATTTTGTAATATTTTAAAATTAAATGTAAAAAGTATAGGTAAAATATTTTATTATTTATCTTATAATAAATTTTTATTTGTCAATCAAGTTTTCTTATAATAATTTTTTTATCATTTGACTAATAACTTTCTTATATATTTATTATAAGAAAATTTTCAAAAAATAAATAAGTATAAAAAAATTTTATTATTAATTTTTTTGTTCATATCAAAACAAATATTTCTTATTTTTAATGCTTTATTTTTTATTTAGTTTCTATTCATGTGATTTATTTAATTTAGAATAAATATAAATAAAAGAGTAGTTGAAAATAAGGGTAATATTGTAAACTTATACTATTAGAGGAGTTTTTGGCCATTATAAAAGCAGAAGGGGGAAAAACAATATATGTTGATTACTGTAGGGGGGAAACTGGCAATC
This sequence comes from Citrus x clementina, assembly GCF_000493195.1. Lineage (NCBI taxonomy): Eukaryota > Viridiplantae > Streptophyta > Magnoliopsida > Sapindales > Rutaceae > Citrus > Citrus x clementina. Next base: position 16,177,290 of record NW_006263303.1, on the reverse strand, counting down.
TCCCTAAAATTAAACATATAAGTAGACAACATAACGTAAAACTACCAAAACGATAAATAAAAATAAATATTGAATAATTAAATAAATAACAAGTGGCAAAATTTATTACTAGATTGTTAATGTCATGTTTGTGAAAGTTTATTATTAAAGTGTAGGTTCTTATTTATTGAAAAATAATAATTTTTGTGATTAAACTTTATTTTGATTTTCTAGTATTCTTTAATTTAAGGATTAAGTTATTGTAAAATTTATAATTTTTATCCACTATATTTTTTATATTTTAATATCAATTTAATAATTAATAACAATTAATAATTATTATAATTTTGATATAATTAAATTTTATTAAAATAAAAATTATTTTAATAATAAAATTCAAACCAAACCCAAATGGTTTGGTTTGGTTTGGGTTAAAAATATTTGGGTTGGTTTGGGTTGGATCCAAATTTTTATGGTTTGGTTTGGGTTGACTTAAAATCCAACCCAAACCAACCCATGCCCACCCCTAGTTTAAGTTTAGCAGCAACATCTCAATCACCCATTTACTATTTGCTGACGACGGTTTGGTGTTTACAAAAGCATCAAGTGAAGGTTGCAAGAACTTGAAGAGTATTTTTGACTGTTATGCCTCAGCATCAGGCCAAATTTTCAACTACAATAAATCCTTCATGTTTTTCAGTAGCAATGTACAAGCTGGCCTGGTGGATAACATTAAGAGAATCTTTCAACTTAATGTAGTTTTCAAACATGAGAAGTACTTGTGTCTACCATCTATGGTGGGGAGGAAAAAAATTAACTTCTTAAATGACATCAAGTTAAGAATCTTAAATAAGTTATTAAGCTGGCAGAACAATTTTTTTTCAAGCGAGGGGAAGGAAGTTCTCATCAATGCAGTGGCCCAAGCTATCCCAGCTTACACAATGAGTGTTTTCAAGACCCCTTTATGTGTCAATGAAGATATCCATAAGGCTATTGCGAGATTTTGGTGGACTTCAAAGACAGATCATAGAAGTATACACTAGACTAAATGGGAGCAGTTATGTCGTGCAAAGAGAAAATGAGGCTTAGGCTTTAGGGATGTTTCTACCTTCAATTAGGCCTTAGTTGCAAAGTAAGGGTGGCAGATTCTTCAATACGCAGAATCTTTATAGGACTTAGGTCTAAATTAAAACTGATTTTTATTGATTAAATCAAAAGAAACAATCCTGACCTACAATTTGAGAGGTAGGTCAATTTTTCCTAAACTCCTAATTACTCCTAACACTAGACAAAACTCAACACAAACCTTAAATGACTCCTTAATATCTTATTTATACTTGAACCCTAATTAATAATAAAATTACTAAACTGCCCCTACCCTTTTATATTTGCCCTTAACACAAGTTTTCATTGGTCTAACATTACTCCCCTCCCAAAATGACACCTTGTCCTTAAGGTGAAATCCAGGAAACTACTGCCTCTTCTTCCTTGGCTTCTTCCTTCTCATCACACACAGTCAGAACTTGTAGTGATTTGTCCTTACATCAATACCCCGGTGAAAATTTCTCATCGCATTGAAAACACAATCCCTTTGTCCTCTTGTCCTAAATCTCTGTCTCTGTGAGGCGTTTGAAAGTCACGCCTAGTCGTGCCCCACTAACTCGATCCCTTTGGGAATCTCTCTGTAACCCCAATATTTGTGTTTTTTGGCCTCCCAGTTGTGTGCTTTAGAACTCTCGCTGAAGGTCTGGGTTTTCTGTCCTACTAAAGGTGTGTTGTTTCGGTATGAAAAACTGATTGAATTGCTCCTATTAACTCGTTCTGTTGTGTTCTCATCCTCAATCATTTGTGTCAACTCTATTGTTTCCCCTAATCCTCTTGGCCTTAGCAAGCATAGCAAGGTTCGAACTTCTGGCTTTAGTCCCTTCATAAAATTCCCTTCCAATACCACCTCTAGGATTCCCCCTAACTTCCCCGATAGCAACTTAAACTTCACCCTATACTCCATGACCGTTCTGTCTTAGTCCAGGGCAAAAAACTGTTCATGTAGATCTCCCTCTTGAGTGGCCTGAAACCTCTCCAACAGCCGATCCTTAAATTCACCCCACGACCTCAATTGTTATCGTTGTTCCCACCATTGAAACCACGCAAGAGCCTTTCCCTCCAAACATAACGCCATCGCCATTAGTTTTTCCCTTTCTGAGAGTCCATTGATGGCAAAATAGCACTCTACCCTACACACCCATCCATAAGCTTCATTGCCTTAAAAAATGGGCATTTAAGTTTTCTTACCCCAAAATCTACTCTAAATTGAGTTAGCTCCGCCCAATTTCGCACTATCGAAGCTCTCCAACCTCCCAAATTTACTGTAGTTTCAACAAATCCCTAAGATCCAGCCCAAAATTCTCCTTACTCAGCCCCATATTGGGCTGAAATCCCTTGCCCAACTGCATTCCGGTCATAATCGCTCCCTCTCTTGTCAGTAACCCATCCTTTCGGCCATCTGCCCCTAAATTCAACCTGTCCAGACCCCAAACCGCCCTGCCCTAGCCCACAGCAACCTTGCCCAACCTACCTTGGCCTAAAACGGCCCTGTCCAGCCCAAAATTCAGACTGCCTAGGTCGTGCATCATCCTCAAACGTCGTCGAGTCGCCAAGCCCAGCCACCCCCAATTCCTGCGCGCCCTATTTCGGTGCCGAAACGCCGATTCCCAACCCTAAAGTGCCTCCTCCAGCCACGTAACCCTTAGATCCACCGCCCCCAGCCGCAACCTAGCCTCATTCGCCACGCCCAATGCCAAGAAAGGCTCCCCTAGGCCGTAAGTCCCTTGGGTCGATCTCCCCGCCATCAAATCTGCCATGAACAGTTGCCCCTGGCTGTGCGAGACTAGTGGATTTCAGCCCTCCGCCCTCTGTACCGTCGCCGAGCACGAGTCATGTGTCGCCAGATCCTTCTCCCCACCATGCCGCCTTGGCTTGTTGATATTGCCAGTGGTGGGTTGAGGTGGAGTTCTATCAATTTCAGCAACATGGCTTCAAGGGATGAAAATTGTTGTTGAACGTTATTAAATCGCTCGTTAATGGTGGCCTTGAGTGATCCAATCTCTGCTTTCAATTTTTCTTCAAGCGCGTCCACTTTTTTTGCTGCCATTGTCCTAGGATTCTTGCTCTGATACCACTTTGATAGGACTTAAGTCTAAATTAAGGTTGATTTTTATTGATTAAATCAAAAGAAAGAACAATCCTGACCTACAATTCAAGGTGTAGGTCAATTTCACCCAAACTCCTAATTACTCCTAACACTAGACAAAACTCAACATAAATCCTAAATGACTCCTTAATATCTTAGTTATATCTGAACCCTAATTAATAATAAAATTACTAAACTGCCTCTGCCCCTTTATATTTGTGCTTTACACAAGTTTTCATTGGTCTAACAAATCTCTAATGGCTAGAGTTCTAAAGGCGAAATATTTTAAGCATGTGGATTTAATGGAGGCAAAGTTACGATCAAATCCATCCTTTATGTGGAGAAGCATTTTATGGGATAGACAGATCCTCAAAAAAGGGCTCAGATGGAGAATTAGTACAGGGAATCGGGTCTACATTTACAAAAGCAACTGGTTGCGAAGACCAGAAACTTTCAAATTCTCACCTCAAACAATTGATCAATATGTTATGGTATCTGACTTGATTGATGAGGAACAGAACTTGAAAGAAAGAGAGATCAAGCAGCACTTTATGGAGGAAGATGCTGACAGCATCCTGAAGATTCCACTACCAAGAACCCCCCAACCGGATCAGTACATGTGGCATTATGACAAATATGGAATGTATTTAGTCAAAAGTGGGTATCAGTTAGCTATGAAGCTAAAGTTTCCAGACAAGCCTAGTATTTCAGATACTTCTCAAAGCCATTGGGGAGTTATATGGGCTGTAGAAATTCTGGAAAAAGTCAAGGTTTTTATGTGCAAGGCAGCAAGGAACCTCCTACCGACAGCTGAAAATCTCGAGAAAAGAAAGGTTCTACCAAATCCTTTTTGCCATAGATGTGGCCTGAAAAGTGAAGATGCATTTCATGCTCTTATGGAATGCAAGGCTGCACAAAACGTTTGGAAGAACACAGTTTTTACTGAGGAAGTGAAGGTGCTCAATCACCAAGATATGTTGAGTGTCTTGCATGAAATGGGTAGAAAAAGAAGCAAAAAGGAGCTGAAGCTGATAGCTGCCTTATGTTGGGCCATTTGGCATTCAAGGAATCTTCTCATCTTTGAATGGAAGAAAGAAGATTCGCAATTATCAGCTGCAAGAGCTGAAGCAATGCTGGAATCATATCGAAGAATTAAAATACCAGACACTCAGAAATACAAAAATCAGCAAGTTAAAAGGCAGCAGACATGGAGTCCTCCCCCGGAAGGTTGGTTCAAAGTTAATGTAATCAAAGATCAGGTTGCAGGTTTGGGTGTAGTGGTTGATCTAATTCAGAACAAGGTAGCAAGACAGAAATTTTCTGGACTGTGTCATCAATTCAAGACAATTTAACTAGGATGAGTCAGTCAAGAGTACAGCGTGTCCGAAGAGATTGTAATACTATAGCTCATGCCTTGGCAAAAGAAGCTCTTGTATTTGATCATCAAGCTGTCTGGCAGGGATCTTTCCCGCCCCATATCATGTCACTCTTTTCAGTTTAGTCCTATGAAAGCTATATTTTCTCATCAAAAAAAAAAAAAAAAAAAAAAAAAAAAGCTAAAAGAATCCTTTTTATGAAATTCAATCCACCATTACTTAATAAGTAACAGACTTATGAGCAGAAGTACAATTGTAAAATTAAAATTCCTTTTTAACGCAAATTAAATTTTTCTTTACGTGCTGTACACTCGACCTGAGACATGGCTTCCACTAATTCTTCAATGCTTCCAAATTACTATTCTTTAAGCCTTTTTTTACCCACAAGTTCCAACAGTAAAATGGTTTAATTAACTAAAAATAAAAAATAAAAAAAAAACTAAAAAATATATGATTAAGAACAAAATATGTAGATATTATATGCATAAAAGCATACATTCAGATAATTTTTTTCTTTTTTTCTCCTTTCCAAAAATATTTTAGTGAAATAAAAAATGAGAAAACGTTGCAATGCTAAAACAAAAATAACCCACTTAGGCCTTCGCTTTGTGGTGCTCTTTGTTATGGGCGCCACTATGACTTATGGGCGGAGGTAGAATATTTCTTCCCAAATATTAGTGGGAGTAGAATTCTAAGCTAATTAAATAGATATTTGAGCGTATTTCAAACATATATGCATGTGTGTGTCGCTCCATCCCAGCATTGGTAGATAATTCATTGCCTCATTTGTCTTAGTGATCCGATGGCATCTAGTGAAAGGACCATCACTCAATGGATAAAAGTTAATTACTTTAGGGATAACAGGCAAAGTTTCCTTCGTAGCTTTTGGAACTCCTTTGCAGTGGCTTCATTCCATGCCTTGTTTTACAGGAAACCTCAAAGTAACTCTTTTTCATTAATCATTGTATCCCAATCATATCCTGATTCCTGTCATTTATTATCGATATCGTTTTGGTGCATTAACTTAAGAATGGTAAATAAAAGTATAGTATTCCCTGGCCTGTTGAAATTTAAAAGTATTTAGGTTGAGTGAAGTTATTGGCACTCCTCGATTATCTAAATAGAATCACACTTCAAATAAAATTATATTTAAGGACAAATAAAAATTAAACACATTTAAGAATTTTTCAAGCAAATCACTTTCATCATAGTCAATCCATTTTTTTTTCTTTTTGTTTTCAACCTAGCACTTCCGTCTAACCAAAATAAATTACAAAAATTTAGAATAATGTATTGTTCTTTTCCTTCTAACCAAAATAAATTACAAAAATCTAGAATAATCTATTGTTCTTTTCCTTCAAACCAAAATAAATTACAAAAATCTAGAATAATCTATTGTTATTTTATTAATTCTTAATGATTAAGAATTTTATAACTAAGATTATTTTCAAATTGTAATTTAAAATATGTATAATTTAATTTAATAATTGACATTAAAAAATCTATCATCCAGAAAATTTTTAATTTATGTTTAGGGTAACAACAAGATTACAAAAGAAAATTAAGATAGTGAAATACTACTTTGAATTTTAGCAATAAACAAAATAAACTGAAAAATAGAAGAGTGTATTTAAAAGAAAAAATGACATTTTTGAAATTAAAATAAAAATGATTAGAAAAGGAGATTTATTAAAAGATTAGAGGGGTGTCAATCGTCCAACTCTTTGGTTCAAAGCCATAATGATAATGCTAATACCTAACATAGTTGGCCAGATACTTTCTACAAGGTAAGCAGACATTATTTTTTTTTCAGTGTTGTTGGGATAAGTGAATTCTTTTAGATCTATCCTCCGAAAGAACCAGACAATATGATAATTTTTCTTCATCCAAATCGAGCAAGAATACCAAATTAAATGACGTGTATAAAAAATGAAAAAGATAAATAGATTTGAGGAAAATTATTGCTAAATATCTGAAGTATAATGCAAAAATATTATAATAAAAGTATATATATATATATATATATAATAAGGATGTCATTAAAATTAAAAAAAATACCTATTTTAATACATTAAAAATTATATTTTTTTATCTGTTAGTTTATTAAAATATGTATTTTTTTAATTTATTTTTATTTTTTTAGTAACATTCTTATTTATTAAAGTAAAGTGAGGATACTCCCACTACATAAACATTATTAAGTAAAAATCTGTATGCAAATAGAAATAGTCTGGCGGGCCGCGGGACTGAGGAATAATTTGCTTATCTCTGTGGCAGTTGTATAAATTTTGCTGGCAAATTTCTCTTTTGTAATGTGGTCCTCCACCTTTATCACTGATATAACCATAATGAAGAGTCAGATTCAGGGAACCCACCGAATCAAAGAGAAGACCCCACACAACACACATACTGAGAGTTTGTTACCAAATCAAGTGTCTGGCTTGCCTGACTCATCAACCAACCAAACCAACAGAAGCAGAAAAGCCTAAAATCAAAGGCACAAGACAACCAAGTCATGGCTTCATGTATCTCTCTTCTTTCAATCTTCACGTGTTCAAGATTTGGGGTTACTTTCAATCTTCGGACTTCAATGATCAAACCTAAGAGTTAACATATAAAGATCTATATGACAAATCCAACACTTACAAGATTTTTATCCTTAATTTTTCATTTCATGTCATAAGTTTTGAAATTTAGGTTACAAAAATTTCAATTTCATTTTGCCACTAGGGACTTAGCCAAAATGGTGAGGGCTAGTTGAGGGCACAAGTTCGTCGTCGTTATGGGGACCCCAACATTTTTTTTTGTAAAAATATAAGTAGATAGATGTAGATCTTTCATATAATAGTGATAGTAAAATTTTTAGCTACATTAATAAGCCATTGAGATATACTACAAGTGTATGCATAAAATTTCATTGTAATACACGTAGATTGATGTCAGTTTAAAAATTATAATATTTCACTTTATGATAACCAAATGCAAATTAAAGCATTAAACCAATGAATTATGAAACTGCCAACCAAATATTAATTTTGCTTCATGAAAGTATAGCATCAAAACATACAAATCTACATCACCCTATCTTCCTCTTCTCTCTATCTTCACATGGGCAAGATTTGGGGTTGCTTTCACATTCAAGCTTACATAAGCAAATTTATATGTCAACCCACTTGTGAAGTAAAGGAAAAAGGAAAACAACTACTAGTATGTGATCTCATTGATACTAACAAGTGGCCTAGTAAACAGAGGAAAAAAAATTGGGTACAGAAATGAGCTATTGTAACAACTTATAACTTCAAATTGAGATCAACACTTTCACCTACTTCACCATTGTTACAATTCGTCATTGTGCTTGTTGCTTGGCCAGTTTGAGCCATTGATTGTGGGAAGAAGCTATAGTAAGGCTGCCTTTGATTTTGGCCCGGCCGATGCATTTGATCTACAACACTTCCCTTTTTCACAAATGATAGAATCAAACAAGAAATGTAAGTTGAACGTAATAATCAACCGTAATAAATTAGTAGAATGAAAAATTAAAGTGCTATTGTTTTAAAAATAAACTCACTTGATAAGGTAACAATTCAAAATCAGGGAATTCACTATTGGTGAAAGCTAGAAAATGTGGAGGGCGCTTGAATTTTGATCCTTGACACAATGAAGTACTTGTGGGAGGAGCTAATGTGAGAAACCCTCCATTCAGAACCCCATTTTCTTTTATGCTTTTCTTGGAATTATTAGGCTCTAACATGAACGCTGAGCATGAAGAGCCTTCTCTGGAATGATTAAAAGCAATGAACATGTAAGCAAAAAGAAAGTATACACACATTAAATTGCCATATAAGGGATGAAACTAAAATTACAAGTTATGCTAGTTACCTGGACATTGCGAAACCGGGTTCAAAAATGAGTGTGTGTCCTCTGCCACATGAAGCTGAGTCTTCTGATCTGCTGATCACTCTGGGATGAACAATGGGTGGTATTTTGTAGTGCAAAGTTGAGAATGCTGGTGGATGGTCAATAGAAAAAGGATATGGCCTCTTCATGCCAACCATCTATACTAAATTTTAACCAAATTCAATTGTTAAAGAAAAATTGAATTAAATTACTAAATCTGAGCAAATTATGAAAGATGAGATCTTTTCAAAATAGAGCATCTATATACCTTATCTTCCTCTGGCCACATAGGTGGATAATTATTGCTATAATAGCTTTGGTTTGAAGGGGGCTCCATCTGAAAATTTATTATAGATGATGATGAAGTTGCTGATGAAGATTCAAACACCTAAACAAATTCCATGCATCAAGAAAAATAAAAACAAAATAAAAATAAAGCCCCTATAAGAAAAATAAGTCAGAAGTAAAGAAAAATCATGAAATTAATTGCCATACCATTGAAGAAGAAGGATGCAGGAATAGCTGTGGTCTTTGCATCGAGCTAGGGAAAGGCCAAACTGGGACCGAGTCAAAAGGCAAATTATTAAAATTTGATCGAAAATTCAATCCCGGATCCACCCCAGCGCTCTCTTTTTCGAGGCTATAATCACAAGAATTATGCAATTTATGAACATTTGCAGCATGTCCATGATGAATTGAAACACTTGATGATGAACAACCAGCAGGATTATTTGTCGATGGAACAGTATTTGCTTTTGAATTCAGAATTTCAATATTTTGGATGACTGATGAACAAGAAGAAGGCATAAACATTGAATTTGGTGATGAAATTGAAGAAGAGCAAGGTTGATTTGAAGATGCGGTTAATGATGCATCTTTCCTTTTTTGTTCTTCTATTCTAATTCTTTCAAGTTGTGCCACACCAAGTCCTCTTTGTGGTACTTTTTTAGGCTTTTGTTTTTTTGCAGATCTAACAATATTACCAAGACCACCACCACTACAATTACCGCTACTACTATTGCTGCACTTTTGCGTTTGATCTTCCTGACCCATAGATTTTGGTCACCTTCAAGAAACACAATATTAATTTAAAGAACAAAAAAAGGGGACAAAGATTTGGAGAAGGACCCTAAATTTTAATTTCCATCATTTCACCTACTTGTTACATACATTCTTGAAGAAGGGATAGAAGCAAAGGCACATAGATGGATTTCTAAAGAGAGAGCGAGAGAGAGGGGTATTTATAAAGAGAGCGAGAGAGAGGGGGAGAATCAAATCTTGAATTTGAGGAAGGGGAAAAAGCAACAAAGCATGATTTGAAATTAGGGGTAAAAAGGATTACCTGAGCAAAATCTAGTGGAATATCAACATCCCAATTTGAAAAAGATGACCCAAAATCTCGTCAAACCCATGAGCTTAGCCAAATTTTCAGCGATGAAAAGATTGAAGAGAGAGAGAATGAGTATCTCAGATGTTTCAGATTTTTCTCCAAACCCAGTTGTCTGGTTTGTCTGAGAGGTAGATCAACATTTTTATTTTTCTATAATTGTTCGAAGTTTCAAAATTCAAAACCATGCAAAAATGATATTAAAAAAAAGACAATAAGAATCATAATATTCAATATGTATTTCTCTCTCAATTGCCGCCCAAATCCTCGCTCCGCAGCTCCTGTCTTGATTCCTAGACTGACTCTCTCTCAGTAACCCAACTGAGATTATATTGTTGAGTTCTAAAACTAGGTAGGAGCCATGAGTTACGAAGTATGCCATGTCACCTTTAGCTTCATTGCGAGGGATTTCTTTCTGGCAGCTTTTTGGACCTCAATCATGGGGCCCTCAATTCTCGTAACACGTTCATCAAATTCA
>NW_006263303.1:16086690-16164687 GCF_000493195.1 Citrus x clementina | reverse complement strand
AAATTCACCACCACATCTCTTTGAAAATGACTGTAATTTCATAACATTTGTAATATCAAAGATTGGGTTTTTCTAAGTTATATTTATCATGTGTTTACTAAAACGTAAGTTAAAATGGACTAAAATAGAAATGAGAAATGAAATTTAGAATAAATTATTTATTTAAACTATAGGAATTGAAATTGAAATAAACTAAATTGTCATTAATGTATTTATTTTGTCTTATAATTAGAATCATAATGAGTTATGTTGTTATAAATTAACTGTTGTCATAATTATTATTTTGTATTTTTAATTATTGTGATTGTTTATTCAAAAATTATTGTTATTAATAATCATTGTTAACAATATATTAATATATTAATTAATTATAAGATTTTTATCAATAATAATAATGATGATGATGATCATCATCATCATCGCTGTTGTCGTCATTGGCATCATCATCATCATTGACATCATCATCGGCAATGGCTGCTGGTGGTGGATTGTGGTGGTGGTGGTGCTCAACGACTCTATAGCTGTTTCTCAATGACTAGCGATGAATGACTACGTTTGGTAGCGATGATTTGGGAAAGATGACAAAGACTTTTGCTTTTTTATTAATTTTTTTAATTGAATAAGGGTATTTTCATAATTTTGAGATTTTGATGGGGCAAAATGGGGAATCCTAGGAATGGAAGACTAATTTTCACCATTCTCTATTCTCAAATTAGGATGGGTCCCATGATTTTGATCTAGGAAGTAAACACACCATCATTGTAACTTACAATTAGAGTTTTTTTTTTTTTAATGTAAAAACTAACAGTGAATTTTTCCTTGTTGTAGTTATATCTAATATAACTTGGAAGATCCTCATAGATTAAATAAGTGAGTTCGAATCTTGCAGTAATAGAGAATCTACTTCTTATTCCCCTCTTTATATTAAGATAGCGTATATTACATCTAGTAAAATGTGGTTAGAGTGAACATGTTCCATAAATGATAAATATGAATAGAATTGATTTAAATTAGTCCCAATTAAATTATATAGATTTCTAATAATATACATATTAAAATATTTGAAATGGGAGAACAAATTAAACTCAACTGAATTATAAAATGACTAAAGCTTGCAACTTATATAAAATTGTTATGAGTTGATGCTTGATATTATTTATATGTCACACACTTATTATTAATATGTGGACTATAGAAAGCATTAAGTAAGTTCAATGCTTGTTACTATTACAATCCAAGACTCATAGGGATCGTTTGGCTCAAGTATAAAATGATGGGATTGGATAATTTTAGGATAAAATTATTCTAATGCAGTGTTTGGTGCCCAAAAATAAATGTAGTTATCAGTGGAGCCCACCATTTAATCCAATACAGTTTCAAAATTTTATAACGAGGGGGGGGGTGTGGGATAAGATAAAATTTAGCCATAGGCTGTTCACAGGATAAGAAAAAAAAGCCCCAAAATTTCTCTCCATCCCTCTCGACGCCAATCTCTCTTCTCGCTAGATCTTCTCTGTTCATGCAGTTAGTCTCCTCAAATCTTGATTAAAAAATTCAATTTAGTTTATTTGTTTTAATTATTCAATAGGATGAAATTTTCATGTTTTATATGGTAGTTGAGTGTTTCTTAGTTTCTATTTTAATTTTCATGTTATAAATCAATTTGGGAAGTTAATTGTTTGTGTTGTAATTATTCAATAGGATGAAATTTTCATGTTTTATATGGTATTTGAGTGTTTCTTAGTTTCTATTTTAATTTTCATGTTATAAATCAATTTGGGAAGTTAATTGTTTGTTGAGTGAGCTATTTTATAGATTTGTTCATGGGAAAGAGTAGCTTGATGAAGGATTTTTTTTTGGGTTTTGACTAAAATTTAGAATGAATTAAAAAGAGACATTTATGTAGAATTTCTTTTATTTTTCCTAATGGGATTGTTCATAAGCTAGCAAATCTAGCTGTCAATTTCTAGCCATGTGGTCTAGATTCTTTGTTAGCTTATGTGATTTGCTTTTGATTAAAGTTGGATCTTGTCATTTTGTTCTTTAGTGAATTTCTTCTATTTAAAAAAAAAAAGATAGCAATTCTAGAAATTTGTTCTTACCTATGTGAATTTACTTTATTGCTTGCTATTTAATAGAACTTTATCTTTATGCTTTTAAGAATACAATAATTAAACTTTATCTCTTATGTTGATAAGATTTAGATATTTTGAAAAGAAAATTGTCGCTTTATAAGTTTTTTGGAACTGAGCTAATAACTTGTTCATATAAAATGTATCTCGATGAGTTCCTTATCTGTCCAATTATCATAATTCTCCATGTTGATATCTACTTCACTTACTTTAATATTCATATGATATGCTCACACTATATATCTTCCAATGTCTAGATATGGATGAAAGAGAAATTATATTATTCTCTCTTATACACAAGTTACATTTACAACAATTATGTTTGTGTGTATTGGTTGTTGTACTTTGATATCGCAGAAGTCGACAAAATGAAAGATATACAGTTGCAAATCGCACATTCACTAGGCATGCAACATGCCTCATTTATCTAGAAAGTATCTAGGTAGTGACATAGAATGTGTGAATCAACTACGGATGGATAAGAGGACATTCAGATTATTATGTGAGCTACTTTGTATAAATGAGGGTTTGAAGGCTGATGGTATAGTCTTTGTTCAGGAACAAGTATGCATGTTTCTACATATACTTGCCCATCATGTAAAAAACAGAACAATTCATAGTAGATTTTTACGTTCAAGGGAGACAATTAGTAGATACTTCAACTTGGTTTTAAATGCAGTTTTACAATTGGAAAATACCTTATTAAAAACACCTAACTCTATAACTGAAAATTGCATTGACAAGAGATGGACATGGTTTAAGGTATGACATGCTTAAATTCTTGATTTTTATTTTCTCTTTTAATAAAGAGAGTTTGCCATGTTATATTGTAATTTTTTTTTTATGTTCGAATGGATTAATAGAATTGCTTGGGGGCATTAGATGATACGTACATCAAAGTACATGTACCTAAAGTTGATAAACCACGATATAGAACAAGAAATTGAAATTACGACTAATGTCTTAAGAGTTTGCTCATGAGATATGATGTTCATATTTGTGTTTCCTAGCTGGGAGGGTTTAGATTCAAATTCAAGAGTGCTTCAGGATGCATTATCTAGACAAAATGGGTTAAAAGTACCAACTCATAAGCTAATAAATAAATAATGCATTATATTGTTTTGAATATAATGCTATATTATTTATTAATGTTTATATAACTGACTTATGTTTATTAATTTTTTTAACATTTGATAGGGTATTATTACTTTGTGGATGCTGGGTATGCAAATACCGAATGATTTCTTGCGCCATATAGAGAAATAAGATATCATTTGTCGGAATGGAAAGATAGATGTGCCCCAGTTAATCATGAGGAGTACTTTAACATGGAACATTCATCAGCAAGGAATGGAATAGAGCATTGTTTTGGACTTCTTAAAGTTCGTTGGGCAATTTTAAGAAGCTCTTCTTTTTATCCATTAATGACGCAATGCAAAATAATAACTGCTTGTTGTCTTTTACACAATCTTTTTAGGAGAGAAACATGAGATAGATCAACTTGTTAATAGCGAAAGCCATGCTGACTATAACACTATTAATGAAGTTGGTTCATTAGAGCAGTTGTCTACATGGAGAAGCAACTTAGCTTTACAAATGTTTAATGAGTGGAAGGGAAGTCGTAGAACTTAAGATTTTTCAATTAAGATGATGTTCTTTTTTTTTTTTGTATTTGAATATTAGAGTTGTTTTAATATATAAATATATATTTGTTTTCATATTTATTTCAATTATAAATTATTCATGAAAGTTATTTCTTGAAATTTATTTGATTATGTAATATTTTTTATTGGTTAGTTATTGAACATGGGCGCTATATTCCATGTAATATCTTCTTTTTTCATATTATTATTATAATAAAAAGTGAGTGAAATTAACCTTGTATAGAAATGGAGGATGGAGGTGGTAATGCTCAAGTCAATGAACAAGACAAAAAAGGGAGCAGGCGTACGAACTAAAGAAGAAGAAGAAACTTTATTGGATGTGTTGGAGGAAATAGTAGCAAATGGTGGGCGTGCTGATTGTGGGTAGTTTATAGCAGGGACTACAATAAAAATTGAGGTGAAGCTACAATAGTTGCTTCCTGAATCTGGATTGAAGGCTAGCCCCCATATTGATTCGAAAATGAAGGCTTGGAAATGACAATATTCAATCATTTTTTATATGCTGAACACGAGTAGATTTGGATGGAATAATGAGAAGAAGTGCATTGAAGTTGACAATGATGAAGCATGAGAATCTTATGTGCAGGTTTGCAATAATTTTTAAATAAACATTATCATTTAGTTTGTATTATTTTTAATTGTTATGTGTCTAGATGTATTTATTATTATTATTAGTAGTAGTAGTAGTATTAGTATTTTTGTAGAATCATAAAGATGCAAAAGGATGGAGAGGCAAACCATTTCCTTTATATGAGAGATTCGCTAAAATATGGGGAAAAGATCGTGCCAATAGAAGGGCAGTAAGAACTTCCAATGATATGACGATTAATGCTAATGAGGAAGGATTTTATGGTAATGAATTTGATTTAGGTATGAGTTTCTCTCCACTATCATTTAATCAAATTGAAACTGACCACTTTTATAAATCAAAATGAATCTCAAACTATTGGTAAGAAGAGAAAGAGGTCAAAAGATCCAGTTGACAGTACATTTCAGAATTTTGTTGGTGTATTTAAGGATGTTATGGAGAGGTCAAATAAAAATGTAGCACAACTAGTTCGAAGTATGACCAATGAGAAAGAAAGTGAAAGCCAAAAAATCACTGATCAATTCGAGAGAATGGGGTTGCCATTTCATGATTGAATTGAGTTAATGAAGAAGTTTTTAAATGAACCAAATAGTGCCGAGATTTTTAAAACACTATGTAATGACCATGACAAAATGGAATTCATTATGTCAATTGTGAGGGGTGGATTTCATGGTTGACAAAGGTAGTGTTGATATATAATTTTTTTGTAACTATATATGTGGTTGACATAGATGGATATCATGTGTTAAATATGCTACATGATGTGACTTTTGGGAAACTTGATAATAATTTAACTTGCTGGCACTCTTTGTGTCGTAATTTCATTTGGGTGATGACTTTTATTTTTTTTTGTTTTTTTTTTGGTATGTCATCATTCAATAATAGTATATATGCCAGGACACCCTTTTGATATTAATGATATGTAATATTTTCATATATATAACTAGTGACATTGTTATGTAATTGTTTTTCATTTGTAGACTAATATTCTTATTATATTTGTTGATAATATTCTTGTTATGTTAAATGATATTATTTAGTAAAATATAAGTTTAAAAAATATAACATGTTAAATATAAAAAAAATTAAAGGAAGATTTTGTATTTTTTAACAAATTTACCAATAATTATTGATTTAAGTTAGATTATATTTCATGTCATTTAAAAATAAATCTAAGATAATTTTGATAAATTAATATATGGCATATTATTAGTTAGTCGTCAATCCCAGGCATACCAAACACAAGACATGATTATTTATAGTTCAATTCAACATTACATCAAACACAATATAATATTATATATAATCCAGTGTTATCCAATCCAATTCAATCTGAGATACCAAACAAGCCCATAGTTTATTTACATGCATCCAACTGTTCAGCATACCTACAACATGCAATTAGGATAGTCTTGAATCAGCTTGTTTTTCTTTTTTAAAAATTTAAATTATTTTTCTTTTTTCTTATTGTAAGCGGAATATTTTGAACCAACTTGTTCCCAAATGTGTGCTTATAGAAGTATGCACTAGCTTTTATTATATATGTTTATTTTGTCGTTTGAAATAAGCGTTTATTTTATCGTTTGAAATAATACACGTACCCCCTCACCATCTTTCCCCTTTAATAAATTCATATATGCCTTAAATGGTAGGATCAAACTCAAAACTCAATTAAAGACACCAACTTACCATCTTCATTTTCTTTCCTTTTTTTTTTTAAACTGCATTTTCCTAATTAATGTAGTATTTTTTTAAATCAAGTCTGATCGTCTAAGAGACTAAAATAGTTGTTAAATAAAATAATTCTATAATTATTTGAAATTCGCCAACAAAATACATCTCTAACAAGCATGATTAAGGGAACCACTCCTTTGTCAAAATATATCCAGCTAGTAAACTTTAGATGCAGTGAAGAGAAAGGCAACAAAAGTGCAGAAAAAATAAACAGGTTGAGATCTAAAGATGGAGTGGATCTTCAAATCAAATATTGAAGAGAAATGGCATGTCTAACTTTCCAAAGCTGGCCCACCTTAGCCAAAACAAACTTTCTCAAATTTATCGAGAATAAAACAAAACTTTGGTCCTTAATAAACCCAGCCACCCACTCCCCTCTGAGCGTGCATGACAGCAGCCCTTTTTGTCACATAATTAAGATGTCAAGATTTTGTTGGGTATGCAAATATAAGACACCCATCTAGGCAACTATAATTAAGATTCTCTTTTACCATATCCCATTCTTTTTTTTTTCCCTTTTTATTATCATTATTTTTTAATGTTCCAAGTTCTTGTTGGAATTTGGAAACCACGTTCGTCTAATGGAAATTATGGGCTGAAACCATTAATGCTAACCGGGCCCATGGGAGCAAATAGGGTATTCATTGTATGAATTTCCATAGGGTGGTGATCTTCGTATTGGTGATATTATTTCCTTTCAATAATCTAAGTAACATTAGCTGTTTGCACCTTAAATATATTTTGAATATCATATTCTGAAAAAAGTAATGATAAAATCTTAAATTTTATTCTTAATTTTATTTTAAATTATATGGCATGTGATATGTGATTGAGTAAATGGTTGATAATTTTTCACTAATTCTAGTAAATTAATTACACTATATCACATTTAATGAATATCACATCATTTAAAATAAAATTTTGTGATAAAATTATGGGTAGAGATATTTTCCCATAATTACATAATAACACCCCAATTGAAAATAAACCCACTTAATACCAAACTTACCCTTGGACTAACGAGCTTCCCTATTGTTTTATGCTTGCATTTTCCTTATTATGCACATTATGTTTTTCATATTGGAAAAAGAAGCATCGCATGCCAAAATGCCTCCCATCGGACCTTATCACCCCAAAGACTAAGGAAATTGATCAAGAGTAATTTGATTGCTCTTAGTGTTGGAGAAAAATCAATTTTTTAAATTTTTATAAAATTTTTTAAGATCGCTCTTATACAATATATAAGAATTTGTAATCTAGAAATCGTACTTTGAAAATCCGATTTGGCTTTTTCCGCTGAAGTGATTTAGGCTCCCAGATCACGATCCGTCACCACCACTCCTGTTAGATCACGATCCGTCACCACCACGCTTGTTAGATCACGAACTGTCACCAATGATCTTCCAGGTTATGACTCAAGTTTGATCTGCACTTGACGTGTGGGCGCCTTTATCACCACTAAAGCAACTAGCACGAGAAAATTTTTCTCTCAACAATAGAGAGAAAAATCTTTTTCTCTGATCTGTATAAAGTGACTGCTCTCTTTCTTTTAAAGAAAATAAGTCTTTTTATATCTCTCTTTAGTGAAAACCCTAGGCTCCAAATAATGAAAATCAAAAGCCATGTTACTTGCTTTTTCTATAGGGGGCCCATCTTGTAAAATAACATAAAGCCCCTTACACACAAGCATATTAAATGGAGCTTCCCACTAAATGATATATTTAGGCTTTTGACCCAAATGACTAGTTATCTTGCTTATTAATCCAATAGTGGTGCAGTCAATTAAATGAGCTAATCCGGGGATCATTTGGGAACATACAATAGTGGCTATAATAATTAGGCTTGTAATTAAACTAGCTCAATTATTTAATTCCAAATCTACTCCAATGAAAGATTGGAACTGACCTCCATAATTGTATGCTCGAATGATAATTCGTCCCAAGCCACATTGATTTCTTTACTACATAATCTTTTGTACCACATCGTTAATTAAATCGACATCTCAACTGTCCAATCGATTTAATTACATCTTATTCCTTGATACTTACTGATTTTCTCTAATGATCATTTTCAACATACTAAATATGTTGACACACTCTGGCCAGAGAATTCTATGATCAAGTGCCGAAAACCCATCAAGAGATGTGTTGTACAAATTCTATATTGTTAATCTATAACTCCAATACTCATAAATGCTCCCACCAAGATACCGGGTAATCTAGACTACAAGTTGTTAACATAAATATTTCGTTATTTTTGATTTTGATGATAACAAACTTGATTAAGATTGATTAATCTTTTAAAAGCTCAAAATAATTTTCATATACTTTTAAATCATCATTCTCACTTTTATTCTATGAAAATATTTTTTGGTTATTTTCATGTTAATGGTTTCAATTGAAAAAGCTTTGAGAATTTTGATAATAACAAATATTGTTTCAAATCCTGTAAATGGATCTATTTTGATAAGTTTTATAAAGTTTTTTTTTATAAAGATTTGGAGACAAACTGTTCTTTTGCAAAATAGTTCACTGTAGCAATGAATGTGGAAAACGGCGATCTGACAAGCTTGATAAATGACTCGCCGAAATCGAACAGAACTGAAGATTAGCCTTTAGACCTAAACGGCGATCCGACAATTTTGATAAATGGCTTGCCGATATCGAACAGAACTGAAGATTAGCCTCTGGACCTAAACGGTGATCCGACATCCAGATAACGGCGATCCGACAATTTGAAAATCCAGCCCAACGGTCATATTGACCAGTCAAATGGTGATCCGACATCTAGTTAACGACGATCCGACAGTGTACAGAAAGTCAATAACGACTAGTTTCTAGCTTCATCTATAAATAAGCTCATTCAAATTCAAACAAGATCTGATCACAACACGACCATTGAGCTTATATTCGAGAATACAATCTTCATAGAGCTTTAAAACACATTCTTGCTTCATCTATTCACACATTGGGCATTGATTTGTAATCTTAAATATTGTGTGAGAGAAAAACAATTTTTAATCTTTTACTTTGAGTGATTGTAAGTGTTGGGATACACTTGGGTTAAGAGATTGGGGGTAATCTCTTGTTGTAAAGGATCATTGATACCTTGGAAGTCAAGTGTAAGCATTTGAAGCCTTGGAGGCTTGCTTAGTGAAATCCTCAAGCCTGGAAAGCTTGGAGGCGTGGACGTAGGCGAAGTTGGCCGAACCACGTAAAAATCTTCGTGTTTGAATCTTTCTTCCCTTATCTTTTTATATTGTATTTGATTTAATTGTTATTCCATTAAATTCATTTTAGATTTACATTATAATTTGTTTTAGATTCAAATAATTTTTAGAATCTCAATTCACCCCTCCTCTTGGGTTGCATACTTGTATTTCACAAGTATGTGTCATGCCCATTGGTAACTTAAATGGAATAACAATTACAATTATGAAATCATAATTAACTCAAGATTAAGATTACAGTAAAATCAATGCCTATGAGATTTAATAAGTCTGACAGTTATTACAAAGTTAATTAAATCTCATATGTGATCCTGTTCAATGTAGTCGTACTACATCAATAAATTCATACATGATTAAGAAAAATCATTCAATGAATTTATTACAGTCTATACCTAAATAAAGTGCCCAACTTTATTTATCAACTGCGAATTAAATTTATTAATCATAAGATAACTTGTATTTATGTCTTCTGCGAATCCACATGGTGATCACATAAATACATATAATATGATTAAATGGACTTTAATAAAAATATTAATGTAATTAAAATATTTGAATAAAATACCTCATTTATTTTATTAATCAGAAAAATTATTTATTACAATTAAATAAACACATACGCTTTTAAAGAGCATATTTTCCCAACACTTAGTTCTAAGTGTAAGAATGTTTGATTTTTATAAAATTGTAGTGGAAGCAAAGGAACTTATCTCCAGCCATAGCTATCAAATTCTCCAAAATTTCAAATTGTATTTTATAATTTCACTAGAATTTTTTTCAGTCTATCCACCAACACTATGCCGATGAGTAAATGGAATATACAGGCTTAAGTTGTTAGATCAAGAACTTTTAATTTTAATTTTTCTGAAATTAGTTATCTTCTTCTCCTGTCAAGAAGAATATAAATAATAGGAAAAGAGACGGACCATAATTTTTCAATATTTATCAACCACCGTAACGTGTAGAAAGACATTAGAAGTAGTGGATGTTAGTATAACGTCTCTTTAAACTGTTCTTTAAATATTTTGAAATTTAAATATACTGGCCACTTTAGGACATAAAAATCACATAAATTAAAAATGTATCTTACAATTTCCCACTTTGTCTATCTCATCACAAACTCATTATCTTTAACTCTCTCTATATGTTTTTAACTTCATACGCAAAGTAAAAATAAAAAACCATGAATCGTGCTGGCAAGTCCTTTAAAAAATAAGTTTTTCCTTCCATTTAT
Organism: Citrus x clementina; assembly: GCF_000493195.1. NCBI lineage: Eukaryota > Viridiplantae > Streptophyta > Magnoliopsida > Sapindales > Rutaceae > Citrus > Citrus x clementina. Next base: position 16,154,105 of record NW_006263303.1, on the reverse strand, counting down.
TACAAGGTAGTCTTGTCTTAATGTGAGTATGATACACCGAGAAGATCCTTCAAAATTCCCAAGAAAAATCCCAAGTTTTTAGCTTAAGATTGACTTGTCCTTTTCCAGTTTAGTTGTTTTTATTTCAAATTGCTTGGTCATAGTTAAGGTGGTTAGTTACCTCCAGAATAATAGTTACGTCATGGTTTTAACTTGCTGAAGTTTAGGAGTTAGTGTTGCTATCGGTTTAATGTATTGAAACTCTATTTAAGGAGTTTATTTGGAACTAAATAAGAACATTAAGAATTTTGCTTAAAGCTGTGGTTGACTTTCACCCAAAGAAAGCCAAATTTATTGAGTTTTCATTGTAATCTAACTGGGATCTATCAGTAGTATCAGAGCTACAATGACAACCAACAAAGAGTGCATTGAAATATTGGAGCAAGGAGTGGGAGGCTTACAGGATGAGGTGCATAAGCTGGGCTCAAAATGAACGATTGTATGCAACGCTTAGAGGAGTCTTTGAAGGCTTTATCCAATGCGGTTCTCTCCTCAAAGGCATATCAGTCGTTGCACTCAGTGAAGCAAGGACACATGCATTAGTACCAACATGACGAAACAGAAAGTTCTTGTTGGAACATACCCCCTCTTCGAGCCAAAATTGAGTTTCCGCGGTTTGCAGGAGATGATCAAACAGAGTGGTTAAATAGAGTGGCACAGTTCTTTGAATTTCAAAGAACTCCTGAAGATCAAAAGGTGACTTGGTGTCTTTCCACCTGGAAGGTGAAATGAACCAATGGTGGCAATGGTTGAACCAGACATACAAGGAAGAAAATCGAACAGTGACGTGGACTATGTTTGTTGAAGAGCTATAGGCACGGTTTGGACCAACAAATTGAGAAGACTTTGACAAGGCTCTCTCACATATAACACAAAATGGATCTCTTCGGGATTATCAACGTGAATTTGAGAAATTGGGCAATCGGGTACAGGGGTGGACTCAAAAGGCTCTCGTGGGAACTTTCATGGGCGGGTTAAAACCGGAGGTAGCTGATGGGATACAAATGTTCAAGCCAAAATCACTAAAAGAGGCCATCAATTTATCCAGGACGAGAGCCGAATAGCTTACACGACAAAAGAGGTTTGCTCGGCCAATCCCACAAAATCAGCCGCCGGCTGCCGACAATCTGGTCAATCAAAAAGCAGCAATAGCTCCTAAACGCTTGGGCTGGAAAGAGATGCAAAAACGACGAGCTCAAGGGCTATTTTTCAGCTGCAACGAATGATTCACACCAGGCCATAAGTGCCAAAGGCCTCAACTGCTACTCATCCAAGGCCATGACAATTCTCCGGAGAATGAAGAAGAGGCATAGAGCGAAGGTAATAGAGAAGAGGAATTGGAAGTTTCTATACATGCATTGATTGGATGGTCATCTCCACGGACCATGCCAGTAGCTGCTTCCGTCAAGTCGCAACCAATAGTGGTGTTAATCGATAGTGGATCTACACATAATTTTTTGAACGAAAAAGTAGCTAGCACACTATGGCTCCCAGTGGTTTCTACAAAGTCTTTCACAGTCCATGTCGCCAACGGAGAACGACTCATGTGTCAAGGGCGATATGAGAATGTACCGATCGATTTACAAGGCATTCCATTCTCTCTTACTTTCTACTCTTTGCCATTAGCAGGACTAGACATGGTATTAGGAATACAATGGTTGGAGATGCTGGGGTCGATAGTTTGTAACTGGAACCATTTAACCATAGATTTCAATTGGGACAATCAAGCACGAATGCTGCAAGGGATACAAAGGCCCATTCAAGTGACTTCACTAGAGACTGTTGCAAAAGAGCATCGACAGGGTCAGATGGTCTTTGCTGTTTATCTTCAAAACTTGGAAGACTTCCTGGAATGGCATTCAACCAGATATGCAGCAACTTTTAAGCGAATTTGAGGATGTCTTTCAAGAACCCTCTAAGCTGCCACCACTACGAGAAATCGACCACCATATACCCCTTAAGAAAGGAACCCAGCTCATCAATGTTCAACCATATCGGTATGCGTATTTTCAGAAGGTAGAAATTGAAAAACAAGTGCAGGCAATGCTGAACTTAGGAATCATCCGACCAAGCATTAGTCCATTTTCGTCTCATGTCCTTCTAGTAAAAAATAAAGATGATACTTGGAGGTTTTGCACAGATTACAGAGCATTAAACACTGCCACAATCAAAGATCTATTTCCCATTGCAACAGTGGACGACATGTTGGATGAGTTATACGGCGCTACCTATTTTACTAAATTGGATCTTCGAGCTGGTTATCATCAAGTACGAGTACATGCTCCCGACATTCTGAAAACTATATTTAGGACGGATAATGGACATTTTGAGTATCTTGTTATGCCCTTTGGGTTATGTAATGTTTCATCTACGTTTCAAGCCATAATGAATTTTATTTTTCAGCCTTACCTTCGACAATTCATATTAGTTTTCTTTGATGATATATTAGTCTATAGTCCTACATGGGAATTGCATTTAACTCATGTGAGGAAGACATTAGAAATTTTGAAGAAACACAGCTTTCTCGTCAAAGCAAACAAATGTGACTTTGGTAAGCATGAATTGGACTATTTGGGCTATATCGTGACAAATCAAGGTGTCAAGGTAGATGGTAAGAAGATTGAGGCTATGGTTACGTGGCCACAACCCACTAATACTACTGAATTGCGTGGTTTTTTAGGCTTGACAGGCTATTACAGGAAGTTTGTCCGTAGTTATGGAGTACTAGCTCGTCCCCTCACCAACTTGCTCAAGAAGGGGAATTTCAAATGGGATGAGGATGCTGCTAGTGCGTTCACAATGCTCAAACAAGCTATGACAACCACACCCACTCTCGCCATGCCTAATTTCAACGAGCCATTCACTATCGAGACTGATGCTTCTGGGGATGGAATTGGAGCTATTCTCACTCAGCAAGGGAGACTAATTGCATACATGAGTCGAGCTTTGGGGAGTAGTAAACGTACCTGGTCAATCTATGCCAAAGAGATTTTAGCAATTGTGGAGGCCATTCGGACATGGAGACCATACATCTTGGGTCAAAAGCTTTTCATTCAAACCAACCAACTAAGTCTCAAATACTTCTTAGAGTGACGAGTAACCACTCCCGAGCAGCAGAAATGGGTTGCTAGGCTTCTTGGATATGACTATGAGATAAAATATCGGTCTGGAAAAGAAAATTTAGCGGCGGATGCTTTATCTTGCCCCTCCCAACAACCCTCTCCTTAATCCAATATTTATTTCACAGGTTTCCTTATGGGATGACATTCGAGAGGCAGCATAAACGGATTTGTACATGAAAAAAATATTCCAGCAGGCAGTAAATGATCATACGGGCAATTATGTAGTGAAGAATGGGCTATGTTTTTACAATCAAAGAGTGGTGGTTCCGCCTGCACCTACGAGATCAGCTGCTCTAAGAGTTTCATGACAGTAAGGTGGCTGGGCATTCTGGAGTTCTAAAGACTTTCAAACGGCTAGCTCAGCAATTTTATTGGCCCTCTATGCACAAATCTATACAAGAGTACATTCAACAATGTGCAACCTGCTAAAAGATGAAATTTGAGACACAAGTACCAGCTGGACTGCTCCAACCACTCCTAATTCCTTGTCTAGTTTGGGATGACATCTCATTAGATTTCATCGAAGGATTGCCATCTTCACATGGTAAGGATAGTATTATGGTGATCGTGGATCGTTTTAGTAAGTCTGCTCATTTCATTGCTTTATCTCATCATTTCTCAACGAAAAATCATTGTTGAAAAGTTTGTGGAACATGTTACTAAACTTCATGGAATGCCGAAGTCTATCATTAGTGATCGAGACCCTATTTTTGTAAGCAAATTTTGGCAAGAGTTTTTTACCATGTCAGGTACTAAGCTGAAGCTCAGTTCAGCATATCATCCTCAAACGGATGGACAAACGGAGGTGGTGAACTGTTGTCTCAAATAGAATCTGCGATGTTTCGTCCATCAATGGCCTCGTAAATGGTATACTTATCTACCATGGGCAGAGTATTGGTATAACACCACATATCATTGCTCGACAGGGATGACACCATTTCAAGCCTTATATGGTCGCCTTCCTCCATCCATTCCTCACTATACAGAGGGTTTGTCTCATGTTAGTGAGGTTGATCAAAGTATCCTAACTCGAGATGAAGTACTGCAACAACTGAAGACAAATTTGGAGTTGTTTGCCGCTAGAATGAAACATGCAGCTAATTAAAAGAGAAGAGAAGTGGAGTTTCAAAAAGGAGATTTGGTGCTTCTAAAATTGCACCCCTACCGCCAACAATCCGTGTTCAAACGCGACTATCACAAACTTGCCAGCCGGTTCTATGGCCCATTTCCAGTTGAGCAGAAGTTGGGCAAGGTAGCTTACCGTCTTTGTTTACCACCTGCAGTTCAGATTCACCCAGTGTTCCATGTTTCTCTCTTAAAGAAGTATGTCGGTACTTTTCTTTATGACGTTGTTGACCTGCCACCAATGTCTGATAAAGGACAGATTCAAGTTGTGTCGGAGAAGGTGATCGATACAAGATGGGTAAGGCATGGTACCAAGTTTATTGAAGAGAGTTTGGTGCAGTGGAAGACTTTGCCTGCGGAAGATGCTACTTGGGAGGAAACGCAGATGCTCAAACAATAATTTCTTGTGTTCAACCTTAAGGAGAAGGTTCCGCTTGTGGGGGGAAGTATTGATACACCGAGAAGATTCTTCGGAATTCCCAAGAAAAATCCCAAGTTTTTAGCTTAAGATTGACTTGTCCTTTTCCAGTTTAGTTGTTGTTTTTATTTCAAATTGCTTGGTCATAGTCAAAGGTGGTTAGTCACCTCCAGAATAATAGTTATGTCATGGTTTTAACATGCTGAAGTTTAAGAGTTAGTGTTGCTATCGGTTTGATGTATTGAAACTCTATTTAAGGAGTTTATTTGGGACTGAATAAGAACGTTAAAAATTTTGCTCAAAGCTGTGGTTGACTTTCACCTAAAGAAAGCCAAATTTATTGAGGTTTCATTGTAATTTGACTGGGACCTATCAGAGTACTTTATGTGTCATATACGGAATGAAAAACTTTCCAAATGCTCATTTTGGATCTTATTTTTTTGAAATATATATGCATATTGTCATTGTTTAAACTATATGAATACAAACTTTATAAGACAACATTTTGGTGGTATCTCAAGTACATGAAATTTATATAATAGAATTGAGTTCCATGTGCTCTACGTGTTTCTTATACATTTTTTGTGGTAATTCGTTCATCAGAGGATCTGTAATTATCAATTTCACATTGATGTGTTCAATAACCACTTTTTATGATTTGACATGCTCCCTTAAGAGCTAAGTACTTAATGTCGATATGCTTTCTTCCACATACACTTTTATTATTCTTAGCTAGAAATATTGTAGCAAAATTGTTGCAGCTGTCCCTTAGTCGTTTGGAAATAGAATCAACACTTCCTAATCCAGTAATGAAACTCTTGAGTTGAATAGCCTATGTCGATGCTTCAAAATAAGATACAATTAAACTCTATTTTCATAATTGAGATAGCAATTAATGATTGTTTGCACTTCTCCAGGAAATAGCTCTTCTAGCTAATAAGAAGATCTATCTTGAAGTTGAACTTTTAGTGTCAAAGTAACCAACAAAATCAGAGTTTGAATATCCAACCACCTCTAGATGATCAAACCTTCTGTAAGTAAACGTGTAGTCCTTGGTTTCTTAAAGATCCTATAACACTTTTTTTGCAGTTCTCCAGTGTTCTACACCTGGATGTAGGGGTGGGCATAAACCCAAAACCCATGGGTTTACCTAAACCCAAACCAAATAAAATGGTTTGGGTTGGATAAATCATGAGATGGGTTAAATTTGGGTTTTTATGGAAGAAACCATTTCATAATGGTTTGGGCATGGTTTACCCATAAGTCATGAACAAATTTAAAGTAACATATCAATGAAAAATAAATTAAACAAAATAAAAGGCTAAATCAATATTTTAATAATAAATTTTTATTAAAATTATTATAATATAATAATTATACTACTAATAATTATTATTATATAGTAATTATACTACTACTAATTATTATTATATAATACTAATAGAAGTGCTGCACAGGGCAAATACAAATGCAATTGTTTGTACAGTACACTATTATATAACAATTTTTACGGTCTCAACTTGAGTTAAAAGACTAAATTAACATTTTAATAAAATTACTCAAACAATATTTTTATGAAATCCTCTAATATAATTTTATAGTCCTATTTGTATTGTAATTTACTAAAATTAAAAATGTAATTGATTATAAGATTTTATCAAATAAAATATGATTCTATTGTTATTTTTTAATTAAATTTAAACCTAATTAGATTTCATGTCTATTTTTTCTTACTGCATTTAAAATTTTGGCGCTTTTTCTAATTACAATAAATTTTAGATTTATTTCTTGGAAGATTCAAATTTATAAAATTAAATAATTTAATTTTGATGGATTGCTTTGATACTTGAGTTGAGATATCTTATCTTACTTTAATTTGTATTGACATTGTTAAAATTTTTGTTGTAATATGGTTACTATTTAAGAACGAAGTTATTGTAAAATCCATTATTCATAATTTTTATCCACTACATTTTTCATAATTTACTAATTAATAATTATTATAATTTGATATAGTTAAATTTATTAAAATAAAAAGTATTTTGATTATAAAATTCAAACCAAACCCAAATGGGTTGGTTTAAGTTGGGTTAAAAATATTTGGGTTGAGCCCAAATTTTTATGGTTTAGTTTGGATTGACTTAAAACCCAATCCAAATCAACCCATGCCCACCCCTACCTAGATGCATTGATATCTTCCTAGCATTCCTACTGCAAATGCAATGTCAGGCCTTGTGCAAACTTGAGCATTCATTAAGCTCTTAACTGCGCAAGCATAACAAATATTGGTCATCTATTCCCTTTAAATTTTGTTCTTTGGGTATTGTGTCAAATTGAATTTGGCACCTTTGAAATAGATGCCACACTGGGTAACCAATTATTTATACAAAATATTTCAAGAATTTTATTGATATAGTTTCTTAGGATAATCCTAATGTATTTTAATTTTTATACTAATGACATAAGAAGCCTCACCCATATCTTTCATAACAAATTATTGTGAGAGAAAAAGTTTAACCTTATGAAGCAAGCCCAAATCACTTAAATCAAGCAAAATATTATCACTAGTCTATAAGAAGGATTCTTTTCGGATAATCTTGGCGTTAGTGGCCCATTTGATATGGAATTATATTAAATAGATGTGAAAACTGCTTTCCTCAATGGAGATCTGAAGGACGTTTCATGATAATCAATTCTTTCTTGTTAAGTGAAAAGTGTGATAAGAATTGGTTGTTGATAATCTTGTAATTCTTGATGATTATCTTGAATAACAACTAATTTTCATGAAGATTCAGGAGTAGGTTCGAAACTTAGATCTTGCTTAAAAATCAAGTCTTGAGGTACTTTAACTATGTGTATCATTCTCTTGAAAATGCGTTTTTTTTTTTTTTTTTTGCTTCCTATAATTTTAGAATTATAGGATTGATGACAAAATCTATATCCTCTAGACCTTTCCCCATAGCCAATAAAACATATCATTAACTGCCTTCGGGTCTAGGTTTTTCTCTTGTAGGTTGTATATTCTAACTTCGGCTGGACAACCACATTTATGCACATTTTAAACTAGGTTCCTAACTTTTCCATAATTCAAAATGTGTTTTAAAAGCAACCTTTATTGGATCTTTATTTAGTAGATATGCAACATTTTCTAGAGCTTCACTCCACAAGGATAATAGGAAGTTGGAGTTACTTATCATACTTCAAACCATGTTTATTAATTTTTGGTTTCATCTTTCTACTACATCATTTTGATATGGCGAGCCTAGCATTGTGTATTGAGCAACAATGCCTTCTTCCTCTAGAAACCTAACAAATGGATCTGGTCTTTGTCCTTATCTTATATATTGACTATAATATTATAATATTCTCCACTTTTACCTGATCTGATAATTTTAATTTATTTTCCTAAGTTTTTCTCTATTTCTACTTTACAAACTTTAAAAGTATCTAATGCTTTGCATCTATCATAGAGAAAGTAGTGATACTTATATCGTGGATAATAGTCAATGAAAGAGATGAAGTATTTCTGACCATTTAAGCACACTTCTAGAAATGGCCACAAATATTCGTGTGTATAATTCTAATATGTCGGAACTCCTCCTAGCACCTTTCTTGGTCTTAGTGGTATGCTTTTCCTTAATGTAGTTTATGCAAGTACCAAAATCAATAAATTCAAGAGCCTTAAAGACGCCACCTTTTACTAATCTTTTGATTCATTCAATGAAGATGTAACATAATCTCTTTTGCCAAAACATGGATGATTTCTCATTTACAACGCCTTTCTTTGTAGCAATATTACCATGGAAAGTCATAAGGTTATAATCAAAAGTAGGATTTAAATAAAGTTTAAACAAACCGTCATCTAAAATTCTATTACCAACAACAATAGTGTCTTTAAACAAATGAAAAGATTTCCTAGCAAAATTAAAACTAAAATCAAGAGGCAAAAGTATTGAAACAAAGATAAAGTTTGTAGAAGTAAATATAAAAGGTTTAATCAAGGTCTAAGACAAAGCCAAAATTAAGAATAAAATTTGTAGGCCTCTGTAGCTTCAATATATAGGGGATCTTGTTCCCTAAATAGAATGCATATCCACTATTCATTAGTTTCCTTTAGTTCAAGACACCCTACGTGGTATTGGCAACATGGATTATAGAAGCAGAGTCAATCCAAGTGTTTTAGAAACTTTAACCATATTAGATTCCTAACACACTAAAGATATATGATTACGTTTCTTTTTAAGCCAAATCTTGTATTTGGGCAAACCTTCTTCATGTGTTGTTTCTTTTTGCAGAAAAAGCACTCAACAACATTCTTATTGACTTAACTAAGAGATGCCTTTCCTTTTCTTTTCCTGGTCTAGTCATTTTTCTTTCCATGAGTCAATGTATGGACATTTTCCATCCTCTCCTAACTCAGTCTCCTTTCCTTTTTCACACACAAAGTCAAAAGTTCAGTAATGGACTACTTTTCCTTATGTGTGTTATAGGAGGTTTTGAAAAGTCCATATTCATATGGGAGTGAATCATGGATAAAGTCAACTAGAAAACGCTCAAAAATGTTAATTTGTAAAAACTTCAGTTGAGCAGCTATATCCCTCATTTTCGTAATGTGCTCATGCACGATTTTTGCCTTTAGAGTTTATGGATGACAATTTGCTCATTAAAGCGCATGCTAATGCCTTGTTAGATGTCTCAAACTATTGCTAAATGGCATTAAGATAATTTTTCACATTAGTAAAATTAGGAATAGACCCATATTGCTTTTTCCAACATGAGCCTTGATAAGCATTTGAACTGCTCCCAATGATTATATGATACTTTCTTTATTGGAACTGAATTCTGTAGGCACTGATGGTTCATCCAATTGAAGCGCTAAGTCAAGGTCCATGTGCTCCAATTTAAGAGAATTTTCTCCTTCCAGTCATTAAAATTATCATAAAAGGATGTGAGATGCATCATAGATTGGAACATATAAAGATTGAATGACTATAAATTAAATAAATAATGAGTTTACCAACTATAATTAAAGCATAAAATTTGGAAAATCTATACATCAAATGATTCCAAAATAAATTAATGCATCATTATAATTGTCCTATGGGTAAAATTTGTAACATGCAATTGATTAATTCTGTATAATGGGCCTAACATGTTACCAATTATTTTATCAAAATTTATCAAGCATGTGGGCAATTAGTTTTTCTTTTATGTATATATTTTAAGTAAAAGAATAAATCACTACTATCTCATTAGGCTTATACGAGTATTATAATTCCCGTGTAGGAACATTATGATATTTTAATGTTTAAGTACAACATTTGAAGTCATTAAAATTAATATGTCCTAATTATTCCATTTTTATAATTTTAAGATGATGTGGCCATCCGTCAACTACTCAAATGTAATAAACTTTAAGATTGACATCAAAACTCAGTTACCAATAATACATAAATAATAGAAGGTAAACGAACAAGAATAGTATTCCAGACGCCACATAAAAATGAATTTGTCACATAACAAAATTAAGGTATTTTAAATAGTGTGTGGGTCCCATATATACACTATTCATGTGAGAGGCATGTATCTTACATGCATGTAAGATAGAGTTTGCCATTTAATATATGTACAATATATATGGCAAATTAACATATCACTGTAGCATACTAATTTAATATTTTAGTAGCCTAATTAATAATCACTTATAAAATCCACGTATATTAGGTTCTCATATATATAGTTGCATGCAAGTAGCACTAACATGTACATCTATTGCAGACACATATAAATTTAAGATGTAAAATTATTGACTAATATTAGGTATGTCATTAATATTAATAACACCATTTCTAGCACACTCAAAGAATCGAAAGCCAAATTTAAAAAGGTACATACTCTGATACCAAAATGTAAGAATATTTTATTTTCAAAGAACTTTCCTCTAACCATAGCTATCAGTTCCTCTGGATTTCATATTGTATTTTATAATTTCACTAGAATGTTTTAGTCTATCCGACACCAATATACCCATGAGTATATGGAATATATCGACTTAAGTTGTTGGATTGGGGGCCCTTAATTTTATTTTTTTCCTGAAATTAGTTATTTTCTTCTCCCGTCAAGAAGAATATAAATACAATAAAAAGAGATGGGCCACAATCCCTCAATGTTCGTTAACTACCTTAACGTGTAAAAAGTTATTAGGAGTAGTGGATGTTAATATAACTTCTCTTTAAATTGCTTTTTAAGTTTTTTAAAATTTAGGTAGATATAAATAAGGATAAGAAGTTTAAATTAATTAATTAACTAATAATAATTATTAACTCTATTACATAGGCCACTTTAGGGCACAAAAATCACATAAATTAAAAAGTGTCTTACACTAAGTTAGAACAATACACAAAGGGCGGCGAAGATGTCATTATTTTCATAAATGCAATGAGAATTATTGTTGGAAAACAATGTTTAAATCATAATCTTAGGGAGACAGAGGAGGATTTGAGAGGAAGGAAGATAATTTTTCATTGGGAGAAATTAACTTCAGAAGCAAGAGTTTTTCTTTAATCAAACTTGGGTTGAGTGTTCTTCCCACAACAAAGGATGAGACTATTTGAATACACCAAATTACTCAATAACCCTATTTACTAAATAAATCCACCCTCAAATTTTGAAATTTCAAATTTTACTCAGTAAACCCACTTAAATATCTAATATTCCCTTACTAAACCCAATTTTTATAATAATGGTGATTTTATTCATTAAACCCATTAAATTCATTACAAAGCCATTAAATTCTTCTGAAAAAAATTGATTGAATATAAGTCAACGAGTTTCTTCTGAAAAAATAAAAAAGAAGCAAAAGGAAAGGAAATAAATTTATTGCTTTTAACATTTTAGAATACATTCATGATAAAGCAAGGTATGTTAAGGTTAGCATCGCATATGCATCCAACAGATTTTATTCTTTGGAATGTTCTAGATCAGTTTGTGAAATTATTTTGGACTAAAAATTGAAATGATAAAATGAATTCTATTAGATGTTATACTTATAAAATTAATACTTGCTATCATGTGGATTGATATTTGACTATTTGATTAATGCTTGTACATCTCGGTGTTGATAATTTGGAAGAATAAGTAATTGATTATTGATGAAATATTCTTTGATCACAACTTTAACAGATTTTATCACATTAATACTAAACTACAATTTGAAAAAATTAATAGACGACAATAATTGATTATTAATTTGAAATTTAATTAAATTTAGCTTGAGTGAGGGGCCATTCCCAAAGGATTTCAGTGTTGATCTCATCAATGTAATTTGCTTAGAAATATTGAACCAGATCGGGGTTATGGACTAAGCATTGGAGAGCACTATTCATAAAACAAGTATTCCCCAGATTCTACAACCTTGCCAAATCCCCCTTCTCTCATTTCTACAGAGTTATAGGAATCATATCCATCATCCATATCCATGAACGTTGAGCCAAAAGAACGACCCGAATGGCATGCCAACATTAAAGCAAAAAAATAATAAATAAACATATGAATAGTATTATAAATCAATTGTCTAAAACTATTCTATTTGTAGTAGCCACCTTAGGACTTATAATTTCTCTAAAATGTTGTATTTGAGAAGTATATGAAGTCTCTCATCCGTTTGCGATAGGGTGATGATATGTGCCCCAATCAAGTGTTATAGGTGGAACATGATCTATAAAAGCTTATAATTAATAATAAAAAATTATATATGGAACAACATTAAATTAATAAAATAACAAATTATACCTCAACAAAATGATTGCCAAATACATAGCCACGAGCAATATTTCTGTGAGATAGTATATGCACTGGCTCAGATCTCAAAGGTAAAAATGCAAGGCATGTATTGAGGACAAGTGGAATAAGACAACATTATAGCATGATGCTATAAGATGACCCATGTCAGGCATACTCATCCATCGATCAGACAACGTTGGCCAATTCTCATAATATGAAACGATGTGAATAAGCACGTTCACTCTTTTAAGTTCGTATAATTTGCCATAATCATCTAAGTGAGAGTACAACTCATTTAGTAAATCTTTCCTCACTTGTACCCATCCATCCTCACCTAAGCTATTAAGTCAGGTATATCTTTAAAACCACAGTTACCATCAGCTACAACATCTTTAATGTAATGAATATATGATTGTAATCCAACTGAAAATTCATCAATAAACATAATTGATTTGATTGGCATGCTCTTGTTAACCTGCAAATATAAGTATTATATATAATAAAAAAATTTAAATTAAATGACTTACTAAATAACTTAAGTATAAATTTGTATTACCTTTGTTTTCGGTCATCCTCTATGTTTAACTTTAGGTTTTGATACAGCAGCTATAACTAAATTACTCTTCACATTAACTGAACAACTTTCTTGGCCAGATAATATTATCTCAAAAGCAGATGGGTCACAACGGGTAGAAGTATCAGCTTTGATAGATGGTCGACCTCGTGTTCTTGTCTTCACTTCTGGATCTAAAAGAAAGGTACACCCAAGATTGGCTACAAAATATCTAATTGGATTTTAATCGAACCCTTATTAAGCTGCTTAACAATCAACTCAAACTCCGACTAACAACTTAACTCCACCTTTTGCTTCTTGTCTTCACTTCTAGATCAATTCTCTCAAGTGGAATAGGTTGACATTCTTTTTTGTATTATGCAATCTCATAAGCACATGGTAAACCGTGTGTTTGGCAAACAACACACCCACATGCAGAGTGGTCGACCCTAATAGAAATAGCACGTTTCAGTTCACTGAGGATTATATTTAATGCAATTATAGAGATGAAGCCTAAATATGTTTGAATTCTTCAGGCTTGAATTGATGTTGAACAATTGTCAAACTTGTCTCAAATGATGCTTTAATATATGTATGTTGTAACTGAAGTAAATTGTGTATATTTGCCTATGATGTCTCAAAGTTTCCTTGACTTGTGGAAAGATACTTCTTTAACCTTGAATGTGCACTTTCAACCCTATTAAAAAGATAATAGTAAAAAAAATTAATAATAATAATAATAACAACAACAACAGCAACAACAACAACAACGATAATAATATAATAAATAAATTGAATAAGTAAAACCAATAAGTTATTGGTAAAATTAAAATGTTATATACTTGTTTGTAGTAAATTTCCAAAGTGCATAATTTTTTTCTGTCCATGCTGAAACAAATCTTTCTTTATAGTTGTTCAACTATGTATCTATTACATATTCCATCACCGCTGGAAAAAAAAAAAAGCAAAATCTCTCTACATGATTTTAAAGTGGTCAATGAATTCAATTTCATTTGAAGATAACATCCATAAGTTCCAACTCATTATGAACTTCTCCCACTTATCATTTACTGCAAATAACTTCTTGTATATTGCTATAATATTCCTACTGATATGCCATCTACAAAAAAAAAAAAAATGATTTGCATTAAGAAATATTTTATCAATGGTGTTCATTAAAGCCAACTCTCTATCAGTGACAATGACCCTAGAAAAAAGTCATTGTCCATTAAACCCCTCAATCTATCTACTGCTAATGTGTAGCTATCTTCCCACTCATAACTTAGGTATGCATAAGTAACATTAAAAGTCATATCAGTTGATGTGACTCCTATAATCTCAAATAAAGAAAGATGGTATTTATTGACTTTATAAGTACAGTCCATTAGCAAAGCACTTGGAAATAAATATAACAACTCTATGCTCTTAGGGTGTGCCCAAAACAAGTCTTTCACAATATATGTATTGTCATATCAACTATGCCACTCAATGTAATTATGTTCAGATAACTTACTCAAATGTTGTTGCATTTGTGATCTGCCAGCAATCTCAATCACCGTATATCTCTGCCGTGCATTGTATATTGACTTCATTGTAGAAACATTAAAAATAGATATATTCTTTTTAAAAGTGACTAAAATATCTTTTGGTTGTACCATATTTTTTGACATGTCAACTAATAATGATGTTTCTTCAGCAATTAGTTGCCCTGTAAATGAGTGCCCTTCAAGATGTTTTGCAATTGGATGATTATGGACTCCGCGCATTACCTTTAGCATCCAGTCGTTTTAAGTGTCTAACTTTCGACCCTTTAATTTAAAATCCTCATTTTTTTGTACTAGTTATTCTCGATTTTGAATCTTTTTGGTTGTCTTTCTTCTTTATTTTTCATACTTTCCACCTCTCTCACGACCAAAAAAGATACTTGGTCTTTTACCACAACAACCCACTTCAAATCTCTTGATGACAACCATTATACCATTTTTCTTTCTGACATTACGAGTCCACTGAAGCTTGAATATCTAGATAGAAAGAAATCTCATGGAAGTTAAATAAAATTTCATTAAAAAATCCAAAATTAATTACAAACTAAAGTTACCTCATGAGTTGTAAATTCACTGCTATAATCCATCACACAATGTGCATCAGAATTGGTAGATTTGATGGAAACATCATCCTACATATAATAAAATATCATTGTTAAAACTATAAAATACATTTAAAAAATCAGTTTTATATGACACATAAGATTTATTGTTTACTATGCAAGACCTTCACAATAGTACTAGCTGATAGAATGAAGGAAAAGTAGCATTCTATAAAGCTTATAGACATAAACCAAAAGACAAAACTAAAATGATATAATTTTCTTAGTATTAGATAGGTGAAAATAACAGTTACTACCAAAAAAAACATAAAGTTGTAGAAACAAACTATTAAAAGAAGTGAACCTCGACAAATAGGTTAAATAATGCTCAGAAGCAACTGGCTCCATTCGTGCTTTAATCTGCTCACTTGCATCCAAAATCGCAACTCCATAAATATCAGAACTTGCAAAAGCAATTGTTAGTGATGCATTAGGAACCTAAATTATTTTGGCAAATTCAAATAAAATAAGATATAAGTACGACAACTATTATTTATTAGGCTACCAAAAACTAATTAAAGGCAAAGATCAGTGCATAACAGAGAGAGAAAAGTCAAAGAATCAAGCATTAAAGTGCACAAGGAAGACTTATGCAATTAAACGAAAAGTCAAAGAATCAAGTAAAATTTGTCTCTTATTTCTTTAAAATACTAACAGTTAAAATATTTTATGGTTATAAAAATAAACAAAAAAAAAAAGATCAGAGATAGTTGTTTAAAGGTATTTGAAGTTGATTTATAAAGGACACCGAAAGAAAACCTCCAAGGACAAGAAACTACTTTCTTGGAGTGAAAAGAAAAATCTTTGATGAAGGACACCAAATATTTGTTTGTTTGTTACTATTGACGAAGTCTCACATGCATGTGGAGTTTACTAGCAGGTTTTGAATGTATCTCTCTATCAATTTCGAATGGAAAAGGAAAAAAACAAAAATCAAATGTAAATAAAAAAATTTCATACATGTTCATCATTCAACTTATTGTCAATATTGTTTTGTTCCTCCATAAAATCAATATCCATCAAATCAATAACAACCAACTTTGTTATTCTTAATCGAATCACATGTGCCCATTTAACAAAAATATACGGCTTGATAGAAGAATCACACCTCTTGATTGATTAGGGTTTAATGAAAATCTTATTAAGGTCCTATAAAACTATGTTGAATATAAAGATGGGTTCAATGAGTAAAAATTCTGGATTTTTTCCTTTTTATTATATTATAATGTCCATAACTATAATTTAATTTAGGGTATTTTAATCATAAAAAAATTATTTTTAAAAATGGGTTTATTGAGTAGTTTGGTGGGTTTAAATAGCCCTACTCCACAGCAAAATAATTCTAAATTTCATTAGGTTTTAATCTCAAATGCTAATAAAAATGCAATATTTTGTTTGCAATGTATATAAAATATTTAAAAATATAAAAATGAAAGAAAAATATCGGATTATTATTATTATTATTATTATTTTACACCAAAACCTATTTTATTTACTATGTAATGAAGTTTTAATTATGATTTTAGAATTGCCAACGGCAATATTTTTGTTTGCAATGTGGTAACTTTTAGATGTTTATATGTTATGTATTTGTTGAAATACTTATTTGAATTTTTATTTAATAAAAAAAGACTATAAATTATAAAAATAAGAATAAGTATTTTTATTATTTTTATTTTTATTTCGATTTATATAATATATTTAATTTATAATAAATACATAAAAGTATATTTGAAAATAAGAGTAATATTATAAATTATGGTAACATAAAATTATTGAGTATTATAAAAACAATAGAGGGTAAGTGATATATATTAATTTCAATATCTCCTAATTTTGGGATGTCTAACACTACTCTTTATTATAATATTACAATATTCGTAAATAATTTACTATTACAGACAAGCTAACACCCGTCTAACATGCCATTCTAAGTGTTGGCTTCAAAATTTGGAGAAGATTTTCAATTTTATTTACAGAGAAGCCATTACATACATAACTGCCACGGTTCTATTTACAGGTTTGGCACTATAGTAATTTACAAGTTTTCCATTCCATATAAATTTAATTCAAACCCAATAACTCATCATACTAACTAAAAGTGCTTTTGTTTCCCTCTAACTTTTCTTCTTTTAAATTTAATAATCTACCCTTGCCCCATTTTTAACTTAATAATTTAAATATTGAAATTCAAAACCCAAAAAATACAATGAAACCTTTATAAAATAATATTATTGGAATTAAGAAAAAATATTATCTTAGCTATGTTATATATTATTGTTTTAGGTTATATATTATCAATAAAACAATTTGTTAATTTATCAATAAATGAATGTTTATAAATTTATGAAGAATTTATATTTTATTTATTTGTGTCATTTTTGTATGTGTACTTTTCAGTTACCAAGATATGTTTCTAAAAAAAGAAAGAATAATAATAATAATAAATTTTATGAACATGTACATAGAAGTGAAAAAAATTAATGTAAGTACATTGTACATAGACATAAGATTGATGTACGTAGTTTTCAAATGTAATACCCTAAAAGATAAAGTGTTTCAAATACTTAAAGTACTTATAATATAAACTCTATAAATGCACTAGTATATAAACTCCATAAATACAAGTCACTAGTTTTATTTTTAGTCTCAAATCATTAAACAAATATTTTGAAAAAAATAGAATTGAGAAAATTAAAGTTGTCAAAAAAATCCTTAATATTATAAATTTTAAATGTTATTTATTATTAATATTTTTTTGTATTTTGATAATTACTAATTTACATTTTCATCGGGCCCTAAGGTATTCAAAAAATTATTATTTATGCATTTAGCGAGATCATTAATTTAGTACATTTGCCCCAAGTTGGGAATTGAAAGAATTTATTATTTAATTAAGGTTATTAATTTATCGAATACTCATTTTTTACCAAGGTTTTATTGTATATGATTATAAAAATAAAAATTGTAACTAAAGTCAAATAGTAATTAAAATAAATTGAAATAAATTAGCCATATATTAGAAAATTAAAATACACATTTTACTTATCAATTATGCATATTGTTGTGCAAATTTTCTTGTACTTGCAAGCGCACGAACCTATTGTAGTATAGATAAATGATGATGAGTGTCGATCATACGAGAAGGTAGATTTAATTATGTGTGAGGTTAATTTTCCTAGTTTATACGCGAATTGGTTGGATATGATTTTTGAACAGTAATAAGATTTAAACTAAAAAGATGG
Source organism: Citrus x clementina (assembly GCF_000493195.1). Classification (NCBI taxonomy): domain Eukaryota; kingdom Viridiplantae; phylum Streptophyta; class Magnoliopsida; order Sapindales; family Rutaceae; genus Citrus; species Citrus x clementina. The sequence goes on along the minus strand of NW_006263303.1, from coordinate 16,135,675 downwards.
TGGAATAGATTAAAGATGAAACAACACTACACTATGAGCTTATTATTCCTTTTTAGTTCCTATTAGTTTATGAGTGGGTATTTCCACTCCTCATAGTCCTCATTCTGGTAAATATAATATCAAGCACTTATTATGCCAAGGGAAAATAATCTTCTACTAAATATGATGTCAAGTATACATTGTACTAGGTGATAATAATCTCACTATTGTAATGTGGCAAGACCATCCACTAAATAACTTAGATGTATTTTCTATCAATACTGAGTCAAGACAAACCACGAATACTAGAGAGGATTTTCTCGCTAATAAATTAGTGTAAAGTTCTTGTCATACCAAATAGTAATGATCTTACACTAGGGAGCCAATATATTGTACAAAATCTAGACAAGATTATTACTGTCCGCCAACAATGAGTCAAAATAATCCACATAAATCAGAGAAAGAGTTAATAAACTTACTAAATTAAGCTCATGGACCATGTTGAGACTTCACCTTCCACTCAAGCTTGAAACGAAATTAGCCACTCATATTGAACCACATGTAAAATGGTGATTTTATACTAAAATACATAGAAAATAAAAGACAGAAAGAGAATTACATAAAATGGAGCTAAAATTTTTTCTCAGAACTGTTGGATTAATGAGGAATAGTCCTCTATGTTAATGATACTTAGAGTATAAATTGCAAGGTTCTTTTATTTATTTATTTATTTCTTTTTTCTCTTTTGTATTATCATTATATATATATATATATATATAGAGAGAGAGAGAGAGAGAGAGAGAGAGAGAGAGAGAGAAGAGTGCAACACTTTTCTGAAAAAGAAAAAATTCTCTATGTTTTTCTCAAATATAAATAGGTGATGGAAAACATAAAATATAAGGTAGTACACCAAGTTGGGGCGGGATAAGACAATAAGTTAACAAACAAAATATTTTTTTTTTTATAGGCATAAGATAGGTAATTATTGATATTTCACAATGGGGATGGCTAGAAAAGGGTCAAATGGATTAAAGATGGTATTTCTGTCATTTTTTAGAACTCTAAATAGTCTTTTATATCTACTAATTCAATGGACTTCCAAATGTAACAACACACAATTCTCTTTTTTTTTTCATTGGTCGACTCAAAAGAAAAAGATATAGATCACGTATAAAATAATAAACTGATAAACTTGGAAAAATGGTTACTCTCCAAGAAAAATGATAGGCTTAAAAACTCACTCGGAACTTATTATAACATGTGCATTTCTTCAAATAACTCAATCAATTTCACTCATCAAATTTCTAAATTCACACTCGTCACTAATATCAATATATAAAGTGGGTGTAACATAACTCAAAACTAAAGATAATACAAATACTAAAATTTAGAGATAATGCAAATACTAAAATTTAGAAATTATCATGTCATCCAATATCAAAATATCACATAAAATGCCTTAAATTTTATTATTTTTATTTTTATTATTTTTTAACTAAACTGCAAGACTAGGAAGATGTGTTTCTAGAGTAACTAAACTCTATATTTGGCCATCTTCAACTCAAAAATTTAGAAAAGGTTATTCCACAAGTACAAGAAAACAACTATCAGTTATTCTGCAACTATCAACTATTATCTCTCCCCAACTAGAATGAGACATTGTCCTCAATATCTAAAAAGAAAAAATGTAGATTTTAGAAGATATCACCTGAATGCTGCAACATAAGAAAATATGTACAAATGGAAGGTTAAATCTAATTTGCACCTCTTAATACTACTACTGCTATCATCATTAGTTGACCAATCCAACGCAAAGGTCCTAAGATCTGATTCTAGTATGTAAGTTTGTAAAAGATCTAGTAACTTGTTAGTAGTAGAAGCATAAATAAAGAGCTTTTTCACTGTGAATGGAATGAAATGATTCTTAACTATATCATGAAGAAATACTATCAAACCATCATAAAAATTATTAACATTTAATAAACCGATGGGTTTTTGACAAATGTTCAAAGGGGCCTAAGATGCAAATGTAATCAAAGCCTCCATAGTTGCAAGATCTCCTAGCTATAAAATGATAGGGTTCGCATGGTTTAACATCTTAGACATTTAGACTTAAATCATGATTACTTATATAGTAAATGACATGTTTTTATTACATTTAGTAATGTTTTGCATGAACATCCATTTTAGTTTACTTTTAATAAGTTTTGTTTGATAGAGAATGAATTGTGTGCTTAGACTATATACATAATTGTAGGTGATCGGAAGTTCAAATTTCAAGAAAGGAATGCGACCGCAATAGGCTTGTAAAGATAAAGAAAGAATTTGGTAGAAAGAATTGAAACAAGTATGGAACAATGCAAATGCTGAAGTTGTTATTGTAGCAATGTTGCTGTAGCACCATTACTATAGCAATCCTGGAGCATTGACAAAGAAGATTTCACACAAGATACTATGAAGATAGCGATCTAGAGTTTCCTAAACTGGAAGATGCGTGCCCTAAGCTTCCGGTTGCCCTAATTCTAAGATATAAAACAAGCACACACGCAAAGAAAAAAGGCGGGGGCCGTCATTAGAGAAAAGGAATAGAGAAACAAAACAAGAGAAAACAAATATCAAGAGAGAGAATTGGCGATTGCAATAAAGTATTCAAGAAGAAGATCACGCGGATCTCACTCTTATTTATTATTCTCTTGCTTTTATCTTGTTATGATAGATTGTTTGATGGCTAAAACTATTTTGATTCTTGTTTTATCGCAAATTATGAACTAAATTTACTTGTGGTTGAGTGATATTTTATGTTGCTGCATGTTTGTTATAGCTCGTTGTTTTTATAGTAATTATTTCAATTCACTATTTCGGCTGACCACCCATTTAGTGGTACTAGCTAAGAAAGAGCCTAAAAAAGGCATGTCTTAGTGGAACATATCAGAACAATACTTGGTTTTAAATTGGGTTTCCTGAGTTGGGTTTAACTTGATTCAAAAGGATCATGCGTAATCTAAAATTAGTGATGAACTAGATATAGAGATTCACCTTGTAGGGTAATTAGAATCTAAAATGTGTAATGTTATATCTGATGTTAGCATAACAATTGGTCAATGTTAAGTTGCATCTAGGTATAAGATATCCAGCATGCGACAGCTGAGGATACATAAGAATTTTGCCCAGTGTTGTAGCAGATGTTGTAGCAATCGAACCAAACATTAGAAAAATAGTCAAAATCATTAAGTGAGTTTAATCACTCAACTACTCCATTCCCCTTGGTTACATCCATATATTTGCTGTGATAATTTATTTTATTGCATTTTCCTTATTGCAAGTTTTTATCTTAATTAGTTCATTAGTTTAATAATTTGTTTTAATTCTAATTTAGAATAAAAATTGCACTGATAAAATTGTAGTAGCAATTCTCATAACAACAATCCATGTGGAGACGATCTTGAATACTTATCATTATATTTCTTGTTGTGTACACTTGCACATTGACACCAATGGCATTAGAAAATCTACAACAATATTCTTTCTTACGTACTTGGGACAACTAGCTCTTCTTCAATCGGTGAGCCGAGTAGACATCCCAGATGTTTTAGGGCTTTCGAAATGATACCGAGCACTTGGCTTCCTCTAGTATAAACATGTTCGAAAATAAGTCTTTGTAACCCTCAGTCAGCTCCCCAATATATTAGGTGTATTTTTGTCTCTGTTAGTACTTGACTAAGATCTATAGCTGCTTGAACAAAGTCTTTGTATCTTCCATAACGAAAGCCAGAAAGCACCCATTGAGACAATTCTCAAAAATAATTTATGAGTGTTTAAAAAAAAAACTCGTATTTAAAAATCTGGATGACAAAAGCAATGATACATAGCTGTAAATAAGTTGGTCTATTTGTCAAATGACACTTCAAGTTCGTGGCACAAAAGTAAACAATAAAAAAAGGAACAATAAATAGATATAAAATCACACCATTAAAAAGAATAATATAGCTGATAAAAATATAGTAAAACAAAAGAATAAGTATTGGTAGTTGTGCTGCGACTCACATCTTCCCCTGATTTTACGTCCAAAAACGACTTGAGCACCCTTTATGGGTCAAGGATAGGCTTTCCATCTAGTTTTCTTATAAATTGACAAATAAGATCGTTTATAGTCAAATCCCTGAGACTATATTGTACACGTTCTTTCTAGAATAATGACTATAACTGGGAAATTGCACGTTGTGTGTATCCATTAGGATACATTTCAAGAATTTAATCTTGTCTTTATTCAAACCACTCATAATGAATTTAATCTTGTCTTTATTCAAACCACTCATAATGAATTTAATCTTGTCTTTCCTTTTGTTGGATACCATTCCTAAAGATTTACATGGACATCTTTAATAGTCTTTTCGGGCACATTTATGGCAAGAAACTTTGAGTCATCTGGTTCTTCGTTTTCGTGAATAATTTCTTTTCTCGCAACAAGGCATGTAGGCAACGAATTTAGGAGGTAACTCTCCTGCCAATTATACTTTGGTTTTCCTTAACCAACGAATGTCAATAGGGATGTTATTATGCATAAGTGGTGTGTGCAATCTCTAATGCCATGGATGTCGATGTGCAAGCATACACAACAAGTAATATACTGATGAGTATTCAAATCGTCTCCAGAGGGATTGATGTTATCAGATTCGCTACAACAACCTTAACAGTGCAGTTTTGTTTTAAATAAAAATAAAACAACTAATGAAACTAATAAATGAATTAAAGTAAAAATGCAATAAAGAAAATTCTCACGTCAAACACAAGGATAAAACCAATAGGAATAGAGTAATTGAGTAAATAAACTCATTTAATGGCATTAACTATTTTTCAATTACAGTATCATTTCTACAACATCTACTAGAGCACTGGGTAGAATCCCTCATGCATCATCAGTTGTTGCCTGTTGCATATCTTATATCTAATGCAATCTAACAGTGACCAATTATTACGCCAATATTAAATATAACATTAATCGATTTAGGTTCCATTAACCCTACAAGCTGAATCCCTATGTCTAGTTTATCACTAATTTTATATCAAGGATGGCCCTATTCAAATGACGGTTAACTCAACTTGAGAAACATAATCTAAAACTAAGTATTGTCTTAATAAGATCCACTAAGTTAGACCTTTTTAAGGCATTTTCTTAGTTAATATCCCTAAATGGGTGGTTAGCCAAAATAGAGAATAAAAATAAATCAATTATGACAAAATGCTATAACAAACACAGAACAACGCGTGTGTATCAGTCAAACATTTATTAAGATAATTTATCACTCAACTACAATCAAATTAAGTTCATGTTTTGTGATAGAAAAATAAATAAAAGTTTCAGCCATCTAATACATCCCCATAATGAAATCAAAAATAAGAAAAGAATAAGAAGCACTGATTTCCTATTGATCTCTGCAATTTATCCTCTAGGACAGCCTTCAATCTCTCTCTTGATTTCTGTTTCTTGTTTTTTCTCTCTCCGGTTTGTTCTTTGGGTGACGGATCTCCCTTTTCCTTTGCGTGTTACTCCTTTTATAACTTAGAATTAGGGCAACCGGAAGTTTAGGGTACGTGTCTTCTAGATTTAGAAACTTTAGATCACAATCTTTTGAGTATCTCACGCGAAATCTTCTCTGTTAATGCTCCAGGATTGCTACATCAACGATGCTACAACAATGGTGCTACAGTAACGGCATTGTTCCAAACTTGTTTCAATTCTTCTATAACCAAGTTCTTTCCTTATCTTTGCAAGCCTATTGCAGCAGCATTCCTTCCTTAAAATTTAAGCTTCCAGTCACCTACAATTATGCACATGATCTAAGCACACAAATTATTTTAAATCAAATAAAATTTATTAAAAGTAAACTAAAATGAATGTTCATGCAAAATATAACTAAAATGCAATAAAAAAAATCATTTACTCCCTAATTATTATTTATTTAAGTCTAAAAGTGTCATGATAAGTCTCATTTCATAGAGTTATCAATAAGCAGTTGCAAGCTTTTAGATCGAGCTTTCTAGATTACAAGGAGTGCATTCTGAGAGAGAGAGAGGTGGGGGGGGGAGAATCTCTTGTGAAACTTTGCAAGAATTGTGTTCGTATCTATACTTTGGTTGGAAAATGTCAGTTATTATGGGAAATTGATGAAACCGACTTTAACAGTCACAGAGTAACATTATCTGCCACTTAATCAACGTAACAAATGACAACACACCAAATAAAAAAAATCAAACAAGACACATGTGAAAACAAACAACAAAATAAAATTGCACAATGTAAAAAGTGGGATGTTAACTCACCCTCGTCCTTTTATTGAGTTTACCTTAAATTCTAATTGAATATCATAAATTCCACCCTTTATTTCCCTTAATTGTCTTTCCAACTCTTCAAAATGGGATACAAACAATGGTGGTTATAGATCCCAAACACGATGTGCTTTACAAATTTGGAGCATGCTGCTTAGGTGACGCTTTACAGGTAAAAGTTCATTAAGGTGGTTGAAGAGGTTATGTCTCATTGAGGTACTCATGACATATAATACAAGTGATTAAAAAAAATACAAGTGTTAGATAAACACACTTTAAGTGAGAAACAATCAAATAATTTTAATTAGCAAAACAAAATGACAAAAACTTAGATCACCCAAAGAAAAGACTCAGTTAAGGTATGGTGGATCACTCAAATTTATTTTAGTTTTCTCATATGGTTGGTGCCTTAAATATGACATTAATATTTGACTATTAACTTTAAAAATAACACCATTTTGAATCCCTAATTTCAATTGGCCTATGTAGAAAAATAGTGTGAATAATAAATAAAACAAATAATTGAGAGCATAATTTACTTGGAAATAGATACAAGCGAGAATCCAATAATAGTACTTTTTGACCTAGTATATAGATTTTATTATGATATGCTTGTCTTGAAAGACTTTCATCTATCGCTTTTAATTCTTAGCAATTTCATTCATATCATTATGAATTTCCTCAAGTTCTGCCAGCTATAATCATCTTTCCAAACCAGCCCATTGCTTGTCAAAGTTAAATTTCTTGATGGCTTAGTATACACAATGCTCGAATTCATTCAGTAAGTAATAAGTTTTTCCATACACTAGCCTATAGAGACACGTGCCAATAAGTGTCTTGAAAGCTGTTTGATACACCCATAGTATATCATCTAGTCTCAATGACCAGTCTTTTCTTTCTGACTTTACCACCTTTTCTAATATATTCTTTATTTGTCGATTGGAAATCTAGACTTGGCCAATAGTTTATGGATGCTTAGGGTTGCCATTTTATGTGTGATGGAGTATTTTGCTAAAAGAATTTTGAATGATTTTTTTGCAAAAGTAGGTACCGCCATCACTGAATATCGCCCGAGGGAATCCAAAGCACGAAACAATGTATCTTTTCAAAAATCTCATCACTACTTTGTGATTATTAGTTCTGCATGGAGTTGCTTCTACCCACTTTGATACATAATCGATAGCAATCGATATGTATTGATGGCAAAAAAAAAAAAGGGGTCCCATGAAATTGATGCTCCACACATCAAAATATGGACTACCAAAATAAGGTTTAGTGGCATCATGTTTCTTCGAATAGTGCTTCCCATGCGCTGGCACCTATCACATGAAGAACAAAAAATGTATGCGTCTTGAAATAAAGTTGGCCAATATAAACCACATTGTAAGATTTTAGAGGTCATTTTCTTAGCACTAAAATGATCTCCACAACTTGTTCATGGTAGTATGAAGGGATTTTTTAAAATTCGCTCTCTTGGGCATATCGCCTAACAATTTTATCCATGCGATACTTGAATAAATAAAGATCATCCTAAAAAAAATCTTTATTTCGATAGAAAATTTGGCTTTGTCCGACTTAGTCTAATGCTCTAGAATTTGACATGTAATAGGATATTTAACTATATTAGCAAACCATGGCAGTACTTCCACACTCATTAGTTGTTCATTTGGAAATGATTCATTCAATGGTAATAGTTTTGAAATTGTGTCAAAATTAAGATGAGAGAGATGATATGCCACCACATTTTTTGTGGCTTTCTTATTTTTAAACTCAATGTCGAATTCCTGCAAAAGTAACACCTAGTGAATTAATCTAGACTTTTACATATTTCTTTGTAAGAAAATAATGCAAACATTACTGCTAGCATTTCTTTTTCAATGGTTGAGTAATTTGATTGTGCATCATTCAATATCATACTAGCGCAGTAAATGACATAAGGTATACAATCAATCCTTTGTCGTAATACTGCTCCCATTGCATAATCAGGTGCATCATGCACAAGCTCAAAAGGTAAGTTCCAGTATAGGGACTAAATGATGGATGATGAGGCAATAATTGCTTTAATTTTTCAAATGATTCAAGATACAAATCATCAAAGAAAAAAGATACATCTTTAGCAGGTAAATTGCATAAGGGTCTAGGGTTTTTGCTAAAGTCTTTAACGAAATGTCCATAAAAGCCAGCATGCCCAAGGAAAAATCTTACTTCTCTAACCATTTTGGGTGGAGGAAGATTGAAAATGAGATCTACCTTGGGTTTGTCAACCTTAATACCTTTATTCAAAATGATGTGATCAAGAACAATACCTTATTTTACCATAAAATGGTATTTTTCTTAATTCAAGACTAAATTCTTTTCCATACATTTTTTGTAAAACTAGTGTTAGATAATACAAACATTGATCAAATGAATCACCAAAAATAGAAAAGTCATTTATAAAAATTTCAAAGAAACATTCAACCATATCAGAAAAAAGGCTAAGCATGCATCGTTGAAATGTGGCAAATGCATTGCATAATCCAAATGGCATTCTCCCAAATGCAAAAGTATCAAAAGAGCAAGTGAAAGTGGTTTTCTCTTGGTCTTTTGGTGATATAGGAATTTGGTTATATTTTGAGTAACCATCTAGAAAGCAATAAAATTCATGACTTGCTAATTTATCAAGTATTTGATGGGTAAATGGTAAAAGAAAATTTGTATTTTCATGTGATAGAATTCAACTTCCTATAATTAATACATGCGCATCATCCCGTAGTTACTCTAGTAGATATTAGTTCAACGTCGGAGTTGCTAACTATTGTAAATCCTGACTTTTTAGGGACAACTTGCACATGAGTGATCTAAGAACTATTAGAGATAGGGTAAATGATATCTGCATCCAATAGTTTAAGAACGTTAGCTCTAATAATTTCTTTCATAGTAGGATTTAACCGATGTTGCATTTCCCTAATAAGTTTGGCATTTTCATCAAGAAGAATATAATGCATGCAATCTACTAGGTTTATACATTTTATGTTGCCTATAGTCAATCGTAATTCCTTTTTGTGCTCTTTTGAAACATCGAGCAACTTATTGTTTTGTTTGTCATCAAGAGAGGATGAAATTATTATTGGTAAAGCGTTTTTGTCTCCTAAGAATGCATATTCTAAAGTGTTGAGTAATGGTTTAAGCTTGAACTTTAGAGGTGATTCTGATGATGGATTAAGTTACTTCCATGTTAGTGGAAGTTGCTCAATTATTGACTTCTGTTTATTGGTATCCATAGATAGTGATGTGTCGAGTTAGGAATTAACCTCATCAATTAATCTGTCAATATCAAAATTCAAACTAGAATGAGCTAAACATGTTTGTAAAGAATCATCACTAAGATTAGAAGAAAAAGTATAATCAACTAATTTTTCAATTAAATCAACTCAACAATTTTATCGTCTTTATTTTGAGGTTGTTTGGCAATGTTAAAAATATTTAACTTCATAGTCATATTTTCAAAGGACAACTGAATATTTTCAATCCTGCATTAAATGTGGGCATTGGCAATAGCAAAAAAAGATAGGCCTAGAATAATAGGGATGTGCTTATTTGAATCTTGCTCCGGTTTATTGTCAATCACAATAAAACTAATAGGAAAATAAAACTTGTCTATCTAAATAAGCACATCCTCTATAATACTGAGAAATATTTTCATGGATCAATATGGGAGCTGCAACACAATAGGAGTTGGGTGTAATTCTCCCTGTCTAAGTTTTAAATACTGAGTAGGCAAAAGATGAACACTAGCTCCTAAATCCACCAAAGTATTCTCAATTATATGGTTCCCTACATTATATGAGATAAAAGGGGAGTCTGGACTTTTTTATTTTTGAGAAATTTTTTGTTGGAGTATAGAACTAATGTTCTCTGTTAAAAAGTCATTCTTTTAAATATGAATACTTATTTTTTTAGTGCAAAGATCTCCATAATCTCACCTGTGGAATTTTCCTCCGTTATTTTAGCTAACCTCTGAGGGAATAGGACTTTAATAGATATATTTTTGTGGGCTGTTGTCTTTTTTCTCCTTTGGTGATGAGTCCTCAGAGTCTAAAGGTTTAACTTTAGTTGTTTTTTTCACCAGCATTTTCACTTTATTTTCAATTTCTTTGCCTTTTTGGAAGGTTATGATGACTTTAACCTCTTTATGCTAATGGGGTGAACTGATACTAACTTCACGTACTCACTCAAGATTAGGCACCAGTTGGCTTTGGAATTTGACTTTCTCAATGGTCATTGCCAAGGTCTGAACTGAAAAAACAAGTTAATCCACCATCTTTTTGAGGTTCGAAACTGATTGGGCTTGTGAATTTATGGCAGCTCTAATCTCATTCCTTAGCTTGTTAATGGTGTGATTTTGTTGTTCTAGTGTAAAGTGAGTCAAATTTTTAAAATTTTAGAGTCGTTTTTCCCATGGTTTGGTTTACGAGTAGCTCTTATTCTGAGTGTATTGTCTAAATGGTGGCTAAGAAATTTGAGAAGTTTGATCAACTAGTTGTATCAATGCTGGTAGAGTTGGAGTTGTTGTCTTGTTCTGTTGGAATCCGTGAGACCATGAAAAGTTGGGATGGTCTCTCCATCTAGCATTGTAAGTATTGAAGTAAGGGTTATAGTTCTACTACTTTCTCATCACATCAATGGCATTGGCTTGATCTGGGTATGAATCATAGTCAAATTGATTAAAGGCATGTGCCTCTGTTGATCTAGTAGTTGTTAATGATGTTATTTAGAGAGAAAGCTGATCCTGATTCGCCAACGTGGACTTCATTTACTCCCTTGATTTTTCTCATATTTCTAAATGATTGACTTTGTCACTAGGAATTATCCGCTTGTCACTTGAGAAAATCTCAAATTTCTGATACACTTTTAGACATTAGCTCACCTCTACTTATCGCCATGAGCTATTTTTGCACATGTGGCAATAGTCCCTGGAAGAAGTATTAACATTGGTGTCATTTCTAGTACCCATGATGCAGATACTTTAATAGTAGAACATTGAATCACTCATATGCATTGAAAATTTGTTCGTCTTCTCTCTGAATAAACTATTGCTCCCATGCTTCTAACAATTTCTTGTCTTCTCTCTAAGTAAACTTTAAGATTTCCCTATAAAAAGCGTTGGTTTTTTGCACTGAGAAGTATTTATTTAAAAACTTAGTTACCATTTTTCCCATGAGGTGATACTATTAACATGCAATGTATTGAATTATAAATGAGCTCTATCCTTTAGAGAAAATGGAAATAGCCTAAGCTTAACATTTTCGTCTGAATATTTTTCATATTTTAAAGTTTGACAAATAGCATGAAACTCATTTGAATGATTGTGTGGGTTTTTATTTCTAAGCTGTAGAATGATGGGACACAATTTAGCACATTAGGTTTTAACTTAAAACTCCTTGCAACTACATTTGGGTATCTTATTCATAAATCTTTAAATCGCATCTCTTCTGGTGCTTGTGATTGATATTGTTCTAATTCCATCTTAATTTTATCTAGAATTTTTCCATGTGATGCAATGTACCTTAGTATTCGAAGTGTGTTTTCCAGTTCGAGGTCTATAGGCTTTAGATCATGTGATTATAACCTTCAATCATGCATGCAAAAAACAAGTAAAAATTAAAAACAAAACTAATGAAAATAAAGAGAGAGGCGAAGTTATGATATCGACCTTACCACACTATTACACACTTACTATGGAAACACATTCAAAACCTGCACACAAAGTTATTTACAGAATATTTACAAAGAAAATTAACTCTATAAATTAAAATGACTTACCTCCCTAGCAACGCTACCAAAAACTTCTACAAATTTTATTATACTTGTAAGCGCATGAATCCATTGTAATATAAATTAATGGTGATGAGTGTCAATCCCACGAGAAAGAAGATTTAATTACGTGTAAGATTAATTTTCCAAGTTTATATACAAAGATCTAATTCTAAGCAATACTGCGATTTAAATTAAAAAGATGGCAGGATGATGGGTGTCGAAGCCAACAAAAATAAATTCCTACTCTAAATAAATTGTGTATAGTGATTGAGCAGGGTCGTGTCCACAGAGATCGGTAATTATTTAAATCCTTTTGAAACGTAAAACATAAAATGGGGGAATTGTTGACAATAATAAAAATCAAATTAAAAATAACAAGAATGCAAATTAAAGTTGTAATTCAAATTGGAGAAAGCTATGGTTGAAGGAATTAACTCAGCTTGATTCGACTACTGATCATTGATTCAAATATAGATTATTATTACTTATGAATAAACCGGTTATAGCTATTGAGACCCTCTAATAGCCAATCTCTCCTTAATTAGTCGATAACCAAGGTACGACCGTTGGATATTTCCCTAATCAATAGACAACCCTAGATACGATCATAGGATTTAATCAATTGACAGCCTGAAAAACCAGAGAGACCAAAATCCTAATCAACACATATGATGATTCATTTAAATTAGATTGTTTATTCTCATAACACAACTCACTGCTATGTTATTTGTCACAAACATTAAAATCTTCATACGATGAATCCTTTAATTGACAATAGATTAAGTTGATAATTAAATAGTGGCCAATTATCTAATTAACAAACATAATCATGAAACTAATTCAGAGAATAAACAAATACCCAAAAAGTAATAAAACAATTAAAGCATAAGAAAGATCTCACAGTAGTGATGAATCAAAGCTTCATTATCCTTCAACCAGAAAAATAAGTTTAGTTCTTCATAGAGAGAAGAGAAAAATTAGATCTAGGGTTTCTTTCTTTTTCTCCAATCCAAATCCCTTTTTTTCACAATAGATTCCTCCCTTAAATACTCTCTCTCTCTTCTCTTTTAGAATTCTATTTAAAATAAAATCCTAATATCTGAAATATTAAATTCGTAATTACAAAAGTAACCAAAAATACAAAACACGTTAAACTAAAAACTGCAGGTCTGCAGTTGACAGCACGCGCCCACGCCTTATCAACAAAGTTCTTCTGACGCTCATAATTTCTCCAAGAGAACAATTATCCTTAAACATCATCTTATAGCTCAATTTTATCATCAATCAATAAAATTGCACCTACAAAAGTAAAACACAAGTAAATCACTATTATTAAGTGCAAAACATTGATATTAAGGGAAGTAAATCATGCAAAACTAGTGCATAAATTACACTCTAACACAGGAATAAATCAAAGATGAAACAATTTAAATGAAATACTTGAGTCTTTAGATTTATATTCAACACTTTTACTCCTCACAGTCCTCATTCTGGTAAATAGTTATTAAACACTCATTATGCCGGGGGGGGGGGGGGGGGAAAAAACCTCTGTTAAAAGGGGTATAAAGTACACGTTGTGCGAAATGATAATAATACTATTGTCAACAATGTAGTGAGACCGTCCACTAAACAACTTAGATGCATTCTCTATCAATATTAAGTTAAAATGAACCATTAATACTAAAGGAGAATTTCTCGGCAATAAATATAGTGTAAAGTACTCATCGTGCCAAACAGTAATGATATTACATTAGGGATTCAGTATCTGTGTAAATTCTAAACAAGATTATTATTGTCTATCAATAGAGTGTTAGCCTATATGGCTATAGATATTGATTTTGATGATAATAAACCACATGTGTTGATTAAACAAAGATTTATGAATTGTGCTTTTATAACAAGAAAATGATGTTATGGAATTAAAATATTTTGGACTAAAATGAAAGTATTTTAAAACCTTTGATATTGTTTTAAAACTTCAGATTTGGACCTATTTGAAAATAATTAAATATTTTGGGTCATTCTATAATTTCACATAGTTTGGGTAAAATCATAATTTCATAAAGTTTTAGGATTGACAAAGCATTATTTAGAAATTCTGAAATTGGACCCATTTGAAAGCTTTCATAACGTTTTGGGTCATAATACAGTTTTATAAAGTTTGGGGTTAAACTATAAATTTAAAAAATATTTCGCTGTAGCAGTTACTGTAGCAAGCGGCTAACCGGATATGGTAAACGGCAATCCGGATTCTGGGCAGTAAGCTTCTGGAGCAAAAACGGCTATCCGAATTTTACAAGCGGCAATCCGGATTTCAAAAGCGGCTAACTGGATTTGACAAGCGACATACTGGATATTCTGAAATTCAAATTTTTGCCTTAACGGTAACATAAAAGTGGCTAACCGGATTCCGTAAACGGTAAGCCGGTTATGACCAAAATGTGCATAACGGCTAGTTTTTTAGCTCAAACTATATAAACTCAAATCCAATTCATTTTCATGTCCTCCAGCAAGCATAAACAAAAAGCACACGAGATATCTTAAGCTTTCAATTTGCAAATCACAAAACACATTGAATCATCTCTTGTTCTTCATTTTTGAATATCTACTCTTTGAGTGAGTTTTGTTGTAACTTTCATTTCTTCATCTTAATTGTAAGTGTTTGAGTGTGTGAGACACTTGAGTTAAGAGATTGGGAGATAATCTCTTTGTTGTAAAGGTTCATTGACACCTTGAAGTCAATTGTAAACAGTTGAAACCTTGGAAAGGCTCGGATAGTGAAATCCTCAAGCTTCGATCGCTTGGAGGCGTGGACGTAGGTGGGGATTGCCGAACCGCGTAAAAATTCGTGTGTTTGTTTTTCTTCTCCCTTACTCATTTGTTATTGTGCTTTTATTGAACTTATTGCTTTCAATTTTATTAAGAAGTTAGATTGTTTGTTGTGTGGATTTGCTAGGATAATTTTTAAAATACTAATTCACCCCCCTCTTGTGTTGCACACTTATATTTCATAGAGATGGCCAATGGGCCGACCAGCACGTGGCACGGCACGGGCACGACACGTGTCTGTACAGCACAGTACGACACGAGCACGTTTCGGTAGGGCATGTGTCACAGCACTGTACACACGTGGCTCGTGCTCAGCTTAGAATTTTAGGCACCTGGGCCTTAAAAGCACGACACGATTAGAGATGGGCTAAGCTCGGCACGATAAAAAAGTACGCAATAAGCACATTTTATTGTTTAATAAAAGTAAACTTAAAATTTTATGATTTTACAAATAACTTGAAATTGAATTTTTTAAATTCATTTAATTATTAGTTTTAAAAAATCTATAACTGATTTACATTTATAATTTATTAGATAAATAATTGATATCATGATTTTAATTAATAAAATTATAAATATCATGATTTTATAAATATGCATTACTATTATTGTGAATTATGATTTATGACTCCATGTAAGTCCAAGTTAACAATTAACTTAACCTGTAAGAAAATTTATTATTATTGTTGTTGTTAAGTATTAAAAAAATTCTAATACTATAAGGTCAAACTTAGTAATTAATATTATATTTTCTTACTATTATTAGTTTATTATTATTAAATATGGACTTCAATTTTGAATTTTCGATTATATTAAATTTGAATAAAAGCATAGACCAAAGAAATGAACATAGACTTGAAAAAAATATGCCACTAGGTTAGTATGTGCCCTTAAAAAATTCTTAAAAAAAAGAAAAAAGCTTATTGGGTTTTTTTTCTTAGGCACTACACGACACGTGTTGGCACGGCACAAATGGGCACAACACGTGTGCTGGGCCAAACCTAAGAAAACATTTAGGCACAGTAAGAAACACATAGTGGGCACGGCACGGCACGGCACGGGCACGAACACGCATGGGCCCATTGGCCATCTCTATCTATCAACGATGAATAAAAAAAATCCATATAAATTAGAGAAAGAGTTAATAAACTTATCACATACCCATGGACTATGTTGCAGCTTCACATTTAACTTGAAGTTGAAGCTAAATTAGCCACTCATATTGAACTAGGGGTAAAATAGTAATTTTATACTAAAAATGCAGAAAATACATGATGGAAAGAGAATTACAAAAAACGAAGCTCAAATTTGGATTTAAAGCTATTGAATTAGAGAGGGGAGTCCTCTATTTATAGATACAACAGGTAAATCATGACCATTAGATGAAAACAACTCTAACACTTTAGATTGCGCCATGTGGCAAGCTCTAATTGGATGGAACAAGTCACCAAGGTTGTGATTAGGTGAACTACATGTAACATACATGTATTTTTGGTCCATCAGTCAATACAAAAGTCAACTAGCATTGATTCATTACATTGCATGCATTGTAAGTTTTTTCTTTGGTCCAATAGAATGCTGCCACATCATCAATCAATGCAATAAAATGCTACCATGTCATTGGTTAATGCCAATTATGATTTTGCTCTTTATGCATGTCCTAAGGTTTTTAGCTATTCTGAGCTCAAAAATGCTACTATCTGTTTTGTTATTTGATTTTTCATTAATTGTAAAATGACCTAAATACCTATTGATAACTCTATGAAATGAGAGTTATTACATCAATTCTAGACTTAAATCAAGATCACTTAGAGAACAAATAAGGTGTTTTTATTACATTTTGGTTATATTTTGCATAAACATTCATTTTAGTTGAGTCTTAATAAGTTTTGCTTGAATCAAAGTAATTTGTGCTCAAAACAGGTGCATAATTGTAGGTTTTCAGAAAGTCTTAATTCAGGAAGGGATGCTGAGACATTAGATTAGCAAGAGGAGGAAATAAGATGGTAATAAAATAAGTAAAGCACAATCGAGAATAGTTCAGTGTTGTAGCTGTTGTTAGAGCAACAAGTGCTATAGCAATCTGGGAGCAATGAAAGAGAAAACTTAGGTGCGGACCAGCTGCAGAATCGCGATCTGCATGCTTCCTAATTTAACTCATGCACGCTCACGGACTTTTGTTTACCCTACTTTGCAGTATAAAAGGGGGGCGTGCACCACATAGAAAGGCGGCAAGGGCATTATCATTAATACATTAGAGAAACGAGGAGAAGAAGATCGGAACAAAAGGAGACGGCTTCAGCAGAATTGAGAATTCCAGCAGAGTTATTTGGATTTGCTTTTTGTTGTTCTCAACTTTTACTCTTCTTCTTTCTTTGATTGTTCTGATGTCTCCCGTGAACAATATATTTATGTTTCTTTTTCTCATTCAAAATATGAACTAGATTTGCTTGTAGTTAAGTGACAAATAATTCAATGGGTTCTTGATTGTTCTTATGTATTGTTATGTCATTGCTGTAGCACTTTACTCTAGTAGTTATTATTAATATAACTGTTATTTCAGTTGACCACCCATTTAATAGTTCTAGTTAAAATAGAGCAGCAAAATGGCATGTTTTAGCGGATATTATTAGAGTATTACTTGATCTTAAGTTAAATTTCCTAGATTAAGTTATCTTGAATCTCATAAGGGCAATACTTGAAGTTAAGATTTGTGACACACTAGACATAGGTGATCACCTTGTAGGGTGGAGAGACTAAAAGGGTCATAAAGCCATATCATGAGTAGATTAGCAACTGGCCATTGCTAGTGTATTTAAGGGTATGAGAGTTCCAATATGCGACAGTTGAGGATGCAGATTAATTATGCCCAGTGCTGTAGCACTTGCCGTAACAACCGGAGTTAACTTGATGAAAAACAGTCAGCCCATAAGGAGAGTTTGATCATTCAACTACCATAATGTCAATTGAATCTTAGACATATTTAATTTAGTTTATTTCATTACGGTATTGTTTTACTTTATTCACTCACAATCATCAATTACAATAGAACTCATTTTACGTTTGTTAACTTCGGACTTAAGTTGGTTTGCACTATTGTGATTGTTATAGCATTTCGAGTAACATCAATCCATGTGGAGATGATCTTGAATATTCATCACTTTATTACTTGTTATGTATAACGATCTTGAATATTTATCACTTTATTACTTGTTGTGTATACTTGCACATTGGCATTAGTAGCAATTGATTATAAAATTTATCAACAAGTTTTTGGCGCCGTTGCCGGGGATTGATTGTTTATTTTTGAAGTGTGAAGTAAATCTTGATAGCTCCAATTTGATTTTATTCATTCTATTTATTGGCAAATCAGTATGTGCATGTGCAAAGATAGATCTGTGGTATTCCAATTCGATCCTAAGATTGAAATGACTGTTTGGAGACTGCGAAGAGAACAAATGAATTCAAAAATTATTTCAGACATGAATAATTTGCAGGATGTGGGAAATTTGGACCCTCACGAGCCCTTACAACCAGTCAACATTTAAGAAGAACAGAATGAACATGGTAATGAGAGGCAGCCAGGCAATAATAATATTATTTACATGGCTTCTGACAGAGACAAAGCTATTAGAGATTATGCCGTGTTAACTCCTCAAGTTGTACACCCTGGGATAATCAGATCTGAAGTAGAAGCCGCAAACTTTAAATTGAAGCAAGTGATGTTTCAAATGTTGCAGACAGTTGGTCAATTCAATGGATTGCCAAATGAAGATCCTCATCTCCATCTTAAGTTGTTCTTGGAAGTGAGTGATGCTTTCAAGATTGCTGGAGCAACACAAGATGCCTTAAGACTAAGGCTTTTTCCTTATTCCTTAACAGATCGAGCACGAGCACGGTTAAATTGATTACCATCTGATTCCATCACTACATGGAATAAGTTGGCTAATAAATTCCTAATGAAATATTTCCCACCGACAAAAAATGCAAAATTACGAAATGAGATTACTTATTTCCATCAACTTGAAGATGAAAGTTTGTATGAGGCTTGGCAAAGATTCAAAGAACTGTTCAGAAGGTGTCCTCATCATGGCATTCCTTGTTGCATTCAATTGGAAACTTTCTACAATGGGTTGAATCCTAGTACTAGATTAATGGTGGATGCATCAGTAAATGGAGCCCTGTTATCCAAATCTTACACTGAAGCTTATGAGATTCTGGAGAGAATTGCCAATAATAATTATCAGTGGCCATCAACTAGGCAACCAGTAGTAAGAGGAACAGCATGGGTACATAACATAGATGCAATTACAGCCTTATCAGCACAAGTAACCTCATTGACTAACATGTTAAAGGCCATGACATCTGCTCCAACAGTAGTAAAGCAAGTTGCTGAACTTTCTTGTGTATACTATGGTGAAGAACATAACTTTAATAATTATCCTGGAAATCCAGCTTCAGTAAACTATGTGGGTAATTTCAATCGACAGCCTCAGAACAACCCATATTCAAATACTTACAACCCTGACTGGAAACAACGCCCAAATTTTTCTTGAAACGGTTAGAATCGAAATGCTCCAACATTAAATGGACAAAATAGGAACACTCAACCACCTGGTTTCCATCAACAGAGTCAGGGGCAAAAAAATATTAGTCAGGATCCAATCACTACACTGGAAGCACTGATTAAGGAATACATTACAAAGAATGAAGCAATTGTGCAGAGTCAAGTTGTATCCTTGAGAAACCTGGAAAACCAAATAGGACAACTTGCCACAGCAATAAGTAGCAGAACTCAAGGAAGCTTACCTAGCAACACAGAAGACCCTAGGAGAGAGGGCAAAGAACACTACAAAGTAATTAATTTGAGATCTGAAAAGAATGTTAATATCCCAGTTGATGTGAATAAAAATGGGATGGAATTCAATTAATCACAAAAACCACCTCAAAATGGAAGCATGTTACAACAACCCAACCATCAAGACACTGGTTACATGGGCCAAGCTACAGCAACTTCAGAGGGAACTCAACCAGAACATGCTGAAAAAGAAGTTTCAACACCAGTAGCCATGACCTACACCAAACCAAACAAGCAGAGTTTGGTACCTCCTGAACTACCTAGTAGTTTAGACATCCACCACCTTTCACACAGAGATTCCAAAAGCAAAAACAAGACAAGCAGTTCAACAAATTTCTGGAAGTGCGGAAGCAGTTACACATCAACATAACTTTTGTGGAAGCTTTGGAGCAAATGCCAAATTATGTGAAATTTCTAAAAGATATTTTGGCACAAAATAGAAGGCTGGGAGAATTTGAAACTGTTGATTTAACACAGGAAAGCAGTCATATGCTCCAAAGTAAGATTCCTACAAAAGTGAAGGATCCAGGAAGTTTTACAATACCATACTCTATAAGAACTAGGTACACTTGCAGAGCACTTTGTGACTTGGGAGCCAGTATTAATCTGATGCCATTCTTTGTATTTAAGTAGCTGGAAGTGGGGGAATGTAGACCAACAATAGTCACTCTCCAATTGGTTGACATATCTCATGCATACCCTGAAGGAAAATTGAGGATGTACTGGTGAAGGTTGACAAATTCATCTTCCCAGTAGACTTCATTGTACTAGAGGCTATGAATAACCCTAATAAAGTAGAAAATTACAATTTCCTAAGTGTCGTGGATTTTGTTGTAGCAGACAGAATTGACAGATGCTGCAGTAATGAGATCAACAAAATCACCACTTTTGAAGATTTAGAAGAGGAAGATGTTGCAACAAACCAGATAGATTGGAATGAAGAAAAGCAATCTGATAGGCACAATAGGTTTACTAAGCATCTAAATCTTTCAGACAAGGAAGTAAAAACAACTTTACCATTTATTGAATCACCTCATAGTCTTAAATTAAAATTGTTACCTTCACATTTGAAATATGTTTATCTTGGTCAAAACAACACACTCCCTGTAATCATTTCCTCTACCTTAAATGCAGGTCAAGAACAGAATCCAGTAGATTTGCTTGGAAGATACAGAAGAGTAATTGGATGGACCATAGCAGACATCAAGGGGATAAGCCCATGAATATGCATGCATAAAATCCGGTTAGAAGATTGCCACAACAATTCGGTGGAGCATCAGAGAAGGTTAAACCTTATTATGAAAAAAGTGGTGAAAAAGGAAATCATCAAATGGTTGGATGCTGGAATCATATATCTAATATCAGACAGTTCGTGGGTGAGCCATGTTCAATGTGTTCCAAAGAAGGGAGGGATAACAGTGATAGCTAATGAGAGGGACGAACTTATTCCTAATGAGAGGGACGAACTTATTCCTACAAGGACAGTGACTGGATGGAGAGTATGTATGGATAACAGAAAGCTTAACAAAGCCACAAGGAAAGATCACTTCCCATTCTCATTCATAGATCATATGTTAGACAGACTTGTTGGAAAATAATATTATTGCTACCTAAATGGGTATTCAGGCTACAACCAGATTGCTATAGCTCCAGAGGACCAGGAGAAGACCATATTTACCTGTCCTTATGGAACATTTGCCTTCAGAAGAATGCCATTTGGGTTGTGCAATGCTCCAGCAACTTTTCAGAGATGCATGATGTCTATTTTTTTGGATATGGTAGAACAGACTTTAGAAGTTTTCATGGATGATTTCTCAATTTTTGGAGAGACATACAATGATTGTTTACACAACTTAGAAGAAGTTCTTAAAAGATGTGAGATGACTAACTTAGTACTCAATTGGGGAAAGTGTCATTTTATGGTGCAAGAATGAATAGTGTTGGGTCATAAGGTGTCTAAGAAAGGCGTTGAGGTAGATAAAGTCAAGATAGAGGTAATAGATAAACTGCCACCCCCCCCCCCACTTCAATAAAGGGTATTAGGAGTTTTTTGAGTCATGCTGGATTTTACAGAAGATTCATTAAGGATTTTTCCAAGGTAGCTAAACCATTATGCTCATTGCTGGAACATGACAAGCCCTTTCACTTTGACAAAGATTGTCTTCAAGCATTTAGAGAATTAAAGAAAGCTCTGATCACTGCACCAGTAGTTATATCTCCAGACTGGACTCTACCATTTGAACTGATGTGTGATGCTAGTGATCATTCTGTGGGAGCAGTATTAGGGCAAAGAAAGGATAAGGTTTTTCACTCCATATACTATGCAAGCAAAACTCTTACTCAAACTCAGATCAATTACATCACTACAGAGAAAGAGTTGTTAGCAGTAGTATTTACTTTTGACAAATTCAGAGCTTACTTGGTGGGTACTAAAGTGACTGTATACACAGACCATGCAGCCATCAAATACTTAATTTCAAATAAGGATGCCAAACCAAGATTAATCAGATAGATCTTATTGCTTCAAGAATTTGATCTGGAAATTAAAGATAGAAAATGGACTAAGAATCAAGTAGCAGACCACCTGTCACGGCTGGAAGCAGACACTAGTACATTGACAAGGAAGGACATCACTGAAACTTTTCTTGATGAACAACTGTTGGTAGTACAGCAAGCACAGATGTTACAGCAGTCAGGATCTCCATGGTATGCAGATTTTGCTAACTATTTAGTAAGTGGGATGCTACCACATGAGATGAAGTTTCAGGAGAAAAAAAAATTTTCTTCATGATGTCAGAAATTATCAGTAGGATGATCCACATTTATATAAGTTATGCTCAGATCAAGTAATACGAAGATGTGCTTCAGAAGGAGAAATCCCCCACATACTGGAGTCATGCCATGCTGCAGCATATGGAGGACATTTTGGTGGTCACAGAACAGCTGCTAAAGTTTTACAATCAGGTTATTACTAGCCTACTATTTTTAAAGATGCTTATAAATTTGTTAAATGTTATGACATGTGTCAAAGGACAGGGAACATAACTAAAAAACATAAAATGCCATTGACTAACATTCTGGAAGTGGAAGTTTTTTATGTCTAGGGAATAGATTTCATGGGACCTTTCCCACCATTCTTTGGGAACTTATATATCATTGTTGTTGTGGATTATGTCTCCAAGTGGGTAGAAACTGCAGCATTTCCTACCAATGATGCTAAAACAGTGGTGGCTTTTCTTCAAAAAAACATTTTCTCCAGGTTTGGCACTCCTAGAGCAATTATTAGTGATGAGGGTACTCATTTTTGCAACAAAGTCTTTGCTGCAGTTATGGTAAAATATGGAGTCAGACACAAGGTAGCAATAGCATATCACCTTCAATCCAATGGTCAGGCCGAAGTGTCCAATAGAGAAATTAAAAAGATCTTAGAAAAAGTGGTAAACCCAACAAGGAAGGATTGGTCGTCGCAATTACATGACTCCCTATGGGCATACAGAACAGCATACAAAACTCCACTAGGCATGTCTCCTTACCGAATTGTTTATGGAAAGGCTTGTCACTTGCCACTAGAGCTAGAGCATAAAGCACACTGGGCACTGAAGAAATTAAATTGGGATATTCATGCTGCACCAGAGCAAAGAAAGCTTCAACTTTGTGAGCTTGACGAATTAAGGCTATTTTCATATGAAAATGCGAGAATCTATAAAGAGAGGACAAAACACTGGCATGACAAGCATATTCAAAATAGGCAATTCAGCCCTGGTCAACTAGTGCTGCTCCACAATACAAGACTAAGATTATTTCTAAAAAAGCTAAAATCACGATGGTCTGGACCTTTTAGGCTGTTAAAATTTTATCCTCATGGAGCTATTGATCTTCTAGATGAACAAACAGGTCACGAATTTAAAGTTAATGGACACAGGGTTAAGCATTACATACACCCAGCGGTAGATTGTTCAAATGAGGTTTTACTCCTTAAAGAACCCAGCTATTGAGCAGTGAAAGAAGGTCAGGCTGAAGGACCTTAAATCAAGCGCTCAATGGGAGGCAGCCCATTGTAGAGAGAGCCACCTCAAACTAAGTTTGATCCTCTTTGGTTTTGTTGACGGCTCTCCCTCTCTTCCATTTTATTTAATTTTGTTCTTCAATTCAAGTTATTTAGTTTTATCTTTTCACATTATTGCATTCTTTACTTTTGCTATCATTTGATCTCTTTATTTTTAATTATTTTTAGAATTGGTTTTAGTTTTTGTGATAAGTATGAGTGGCATTTGATTTCCATTTTGACAAGTGGGGTTGTATGGTGACAGAGTGCAGAGGCAAGCCACGTGTCAGAGGGTATTGGAGTGGAGTATATGACCGTTGCTAGAGCAAGCAAATGGGTGCTACAGCAACCAATATTACCGTTACAGTAAATTAAAATTGGAGCCTCTCACTTACCGTTGGAGATAAATCATGACAGATGGCTGCATGGATTTGGATAGCAATTGAGAAAAAATCTCCAAAATTAATGCATTAATTTCGATGGCCTATGTTTTTGGGATATACTCATTATATTCAAAATATTCTCTTCCTAATTTATCTTTATTTACCGGATTTATCTTCATTTAAATTCAACTATAAAAGGGAATCACTGTGTGTAGTGACCTACGGCACTATTCCCCCTCTCTTTCGCAAGCACAACTCTAATAATTCTTACCTTCATCTTCTCTTTTTACTCTCAGGGACATTATCCTCACTTTGTTACTGCTATAGCCATGCCAAGGTATAAGAAAACAGCCAGCCGACTCAAAGATCCTTCACGCTTCCAAATTTACCACGCCGAAGAAAAATATGAAGAATTCATTGAGCCGCGAACGATTTTGGAAGAAAAAGGGTTTCAATTTCCAGAACAACTCACCGGAATTGTGCAAACAATACACAATGCTGCAGAAAAGCATGGATGGTTAGAGTTTTGCAACCACCCTCGAGATCCTGTGCTACCAGTAGTCAAGGAATTTTATGCCAATTTGGTAAGCCTTGATCAGCACACATTTTGGTAAGAAACACACTTGTTCCATTAGACTCCCGCGTTATAAATGCTTTTTATGATTTACCTGCGGAAATTAATTGTGAGTATGCCAAGTTGCTTGATAAATTGACCCAGAAAAAATGGAACACCATCTTCACAACTCTTACAATAGAAGGAGCATCATGGGCTAATGAGGAAGGGCGTGTAGTTAATAGGATAGATTTGAAACGTATTGCTAAGGTGTGGGTGAAATTTCTGAAATCTAGGCTTATGCCAACCACTCACACTACTACGGTTTCACAAGAAAGGTTGGTTTTGTTATATGTCATTGTTTGAGGGCTTCCCATAGATGTGGGTAGCATAATCGAAAAAAAAATCAGAGATTGTGCAGTAAAGACCCACAAAACTGCTGCCTTGCTATTTCTTTCACTCATCACCAGTATTTGTGTCGTATCCGGTGTTCGTCTTGACGCAAAAGATGAACATGTCAAGAATGATGGTGCCTTTACAGCACGTACCATTGAAGAGTTACTGGTGAGAGTGTTAGAACAACAACTGAACCAGCTGCTGTAACAGGAGCAAGACGAGCTATTGGTTTAGAACAAACAATCCAGGGGCTAAGCACCAATATAACTCAATGTGCTGAGGCTCAGTAGAGGGAAAACGATCAATTTTGGAGCTATCTACAACACCTGAACAACTAACTACACCAATTTGCTCTTTACATGAAAAGCACTCACCGGAACTTCCCTGATTCATTACTCCAGCAGTACAATTTTAACACCAATACCACAGGTGCTCCAGCAGAAGCCAATGAAGAAGCCACTACCACAGATGAACCAGAAGCAGAAGCTGCAACCGAACCACAAGTATAGGTAAAATCAGAAGATGCTGACCTATCTGATCAATCTGAGGAAGAAGGTGACAAGTCTGCGACTGACAGCTCACCCACAGAGGCAGATGACGACTTTGAAAAAGAACGTGAGGAACCCTCCATCCAGACCCATTCCAAAATCAGGAAAAGGCACATTATTCAAGAAGAGGAAGAAGAGGACCCTGAAGAAGAAACCGCTATTCCAGTCCTTGCAAGCAAGGCAAGGGCAAGGTAAAAATAGCAACACCTCCAGCCTTTGAAGATAAAATGGAGCAAGTCGACACAGAGTTGGCTGCTGCAGCAACCAGAGTTACGCCTACAACTGCAGAAGCCAAGCAACTACTTGATATCATTGCCGCCATCACAGCTGAGGGCCAGGCAGCTAATGCATCCACTCTAACTCCTCCACAGCAAACTCCTAGCCAATCTTTTCGTACCAATCCGCGATAATCCAGCAAAAGAAAGGGCAGTACGTCTAGAGGCATTGCTGCAGCAGCCTCGACATAAACAAAACAGACCATATCAATGGCAATCACGCAAGCTACCCCAGCCACAACTCCTCTCACCAGCCCCATGAAGAAAAAGACAAAGACGTTGTCAGCTACTTCCCCACAAGTTTCACCAAAGGATAAGCTGCGCAGTGCATCCAAGAAGTGCTGATGTCCGCTCGTCATATTGCAGCAATACCAGCCACAGGGAAGTATTCCCTCCTTGCTAGTCAATTTATTTCATGTTAAATAAAAAAAACTTTTCTTTCATTCTGTTTTTCCATTTGTGTGGTATTTTCTAAGGTATTCTATGTCCTTGTCAACTTGTGTGACTTTGTTATGTATACTTGTGAGGACACAGCAATTCTCAAGTTTGGGGGTGTTGTGTTTCTGAGTGCATGGGTTTATGTTTGTGTGTTGTATGAAGCTCTGTTATCTAATATTTGTATATGGATTTGAAAACCTAATGAAGATAAATTAAGTGTTATTCAGTATTTATAAGAATGCCAAGTAGAGATAGTTATAGATGGAGGTTGAAATTTTGTCCCGACACTTAGACTTTGGTTGAATTGTATGAGACTGCTAGAGCAGAGCCAAAAGAATAGAAAATATCTTAAGTTTGGGGGGGAAAGCAAGTTTGATCGACTGTGATATCTATGAAATAAACTCTGTTCTAATGGCTCAAGTTGCTGAGTAACCATATCTGAGTATGTACCCCATATGCAGAATTGTGTTCAAATGTAGCAAGAGTTATGAGCACTGCTGTAGCATTTAAAAAAAAAAAAGAAGAAGTCTTATGTCTAAGGCATTGAGTAGCCAGGTCTGTTCATGAGCCTCATGTTCAGCCTTGAGTAAAAGATATCTCTAGGTAAGATTATATTGCAAATATTGGTACAACAACCCTGACCTGGGCATGGTTTGAGTAATTAGGTGTCATCATTACAATTGATTAACATTCACATGAAAAATAAATGTTGCAGTGAGGAGGTTGAATACTCTCCAATTTTCAATCTTAAAATCATCACAGTTTGAGTATGTGAAAATTATGCTACCCCATATATGAATGAAATTTTGTTACTGCTGACTTACATGCAATCTCTTGGTAATGTTATAGCATCTCTGGAATTCAATCAAAGTAGCACACACACACTATGGACAGAAAGAAGCTTAAGTCTAGAACTGATTTACTATGGTCACTTTGCATGATTGGGATTGTGATCTGAAGGTGGAAGAATCCTTGCAAATTTAATAAAAGAGCTAAAGTTGTGTTGCATGATTGTTTGCGTAAAGTGTTAGTATGTTGTCATTACTTTAGGACAAGTAATGGTTTAAGTTTGGGGGTGTGATAACTCTATGAAATGAAAGTTATTACATCAATTCTAGACTTAAATCAAGATACTTAGAGAACAAATAAGGTGTTTTTATTACATTTTGGTTATATTTTGCAAAAACATTCATTTTAGTTGAGTTTTAATAAGTTTTGCTTGAATCAAAGTAATTTGTGCTCAAAACAGGTGCATAATTGCAGGTTTTCAAAAAGTCTTAATTCAGGAAGGGATGCTGAGACATTAGATTAGCAAGAGGAGGAAAGAAGATGGCTACAAAAGAAGTAAAGCACAATCGGGAACAGTGCAATGTTGTAGCTGTTGTTAGAGCAACCAGTGCTGTAGCAATCTGGGAGCAATGAGGGAGAAAACTTAGGCGCGGACCAACTGCAGAATCGCGATCTGCATGTTTCCTAATTTAACTCATGCACGCTCACGGACTTTTGTTTACCCTACTTTGTAGTATAAAAGGGGGGCGCGCACCACATAGAAAGGCGGCAAAGGGATTATCATTAATACATTAGAGAAAAGAGGAGAAGAAGATCGAAACAAAAGGAGACGGCTTTAGCAAAATTGAGACTTCCAGCAGAGTTATTTGGATTTGCTTTTTACTGTTCTTAACTTTTACTTTTCTTCTTTCTTTGATTGTTCGGATGTATCCCGTGAACAATAAATTTATGTTTATTTTTCTCATTCAGAATATGAACTAGATTTGCTTGTAGTTGAGTGACAAACAATCCAATGGGTTCTTGACTGTTCTTATGTATTGTTATGTCATTGTTGTAGCACTTTACTCTAGTAGTTATTATTAATATAACTGTTATTTCGGTTGACCACTCATTTAATAGTTCCAGTTAAGATAGAGCAGCAAAATGACATGTCTTAGTAGATATTATTAGAGTATTACTTGATCTTAAGTTAAGTTTCCTGGATTAAGTTATCTTGAATCCCATAAGGGCAATACTTGAAGTTAAGATTTGTGACACACTAGACATAGGTGATCACCTTGTAGGGTGAAGAGACTAAAAGGGTCATAAAGTCATATCATGAGTAGATTAGCAACTGGTCATTGCTAGTGTATTTAAGGGTATGAGAGTTCCAATATGGGATAGTTGAGGATGCAGATTAATTCTGCCCAGTGCTGCAGCACTTGCCGTAACAACCGGAGTTAACTTGATGAAAAACAGTCAGCGCATAAGGAGAGTTTGATCATTCAACTACCATAATCTTAATTGGATCTTAGACACATTTAATTTAGTTTATTTCATTACGGTATTGTTTTACTTTATTCTCTCACAATCATCAATTACAATATAACTCATTTTATGTTTGTTAACTTCGGACTTAAGTTGGTCTGCACTATTGTGATTGCTATAGCATTTCGAGTAACATCAATCCATGTGGAGACGATCTTGAATATTCATCACTTTATTACTTGTTGTGTATACTTGCACATTGGCATTAGTAGCAATTGATTATAAAATTTATCAACAACTATAAAATACACAAAATACTCAAATTATAACAAAACACACACAATCAGAGTTTAAAGGATTTAAATACATAAAAGTAGCAATGTTAATGAGACTTGGAGTGTAAGCAGACAATTTTACCTTTTATAAATATACATTCTCCAGCACTCAATATATATATATATACAACACTTTATTTAAATTCCTAGCAAGTTTGTATACAATATCAATTGGGCAAAAAATAAAAGCCCACCCTTAAAAAAATCCTTAATTTTTGTTCCTCTTCAACATCAAATTTTCTCTACATACAACTAAAACTACCCAAATGCCCTTTTAATTATTAGATAATTAGGCATATTTTACCAAACGAATTTCAAGAATATATAAACAATGTCAAAAAGTAATAGAAAACAACTTAAAAATAAAGGGCAGGAAAATAAAGATTGAAGAACATGTATAGTGATAAGAATCACATCGTGTTAGTGCATACATAATAAGAATCAAAACCATAATGTGATGCGGTGCATATGACAAGGATCAAGACCTTTATGACGTACACTTATGACAATAATCAAGGCTGTTATATCATACACAAATAGAAAGCATCAAGATGATTATGCATGATTTCGAAGATGAATCCCTCGTTTAGAATATCTAATTATTTTCCTTTTATGTTTTTGAAATTCTTATATAAAAAGGCCTTTGAGCCATCAAGAATTAATATGAGTGAACTTTATTAGTTCTTAACATCTATCATATATCAAAGTTAGACTCGTGTATGAGTAGGCTCGCACTATCTTTCCACGTGACAACGACCAAGTCAAAACGACTAGTCTATCCCACATCAGCTAAGAATATTTACTAGACTAACAATATAAGCATGAGACAATCCTCAACTCATGAGCTGACTTTTAGTGTAAGTTAGAATTATGAACTTCTATATAAATTGAAAAGAGAGAAGGAAGAAGGAGAGTAGGAATATGAGCCATATTTAATAGTTCACCAATCCTGCCTATGTCCACACCTTAAGTATCCTGCTTGAACACCAATGGTTATTTTGATACAAGAAATTAGCTCAAAACTTAATAATAACAATAACAAAGAAACTATCGAGTTTTAGGGAGAATGAGAGAAATGAAAGTAGAGTTTTCTCAAACTCAAGGCCAAGGGATATGTTTAAGCTTAATATAAGGAGGTATTTACTAGTAAGGAAGGATATGACCATTGTAGATTACCAAAAATATGATATAGGTATATACCAAACTAAAGTGTACTAAAAATTGTGATTTTGGTCAATTATAATCAACTAGATGAAGGGCTTGGTCAACTAGAGTTCTTTCTTTAGGCTT
This sequence comes from Citrus x clementina, assembly GCF_000493195.1. Taxonomy (NCBI): domain Eukaryota; kingdom Viridiplantae; phylum Streptophyta; class Magnoliopsida; order Sapindales; family Rutaceae; genus Citrus; species Citrus x clementina. The sequence continues at coordinate 16,105,364 of NW_006263303.1, read as the reverse complement.
TTATATATGGATTAGAGTTGTTTTCATTTAAGTTGAAGCAACTATTTTTGTCATTCTGATTTGAGCATGGTCTTGTTGCATACTTATGGTTTGTGTTAAGATTTTGCTTGGTATTTCCATTTCAAATAGAGTTTTTCTAATTTATAAAATGCACAAAACTCTATCTAGAATGACAACCCTCACTCTTTCAATATTCTATCACCCCATATCTCCTATTTTGGGTCTAAAGAGACTCTGTTTTACCGAATTAATTAGCGAGGTGTTTGAAGATATTTATCATTTTTTTTAAGTGTAACCTTCGTAATTTATTCTTCCCTGTGTGTCTCTTTTTTTTTTTAATACTATAATACAATTGATATTATATCAGATATTTACAATTGATATTACATTAGATAACTATTGATATTTACAATCAAACAACTACAGTCTTCTATTAGTTTACATTAAATCTTAAAGAGCACTACTTAGATTTTCTATCCTTACTAATATTTAAAGAATGCCTACTGCACTCACATTTCGTAAAGGAGAAAGACTGCAAATTTTCTCCACTCAATCATTCTTTAATTGAGGGAGAAATTGAGTTCTCATATTTCAATAGATGTGAGAGCAGCAGTTCACTTACCTATTTGTCCTAAAATCCTTTATGGTAATATTGTTTAACATGAAATATGTATCGTGTGTGTATATATATATATACACACAATTCCGGTGAATATAGAATTATGACATCATTAAAAATTCTTCTGCATTTTCTTCTCACTTTTACGAATATTTTGATATCTCTCTCCCCTCCGAGCGGTATAGATGATTAATCCTTCGAAGGGTCCAACATAGATTCGAAGATATTATAGTTATCAATATCTGTGGTACAAACAAGAAACAATCCTTCGTGCACGGTCCCGTAGCTCAGTTGGTTAGAGCGTTGGTCTTATGAGCCGAAGGTCGCGGGTTCGAACCCCGCCGGGACCAGGACCATGTTTACATTGAAGGTATACGCTGTTTTGCATATTCTGATGGAAACGACACCCATTAATTTGTTTAAAACTATCACATACTTTAATTATTTTTATTCATTTTCTAGTGATGATGACAGTTGATCGTCCAAAAGATTAAACAACAGCTTCAGTTTAGTTGAAAAGTCAGTTTGATCTTGCATATGGTGAAATGAAGCCATAATTACCCCATTACAAGCATATCACACACTCACTCTGTGACTTTTCTTGCAATCTACGACAATTTCTTATTACTACCACAAACACTTGCCCATCATTCATGCAATCTACAATCATTTTTCCCCAAACACTTGCCACTGCCGAGAACATGTGCATCTTCTTTTCTTGTATGTTCATTTCTTTCAATTTTTTACTTGTCATCAGATCAAATATTCAAAGTATAGTGCTTATCTTGTATGAATGATTTGTTGAATTGGTATATGGTAATGTGCATTTTCTTTAGCAACATTGCTAGTTTCTATTCAACAATTGATGCATGGTGCAACTGATTCGAGACGCCTTTGCATTTAGTTCTTGTTTTTGCCTTTTGTTGATGCCACCTTTTTTCTTAATTCTTAGCTTACATCTAAAACGCAATCTAAATAATGTATCAGGTTTGTTCTAGTCTCTTCAGCAACTCAGTATAAATGGGTTCAGGGCACTGGTTTAGATCAATAATTTGCCTAAAAAAGGGGAAACAAGACAGATCCAAACAAGGAAAGGTAGATCTTCTGTATGTTTTTATTAATTCTGCACAGCTGGGAGTTCAATTATCATTTGATCTGGATGGAAACTGAAACAGGTGCAGTCAGCTACTGAAAAATCAAATGACTCCAATGAGTCTCCCAGCGAATCAAGTGGGAATGCCAATGCCAATACCAATGGTGGTTCAGATCCACATATTAACCCTGGTTTTCTCAGAATTTCAGTCGAAGAAAGAGCCGCCACTCGGATTCAGAAAGCTTTCCGGGCTTACAGAGTACGTTCTGTCAAATTTTGGCATTTACGGGGCAGCATTCCAGAAAATATTCGGCACTCTATCTTCTTAATAATTAGTAACAATGTGAAGACACCAAAAGTAGTCTTTTGATCTTTTGGGTTATAGATTATGTTACCGTCTTTTGTTTCTGATTTTTGCAGGCAAGAAAATCAATCCGGCGTCTTAGGGGGACGGGGAGATTTAACATCTTGATTCAAGACCACTCTGTTCAGAAGCAAACATCAAGTGCAATTAACAATATACATTCATGGTGCAATATCCAGACACAAATTAGAAACCGCAGACTTTGCATGGTCACTGAAGGTCGGATTAAGCACAAGAAACTGGAAAATCAGTTGAAACTAGAGGCCAAGCTTCATGATTTGGAGGTACTAACTAAATACTAATGCCTGTTAAAACTTGTAAACCAACCCCATTCATAGTTTCATCAATTACTCATCTATCGATCAAATGAGTTAGTTACACTAGAAGAATCTAATGCCCTTGGCTGTATTAACTTTTCCCAATAGGTTGAATGGCACAATGGTTCCGAAACTATGGAGGAAATTCTTTCGAGAATACAGCAGAGAGAAGAAGCAGCAATTAAGCGTGAACGAGCCATGGCATATGCATTCTCTCACCAGGTTTACCTGCTATTAATATCATTACCATCTTAATATCAAAATCTAGATCTAATACTTGTGTTTGTGTTAAGATTTATGCATCTGTAAAAATGTTTGCAGTGGAGGGCAAACTCGAGCCAGTATCTAGGACAGGCTTATTACAGTATTTGCAAGGACAACTGGGGCTGGAGCTGGATGGAACGATGGATTGCTGCTCGGCCTTGGGAGGTTAGAGTTAATGCGAAGCCAACCAAGAAAATTAAAGGCAAGCAAGTGAGCAATGCTGATAAATTTGCAAACCAGCTTGAGTTAAAAGTCTCAGTTTCAGCTACACCAAATGGTAATAAAACTACAAAAGCGAAAAAATCACCCCCACATAGCATCAACTTGGCAGTTGAGTGACATGAATTTTTTATAGGCTACATTCTGTACTTGTTGTTGTGATTTTGGTCTGTTGAGTTGGTGTGAACATGATATGAAGTGTGTAAAATAAGAGAAAACACACACATATGTATGTATGTATGAGAATGGATGTGTAATTTTTTATTGCCTTTGAAAACAAGGTTGTCATTTATGGATTGTTGTGCATGTCGTGAAGCCGATGAGGGAAAATGCTGAATCTCAATGATTTTGATTTTTTAATCAGGACAAAGTTGGCTGTACTTTCAACAAGGAGAATCCAAATAATAAAATGGGAATACATATACAATGGGTGACTCTAGGTCTATCGGAGCTATAAAGCAATTGAAATTTTATATATAGAAAAACTTATTCTGTGTCTACACTTGATTGAACAACATTCAACAAGGTTATCATATATAATTCTTCATGGTCTCTGCAATATTTTTCCTTTTTTTACTTTATGCAGAAAAGAGCATATTATCATAGCCAAAGGTCAATATTTTATGCTTTGCTCTCGCTGAAGATGCAATAAATATGGTGAGCAACTAACATGGGCCCTGTTGTTGCCAAAAAGTACTGGTTATTGCTCAATTTCCTCAGTTAATGAGCATTCATTTATTAAAAAAAAAAGAGAGAAATCTCCTGCATAGTTTATGTAATCAGCAAGGCCATTGGAGTAACACCCATCAACCAACCATTAAGAAGTATCAACAACCATAAAGCAAACGTCACTATCTGCAGTGTTTAAGCTATGATTTTTTTTTTCTCTCTATATCCTTTTTCTTTTTTTTTTTTCTCCTACAAAAATAAAAGTTTCCAGCTAGACATTGATAGATTTTTATTATGCACTGAGATTTACAGGGTAGGGGGACCATTTTACAGATGGCTAAAGTATCAAATTTTGGTGGTATCCATCTGTGTATTCTTTCTATTATTGAACTTGTTGTGCTCATCCCATTCCTCTTTCATGGTTCCTTCAGCGGATGTACTCTAGGCAGCCCCACTTGGCATTACCTTCTAAATTTATCTAACTTGCTCATTGATTACGAGACCATGACCTAAGATTCCTCAGCAACCTGATATACTAAACTAAATTATAGGACATGCAAATGAAGTATATAATGTGTTGTCTTTGCATCACAATTCTAAAAGCCTTGTACTTGAAATAGGACTAAACTTCTACTATTAGGCCCTATAAAACAATTCGGATTCTACAAAATTTGGTAGCTGGGCTTCTACCGAGATTGATATTATGTTACTGAAATTAACCGCTTGAAATTTTGATTGAAAGCATACCCAACATTCAACTTGGACAAATAAGGTAGATGCTAAAATTGCAGCAAGCAATAAATAGGCATATGATACAAGCAATCACATGACATGTAAAGCCTAATCCACTCCTTCAACTCTAACCTCTACTGTTCATAGAAAATGACTTCTCGGTTAATGCTCCCAAAACCAGAGGCATGATGGAGATGTTAAAGACCACTATTCTTTCAATTCTTTTTGCAGGTTTAAAGAAGCTGTTGGGGCATGAGAGTGTTCAATTAGAAAGCAGTAAAGCAACAAAAACAATCACAAACAAAAACTCTCTCTTTCACCCAGTAAGAAATGGACCATTTCTAAACAAAGAAAAGGAACCTAATCTGCTTCTATCAATTTGTAACCGTTACCGTAGAAAATAAATAACATAAGATTTGAGTCAAGTGAGAATACCGTGAAATTTTCTATATTAGTTGATTAGTAGCAACTATATTCATGAGAATTTTGCAACGGTGCCATACTCCTCGGATTGGGTTTGCTCTGATTGGGCAAAATATCAACTATCAAATCAACCCTAAAACAAACCAGAGTTTGCTTCTTAATTGTAAAATAGCAATAGCAGAAGAATATAAAATTACAAAGACAAACATCAATGATATTCAAAAGTCTGTTAACTTGAACACATAACAAAACCAACAGAAAATAAACAAAGTTGAGCTTCAAGAGCTCACTTCAAATCATGATGCAAACATAAACTTGATAGAAGTTAAAACAAACCAAGGATTGAAAAACTTGAAATCCATCCAGAATTTTTCTTCTTCCCACGGTTTTAGGCCATTGAATTTAAAATGCTCCAAATCTCCTCTCTTCACTTGCTCTTGATTGAGTTCCATCAAATCAGCTCCCATGTGACACAAAACAATCAACAAGTCCTGAAAGATGATTAAAATTAATGCACGAACAGAAAAAGTGAACAAATTTAACAAGTTGGCATTGAAAGTAGGACCTGTTAGAGAGGAAAACGATCTGATTTCAATGGCGAGAATCAGAGGAAGCAGAGGATGGCCTATTGTGAATGCCATGGTCATGTTCCTCATCTTCGCCTTGGATTCGTGCTGGAATGCGAAATCCAGAGAATTCACCAACAGGAGAGGCGAATCCAATGCCGGATATCACAGATTGATGGACTGCTGGCTGTTGTAGAATTTGATGATGGTGAAGGTGATGATGATGCTGTTGTCGATGGTCATTGGTAAGACCAATTGGTTGGTCTATCCAAGCACGAACCGAAGGCGTGTTACTGGACTGAAGGGGTCCCCTCTGTGAATGAAACAACTGGTTTTGGCCGAACAACGGCTGCACTGGCGGCGGCTGCTGCGAATTAAACACAAATCCACCACCACTTGCATTACCAGCTGAATCATCTGCAGCACCACCACCGCTATTCCAAGCCACCATTCTCTGGAATCTTGACATTTCTGCTGACTCAGACCAAGCTGAAGCAGCAGCAGAAGCTGTATCATAGCCACCAAGTGGTGTGGTTCCAGAGAACAAGACTTGAACTTGCTCATTCTGCTGCTGATGCTGATGAGAATGAGAATGAGCATGATGATGTGGGTGAGGTTGTTGGCGGTGCTGTAAAAGAATGCTATTTGGCTCCTGAAAGGACTGGAGAGAAAGCCTCAGATCTTGGCTGTGACTTGTAGTAGTTCTTGAAAGCAAATCCGGTGAGTAGTTTTGAAACTGAATTGATGAGGCTGTTGTATCAGTTGAAGCACCCATTGGAAAGAATGACTTGATTGTATCAGCAATAGAATCAGAGTCTAAAGCTGGCGGAAGAAAGCTTGAGCTTTGATTTTGATTCGGGGTTTCAACCATCGGAAGATTCTGAACATCATTTGAACTACCAGGATACTGAAAGTTTCTCTCTTCATTTGCTTCACTCTGCTGATGATGAGCATTCCTTGATTTTGCTGTAGAAGCTCTAGTATTGGTAACAGTTCCCGGGTTCCAAGGAGGCAACTCGGCGAGCTCATCAATGGCAGCTTTGGCTTTCTTGATGAGCCAATCTACTGCTTTACTGGGGCGGTCGTAGCCAAGGCGGTCTTGAACATCATAGAACTGAATGGCTGTGTGAGCTGAGAGGCGAACACGGCGGTCTCTTGGGCCTTTTGCAGTGCAAACTTTGCTGTGGCGATCTTTTCTCCCAGTTGAACGAACAATGTGACCTCCTTGGACCTCAACGATCTCCCCTCCAGTGTTTCTTATCCCCAGTCTTGACGATGTTATTGCGTGATTGTGAGATTCCCCCATTTTTCTTGCATATTGGATTGAAGAACAAGATGATGAAGTTGAAGAAGGAAAATAAGAGCGTTTCTTGTGTGGTTGTTGTTGATGAAGAAGTTGTGATTCTAAGCCTAATCTTGAATTGATGAAATGTTGGTCTCGTGGAAGATTATTGTAATTTTCTTCTGCTTCTTCTTCTTCTACATGTCTTCGATACTGATGATGTTCTTCTTCTTGATGGTGGTGATGATGATGATGATGCTGATGATTCCTTTGAGGATCCAGAGTCAGGCTGTAGTGATTTTTCTGTTCCAGCTTTTAATGAAAAGCACTTTTGCTGCTGCTTAATGGTGGGTAGTTGTTGTTCTTGATAGTTCTTTACTACTAATCTCCTCTTGTTGCTTGTGCAGCTGCCACCACACTGAAAACTGCTTCTTCTGCTTCTGTTTCTGTTTCTTCTGATGATGCTGCTTCTCCCAAAAGGCCCTGCCATTCAATATTTCCACTTCCATCACCCCAACAACAACACCGTGAAAAGGGGAAAAAATCAAAAAAAACACAAAAACAAAAACAAAAAACAAAAAACAAAAAAGACCTCCCCTAAAAAACTGAAAACCATGACAGAAACCCAAGAAGGCTAGCTGAAACAAGCTCAATTTTTAGCCTAACCCATCTCTTTCCCTTCTCACTGAGTCTCTACACTCAGGTTTTGGTAATTGAGCCTCTTTATGTACTGTACAGTGACCAAAATAGTGATATTGTGCTGACAGTAAATTCTAAATACCAACTTGACCAAAGATGAACAAAGAACAACTAGAAAAGAAAACAACCAATTTCAAGAAGAGTCTTCTCGGGAAATTTTCTGAATAATTCTCATTTTTTTCCCCTTTCTTTCTTTATAGATGGATAAGAGAAAACAAAATGAAAGAGACACAATCACAAAAGTCTAGTTAGAGAGGTGGTGGTGTAACAGTAAATGTAAAGATGTGAAGGTCTATAGGGAAGAGGAATTCTTTCTTTAGCCTATAAGAGGCCTTGATGATGCAACTGTTTTAAGTGTTGCAGTGTTTGGTCAGAAAAGAGATTAAAGTACCTGTGATCTCATCACTGCCTCTTCTGCTATTCTTGTACTACTCACCCCCTTACAATATTAATTAAAAAAAAATACAAAAGGAATAAAAATTTCAACCCAACCCAATTATCTACCCTTTTATTTTCATTGATTATATGTTAATTTCATTAATTTAAAATTGCAACAAGGCTCTCTATACTCAATTATTAGATACACTTAAAATGACGTGATGGTAAGGGTCTTATTGCAATTTGCGTATAATGATAAATTTATTTATTTATATATGTCATCTTTATTAGATGAAAATCATTTCCCGTCTAAAAATGAACACGTGTTCTTAATATAATATATATTATAATATAAATAATGTCACTTATTAAATTATTTATTTTAAAATATTAATAAAGTAGACAGAGTTTAAATATAATTTTTGATGTTTTCATTTTCCTCCAAAAATCAAATTACTAGTCAAATAAAAAGATTAAAAATTAATTAGCGACGGAACATTTCTTGCCTTATATATTTGTCATTATTGTTAATGTAATTTTGGTGTCTTTAGAATTTTACTACTAGTTAGGACTTAAAAATGTTGGAAGAACCCCTCGGTTACACAGTTGAAGAAATAGTCACTAGATGCTTTTGATAGATAGATAGAGATAGATCCTTTATATGCCACCATCACACCTTTTGACAATGACCCCATTTGCAGCTTTTTTCTCATTTTTTTCTTTTTTTTAATTTTATTTTGCGTTCCTAGTTTTTCTCTCTCTCTCTCTCTCTCTCTCTCTCTCTGTGCCTTTTTTTTTATTGCTTCACTTAAAATAAACATCTTCTTTCCCTCAATTTCCTTCTTCCAACTCACCTTTTTCTTGTTTGTTGGATTACTGAACATGGCATCTACTAGACCTCTCTTTTTTCCACTTTCTGATTTTTTGCTCTTTGGAACATTACAATCTAGATGGGGTTTTCGGTATGTAATAAAATCATCAAGGACAAAATCATAAATGAGAATAATCAACAATTTTAAAAATACTTGTGCACCCCTATACATATAATTTTTTTTAACAGATTCAAATTATGCTGTTCAACATGCCTCAAAACTCTGGTGAATTATGACACACCTCCCCCATTTTATCAAAACTTTAGCTAAAGAGCAAAATTTTATGAAAAGGTCGAGGCATCCCCTAGTTTTAATTAACATTTTGTTGCGTTTGATAGAATTTGATGAACTAGCAAAGAATATGACAAAGACTAAAACACTTCCTTTAAAAAGTCCTAACCATATGTAAGCAAAGTTTACTTCATTATTTGGATCATTACCCAAGTATACACTTGCACATTTCACCTTCGTTTATGATCAAAGAGTCAAGTTTTTTATTAGACAAAAGAGGCTCGTAGGAGCTTGATTAAGTGATTTTAAAGTAAATTTACTTAGTCGGCACCCACTTGAGAGAAGTAAGGATTGAAAAATCAATTTGATATCTCACCACTGCCCTTTTGAAAAAAAAAATTGTCATATGAACAAACAATTTAAGATCATGAAATAATGGGGCCAAACAGAACCACAAAATGGACTCTTTTTTTTTTTTTTTCAATGAGCAATGGTAAAAAAGAAACAAGCAAACATACTTCATAACATCTAAGCACAATCATATAATTAATAACTTCAATTATTTTCAATTTAAGCACATGTGATGATAAATTAAAGCCAATATGACATGCTAACAAGTTTGAATTTATGTAAAATGTCATATTATATGTTTTTATCATACCTTTTTACCTTAATGCGTGAGTTATGGAAGTATTGAGGATACTAATATTACTACTTGTACTTAGAGGGAATACTTCATAAAAAATAAAAAATAAATCACTCTTATTCAAACATTCAATTCTTATTGAGAATGTGATTAATTTATTAAAAAAAATGAAAGGGTAGTTTAACTTAATATTTACACATTTCTTAATATGAAAATTTTTATTTTTTAAATTATTTTCATTCTAAGTCATCAAAATGCTTTTGATTCTATCAAACAATACAAACCGTGAGTTAACACTAGAATAAAAGAGGGATATGATATAGCATGCATGTTGAGTCCCAATAGGTTACCATCTTAATGATGCTCTTACTTAATTAAACACACTTAATTATAGAATTTTATTAAAATTCAATGCATTAGTACTGACATGATCAGCTTATTTATTTAATCTTATTTTTTAAGAGAAATTTTAGCAAATTTTGAGGGAGGTATATGATAATTCTCTAAAACTCCCGCAGTTTGATTTACGTGGGCACATTCTTGTCAATCTTATCGTGACGTTATCACTTTTGGTATGAAATATCATTTTTGGTAGTACATAGCTTTTTATTTACTGTATACCATTAAGTCAAGAATAAGAAAAGGTTTTGATGCTCTCTCTCGTAGTCTTGTTACTTTCCACGATGAGAAGTTCAGGATTAATTTTTTTGTTGACTATTAAAAAAAAAGTTCTTCATTTACTAATTCAGAAAATGAAAAGAAAAAATCATTTTGAAAAAGCAAAACCCATTTCCAAAAACTAATGAGAACTAAAAAATGAGTGATATTAGAATGACACCTCCTATTGTCATTTTTATTATCACTTCTTGTTTTTTATTTTATACAAAATATGGGTGACAAAAATGGCAGCAAGAGTGATCTTTCTCTTGCCCTTTGTTGACATTGTCTCCAATATCAATTTCCTTTAATAATTAATGTGCAAGTTCTTTTGTCAAAATTGTATATGTTTACCAACCAAATTTTTAACACAAGAAAGCTAAAATACATATTTTACTTGATACAATTTTTTTATATTCAAAATCCACTGTAATAATGAGATTTCTGCATATATGCACAAATTGGTCAATAAGATGAGAATTGGAGAAATCGGACTTAGGTCCACTTATTGATGGGATGCTCTAATGCGTTACAAAATCATACATTCATCAATGACTCAATCAGATGAATAATTGGAACAATCGTATCAACCTTCTATTATTATAATAAAATTGTTGATTTCAAGTCTCGTGTATTGTGTTTTCTTGATGAGAAATTATAAAATTTATGATTTGTATCTGAAGAATTTATTTTACCTATATGTTAGGTGTTGTCAAGTTTGCAATAACAACAGTAAAATCTTGATAAATTAACAGTATTGGGACCATGAAAATCTATTAATTTAACAAATATTAATATATCAATAAATTAATAAATTATTAATTAATGAATAAGTTCCTTATTTTTTAAAAAGACAAATGCTTGTTTAGTACTTATATTTTGAGTTAAGTATTGTTTAGTCCCGATATTTTAAAAAATATTTCAAGATGCCCTTCTAATAATTATATTAAAATCACACTCTCAAATTTTCTTTGCTTTTTCACAATAATGCCCCTGCAACAATATTCTTGGAGATATTAATGAAAGTAAAATAAAAAATAGTTGCTATTATTGAACTTTTTGGATTAATTTAGTAAATTAATTCTTACAAAATTTTTTTACAAATTGTTGCAAGGGTATTAAACATTACTTTCAATTGACTAGTATTAATTTATTTATAAATAATAATTAGCAACATTATTGCAAGGGTATGAAAAATACTACCTGTTTCATAGTGATCTTTATTTTTTAATTTGTGAATAAGTAATTATTCGTTAATTTGCTAATTAATTTTTTTATAGATTAAAAGATTAATGTCAAAATTATTGCTGCAACGGAATTATTGTAAAAGTAAAGAAAAAGTAGGGATAACAATATAATATATTTAATAGTAAGGTATTTTGAGGTATATTTCAAAATATGTAGACTAAATAAATATTAAATTAAAATAAAAAGGGCTAAATAAGTATTTATCCTTTTGAAAAATATGATCACGTTTATAGCATGTATTTACCTTGATTTAGTATTTATTATGTTTAATTTGAATAATTAGCTGTCTTTGGTAGTAGTCTTTTTTTTTAAAAAAAATATCTTACAAATTTATCAAATTATTAATTTACTATGTTAATTGCAAACCAGAACCAGTAAAAGCTATTATTTAATCGAAATTATTACTTTATTGAATATTAATTTATTGAGGTTCTATTATAATTTAGTTATTTGGTTCTTTTATATTAAGCTTTTCTATTATAAATTTTTGAATAATATAGTTGCTCTTCCTATACATTCTTAAAAAAAAAAGGGATTACCAAATTTAATTATTTGTTTATCCCGAATCAAATCTTTGTGGAAGGGACAAAGCAAAAAGATTAAAAACAAAATAAAACGAATCATTTAAGAGATATCAATCAATACATTAATATGCTTGGTCCATAAAAAAAATAATTGATTCCAATTTTCATGATTTTCTATATTGGTTGGCAAAAAACCCCCTATTATTTATTTGCGATGATGAGAGTTGCTTTTGTTTTTGCAATGTAATGAAACTTGCCAGGTGTCATTAATTTTCATAATTGAAGCAATAATTTGATTGGTGGGTATGTAATCACAGTCCTTGGTGGGTGACAACAATATTTTATTTTCAAATAAAATGAGGATTGTTTTATTTATTAGAAAAAAATATGTTTCGGCCATTTGGAAAGACAAAGAAAACGACTTAATGATGATAGAAACAAGTCTGCTCGACTTTTTGCTTTTTGTTTCTTGCTAACTTGACAAGATTTCACTAGTGACTAGTGAATCAACTAAATAATTTTAAATTTTAATTATTATACTTTTTCTAAGAAAATAATATTTATTTATTACTTCAAGATTGCTTCTTGGAATTGTTTTTCTAAAGGGTCACACAATCGCATTTGTGTCTTGCATTTGGGAGGCCAAATATGCTATTACACATATCTCGTTTGTAGATTTTGTAGGCTTGTTTCCAGGTGTGCAAAAAGGGTTAAACTCACAATTTTATAACAAGGGTCCGCCTAAGATACAGCTAACGCATCTTACGGCTCCTATGTAAAATTTCGTTGAACCCCTTGTATCTGTTTTATTTCATTGGAACCCTCAGAGTACCAATTCTCCTCCTATAATTTTTAAATTTTCAAAATACCCTCCATTTTATAATTATTTTGTTGTAATTATAAATATGATTATAATTTTAAATGGATTATTATTATTATTATTAACAAGAATAAAAATTATTATAATTAATTAATCTATTAACAATAATTATTATTAATTAACTTTTATTAATTACAATAACATAGATGCTGTTCAAAGCTTCCATTCTTTTTGGGTCAAAGGAAAAGGAATTTTTTTTTCCAAGTTTTTGGTCATGCGTAGAGTGGTCCTTCATGCCTAATTCTTTGACATAAATGAACAGATCATACATATAATATTTTGTCCAAAAAAGAAAATTAAAAAAAAACTCTTTTATTTGAATATATCATTTTGTTATGAATTTCTAACAATAAAATTTTTAATTATTGTGATTATTATTTTTAAAAAATGAATTAATAATAATTATTATTATTAATTATTTAACTAAAACTTATTATTAATTATTATTATTATTAGATTAATTAATTATAATACTTTTATTCTTGTTAATAATAATAATATTTTATTTAAAAATTATAATTACATTTGTAATTATAACAAAATAATTATTATTATTATAATTATAATTATAATCCATTTAATAATTATTATATTTTTAATTAAATGGAGGATATTTTGGAAATTTAAAAATTGTAGGGGGTGAATTAGTACTCTAAGGGTTTCAATGAAATAAAACAGAGTATAAGGGGCTCAACAAAATTGTACAATTTAAAAAGTTTATTATACTTATGAATAAAGTGTACATAATATAGCGTATAAGGGGCTCAAAGCAAATTTACATAGAAGCTGTAAGGTCTGTTAGCTGTATCTTAGGCGGACCCTTATAATAAATACTAATATCTCGTTTGTAGGTTTTGTAGGCTGGTTTACAGGTGCGCAAAAAGGGGTTAAACTCACAATTTTATAATAATACTGATAATAGGGATATTATCAAATACCCCTTTAATATTTTTGATATATTATTTCATCAATACGATTTTTTGATAATTATATTTTACCACTTAAATTTTTAATTGTTATTATTTTACCACTAAATATTTAACTCTCTTTAAAAGAAGATGTCGTAGGAGTATTTTAAGGTATTTCAATTTGATAAATTTAGATAGTAATGGTGATTTGACACAAAAGGAAAAAAGGTATATAGTAATTTAAAATTTTTCCAATAAGTCAACTTGTAAATTGATAACTTTTAATAAAATAATACAATTATTTAGGATCATTAAATTAAATATTATAATTTATATATACTTATTAAGTTGATTTAATAGCTAAATACAAATGTTAAAAGAACAAGCAACTAAGATAAAATAATTTTCTTAAAATAACTATTTATTTTTATTAAATTTATTATTTTTATTGATATGTATTCAACAAAATTGATAAAATTATAAAAGGGAAAATTTTTCTATTTTAGTGGACAAAATCAATTTTCTACACAATTAAATAGTTTAACGGTTAAAATCCTCTTTTAACAATACTTATATTAAATATTATGTTGCTTTTAATGATTTCCTGGTAAAATAATAAAAAAATAAAACATTAAACGGAAAAATATAATTGTCAAAAAATTTTGGTGGTAGAATAATATGTCAGAAATCTTTTGGAAGGTATTGTATATTATCCCATAATAATAACGATAATAATAATGTGAAAAATTAGTTCATTCATCTATTAATTGATAAATTAGTTCATTCATCTACTAATTGACACTGCTTTATCTCATTCTTGAATTTAAAAGTTCAAGTCTCCCTATGTGACTATTTGAATAAATTTTTTCATAATTTAGGAATAGATTTCTCCATTGGAGAATATTTTAAGCTATGTTATAAACGACATAATCAAGCTAATGGATTAGTGGTGAAATTTCATTATTTGGTATCTCATCTTTAGCTAAGTCAAATTTTAAATTATTCAAACTTGATTGTGTGATTAAAAACTTTTCCGCATAATATATTTTTATGCTTTGATTGCGATCCCACATAGTAGTGTTTATTTTTTCATATGAAATCTGAGTGGATTTTAAATTGCCTAAAATCTAAATAGATTTGAAATTGATTAAAATTGAATAATATGAATGTATAAAATCTAAATAATATGTTTATTTTATTTTTATTTTTAAATCTAAGTGACGAATCTAAAAAATACTAGTAATGAACAAGGTTTTATTACAGTAAGATGTTGGGGTTTGTCATGGAAATAAATATTAAACACAATTAAGTGATAAGTAAAGAATAAATATATTGAATTTTATTAAGACATCTGTAATAAGTTTCTAGTGTTAAAGTTAAAATTCAAACACAATCAAAATAATTGATAATGGAAACTTAATTTACGGCGACATTTTAATTCAAATAAATGCTCAGAAGAATATCTACTCCCAAATATGTGAAAAAAAAAAAACAACTTCCATAATTAACAAAAGAAGTAGAACACTTCACCGAAGAGGTCACTTGATCATTTAGTGGTTTCCCGAAAAAGATAAGTTTTGCATCATTATGCAAAAATAAAACCCTTATTTTTTTGGCATGTAACAAACATGATGATGCCATTAAAAATGGGCAACAATGACACTAAATTTACATAATTTATTTAAATTGTTTTGTTACATCGATCAAGATTAAACAAAATTTCAAAAATCCTATTTGCAAATCACCAGAAGCAGACCAAAGAAAAGTTAATAAAGCTGACTAGAGACTTATAAACTATAATAGAATAATAGATTACGACACCTATTATGAGGATTAAAAAATGTGTAAATTTCGGCAATGATTGGAGTCGAAAAATTATTTTGAATAAAGTAAAGATGTCATGATAGTTAATTTATAATTCACAAGTTGGTTTGGTATTTTAATTAGATTTATCAAATGAAAGTAAACAATTATGTCATGTTTTTGGTTGTTATTAATCATTGAATACGCACCATTATTACTCGCCAAATGAGAAGGAAAAGGGGGAAAAAATAAAACTGATATAAAGAATTGTTTTTTTTAAAGATGTTCCATGAGACTGCTGAGTAGTTTTTAAATAATTTTTTTAGTTGGTTATTTAAGTTCTCTTTCTACTTAATTTTTTGAACCCTACTCTTTAAGATTCGAACTTCAGTAATTAATTAAATAAAGCCGTTTGCAAACCTATGGGCCAATCCTCTAAAGACATTTAATTTTAATAATATTTATGATTAATGTTTATTTCATTTTCATGGCATGTACAACCGTATTATGTCATGCTGTGATGTTAATGTCAATATCCTTTTCATACAATTTCTTGCCATTTTTGCTTCTTGTTTCTCTTCATCCGATTATGCTAAGCTGGAGATTAGAAATACAAATTAAAAAATAATAAAGGATGTTCCCATTACATGTCAAGTGGTACATATATAAATAATTTTGTACAAAATGTTTTACGGCCGTTTGTTTGTTCAGTTTTCCTTTTTAAAATTTCTGTGTCAGATGACTCTTATTACTCTGGTCGTAGCAAAATTTGTATGTACTTTGACTAAAAATATATTTTAAAGAAACGTTTTTCATCTTCTTTAAGATTCTCAAAATAAGAATGCAGAAAATTTTCTGAAATAATTATTAAACGATGCCACATTTTGACAAATCTTTTAAATCCATTATTGCACTTGATGGTTAAGTGCTGGGATGAAACATGTGATTGACTTAATTGTCCAAATAGCCGGGAGAACATATCTAAATCTTTGGTACTTTTCATTGTCTTTTAATTAGAAAATAATAATAACAGCATACAAAATTTATTTATAATATATGTTTCAATTAATTTTACAAGTAAAATAGTTCCTTACAATATTAATGATGGTGATTGAATATACATCAACAAACACAAAAAGACTGATAATTACTGGACAAAGGTGAGTTGTCTTCTCATATAATCTAAGGGATTTTTTTATAAGGGAAAATTTATTGGGACTCTTAATAAAAGAATTGTAAAACAGAATTTTAAGTTATTGTTTTCAATTACTTTTTAGAAAATCCAAAACTTCTACTAATTAATTATGATAGATTTCTTACTTGATACAAAGTCTGGCAAAAGTTCACACGACTCAGGTTCTATAACTTTTTTTTTTCTCTTCAATTGTGATATTATATAAATTCTATGGACTACATCACTTGATGATGTTAAACATAAATATTATTACTATTTTTTTTGTTTGGTATTACATTTTTAAAGAACTCTGTGTTGTAATTATTGTTTGTGTTTTAAAGTAAAAATCTATGACAATCATTTTAAGTAGTTAATTTAAATTGCCAAAAAGAGCGGTTGAAATTAGTCAATTTGGGTAGAATAATAATGACAACGAATTGGCTTAAATTTTTATTTTTGACCTATTAAGTTAGGGGTGGATTTAAGTAAGTATACTATATCATACACTATAAAAATATGACATTAAACTGTTTAAACACGACCCACTGCTAAATGTGCATAAGTCAAGAGACGTATAGAGCATCGTTTTAAAAAAACAAAAATCAACCATTTAAGTTTATTTGCAAATTTAGGAGTCGTATTTATTTATTAACTCCTTTGGTGGATGAGCAATACAGGTTTGTATATTTTAATTTAAATTGTAAGAAAGAATAAAGAAAATGAATTTTGAAACATAATCAACGTACCACATTAATGGATTGAGTTAATTTTAATATAATTCATTTCTTAACTCGGGCATAAAATCTACCTTGAGGCATGGCTTAGTTAGTCACTTGGTTGTACAATAAAGCCTGTTTATAGAGATACTATTGTTTTTGTCTGATTTTGTTTTAGGCTAAAAACATTATGAGAACTTCACTTTGAGAGGTGGTTTGGCGAATGATAGAGGATTTGTTGCTTTGGGGTAGTTTTCCAAGGGCTGTCATAATGGGACGATCTTGAAAACAAAGAAAAAGAGCTATTAGAGGTGACGCGTATGGTGATCAATGATGGCACTCTAACGGTCAAGTTAGGTGAAGACGGAGAAGTTGATGGGTTTAGAGAAACCCTTAAATATGAAAAAATTTAAGTGTTGTGGGAGCGATAAGTCTTTCCTTGAGGGATTGAGCTAACCTTATAAATAGAGTGCCTCTGAGGGCATTTTTGTGTCTTTTTAGACACATATGGAGCCGTCATAAGTTGTTCCGCTCCTTAGGTAGGGTCTATGGAGCAATTTAACTATTTAACTTGAGCTCTTTGAGTTCTTTAGAATTAGACACCTGTCACTTATGAGACTGTCTCTTTTGACAGCACGTCTCAACTTCTGATTGACTTATTTTCAAATGAGTCAATTGAGCTATGGGAGTTGCTAATTTCACTGATGATGGTTCGAATAACAATTAAGCTAGTTCTCTCTTTTATTCTTGATGCATGTAACTATTGGAGATATATTTTGGGTTGGTCCCAGTGGAACCCATATTATACTAATGTGTAACGATTTTATCAAGGGGCTTTCACTATTACAGTTGTCTTCTATTGACATATGGCAACTTTAAGGTATTTTGAGCAACATTTTTTTCACTTTTCATGTTATTAGGGCGGCTCGTGCTCTCTTCTTAAAATTTTCCAATTTTACCTTTGCCCTTTCAATTTTCGTTTTGCATTTTGCGAGGGCAAACTAGACATGTGGGCTATTGCACACATGTCTTACTCTAATTGCATGACCCTAATTTTATTCACTAACAACTGTATATAAAAATAACCTCTATATAGTCATAAAAAATATTGATCTTATTTGGAAAAATTATAAATAATAAACTTACATTGTAATAGATTATTATTTTTTCTAGATCTCATCTTAAGAAATATACTTCCACATAATAATATTATTTGTATATTGCAAAAAATATATGCAATGCTAAATTAAAAGTTTAAGATAGAATAAAATATTTTTTAAAGTTGCTTAGGATACTAATTTATTCTTTTGAATTGTTGCTAAATCATTGTATAATATTTATATAAATTACATTGAGAGAAAAACAATGAAGAGAATGCAAATGTTTAATA
>NW_006263303.1:16080088-16083887 GCF_000493195.1 Citrus x clementina | reverse complement strand
GAAAAAAAAGATAGCCAGGTGAAACCAATAATTTTTGTAACTACACAGCTATTAAGTTATAATCTCCACATAATAATAAAAATAGTTGGTACCAATATTATGACTAGAGAGAGGATTTATTGTGCATGGTGTTTTGCACCAACGGTCACTTAAAGTAATAAATGTATATTCAAATAGTTTCATTTTTTTTAAATGAATATATTGGAGAAATAGAATGAATTGAAGATCAAATTATAGTCATAAATGGAAAGAATCAATTTCAAAAGAGATATTATTCCCAAACATCTAAAAAAATTATTGAAAGTGCAAGTGGATACCACAAGTTTCTGACAGTATCTTATAACCACCTTAAGTTTTAGTTTTACATCAACTAATTATTTTTTTGTTAACTCTATTAGCCATTAAATAATTTAATATAAAAGGCTATCTTGTCTTTGGAGCCTTCCAAAATGTTGTTTTACCCTTTTCAATGAATTTAAGGGAAAAAATTCTTTTAACTTAAATTCTTTAACAGTAACTAATAAAGTTAAAAAAAAAGTGACTGGTTGATAGAAAATTAAAACTTAAAGTGGATTTAAAATATTATTAAAAACTCACGGTAATTACTTACACTTTTGACATTTTTAAGGTGGTTGGAGTATAATTTCGTACTTAAAGAATATAATCATCATAATGTAAAAGCCTCACCTTAGAATTGGATTTAATAGTTCAACTGCATTAATGATATTGCAGGTAATTTAATAGGTGCCAGTCATGTGAGTCTACCCTGTAAATTATGGGATATATTAATAATTAATATTACTAATTACATCATAGCTCAAATAAAAAGTCTTCCATGCTTTCGGTGTATACTTTCATGTTAGTTGATTATTCATTGTTTGTATTTTTATTATTACATAATTGAGTAAAAGGTACACCTAATTATTATATAAAGAAACAAATAAATATTTTGAGATAACCTCTACGTTATATTACTGACAACCAATAAAATAATAAAAAATAAGTGACATGCAAAGTCAATTATATGAGACCACTGCTATATTTTTGCTTTACTTCTGTTGCTTCTAAGTTATAAATGTAAATGAGGAAAACCATATTTCGGGTATACTCTGGGACTTTCTTTTGCCCGAAATTTGAGGCAGACATAATTTTAGTATTTGCAATAATTAATGACAAAGAGATAACAGTTTTATGTCTAGTCTCTTTCATTTATTGTCTGCCCATCATTTTTGTTTCTTTTTTTAATTTTTTTTCAATGTATAAATTGTATTATATATTAGGATCTTTTTTTGGGGGCAGTGGCACCGTATTAGGATCACGTTAGAGACATATATTAAGAATATATTAGTATAAAAATTTGAAAATAAATGCAGATTTTCTATTGCATGAGCTTTTAGGATATTCTGAACTTTCAACTTCATGATTTGTCTTTAACGTTGGTCTTTTGAGTTTTGACTATTTGGTTTGATTTATTTGTTAGTTTAAAAACTAATTTAATTTTTTTTTGTGCCATTTACTGCAACAAATGGTCTTCTTTTTTAGGGAAAAATAATGAATAAAAACTGTGCAAAATCCTTACCCTCTTGATTAATGTCAGTTTACATGAAAATTGGTTGCATTATTTGAATAAAAATTTAAAGTATTCATATTTTTAGAATAAATTGAAGATTATGATTTTAGGTAATTGAAGTTTACGTTAATAATGATAACAAGAGGCAATGATCTCGTACGCTGTACGAAAATAAACTGTAAATAATAGTGATCGAGAAAGGCGATCTGCCGATTAAAGGATATGTGACAGGTGTTTCCACGTGGGAGTTGATTAAGTGGGCTCATGACATTACGAGATCTGGGCCCATCGGCATGTGAGTCATGTCCCACTCAGAATTATCTTGGCTACCGTTCAGATTTCCCATCTTTGTTGGTCACGTAGCCATGATTCAGATTGATAGAGTCTAGTGATGGACACAATTTACGAAGTGTAAAAGTTGGTGTTGGCGGGTGATGAGACAAAAACAGTGAAGGGCGTGATAATCGTTATCGGGTGAAACTCCAATGTTTAAGTCAAAAATTATTTTTGCTTTTGCAAACAAGAAGAGAATTTAAAGAAATAATGAGAAGGGACTGCAAAGGATTCAAGATTTCGAGCTCTGAAGTACGTACTTAGTGATTTCGATGATGTGTGCGACTTCGTGCATTAGACAGGGACTCCTTAATTAGAGTCGATTTCTATCTAAATTTGCTTTTCCTCACTTTTATTTGTGGACTTTCTTTTCTGGTGGTAATAACTAAAAATTAATTCGATTATCTTCTTTATCTTGTATGGGTAGATAATTCTAACCTTATTATGATAAGTCTTCTTTATCTTATAGGGACAGATAATTATAATCCTATTATGATATATCTTCATCAATTTTGAGTTGAGAGATGAAAAGATCACCTTAACCCTAGTTCTCAGATCATATGTTAGATATAGAGCCACCATGTTGATGAGAAGCTACATAGCATGATGGTGTGTTAGAGATAGACATAATTTGTTCTTAAAACAAAAGTGCAAGAAGAACCAAGTTTTCGCACTCCAACTTGAGGGAATGATAGGAATTTAAAAAAAAAAAAAACCCTTATGAATTAAGCCTATTATGATATGCATTTATGAAACAGATCAAATCGTTATGTGATACACATATGGCTAATGCTAAGTTACATGCATGTAACTTAGGGGGATCCTACACATATATATAATGATCAAAATCATTATCAAATGCACATTGTAAGGATTAAAACTATTAAGATGACATATACATACGGAAGAATAGAGTGTTATGTAATACATAAATGACTATTGTCACATACAAATTGACAAGAAGGTTGCCTTTGAACATTATGCCATTCACTTATGATAAGAATCATAACTGTTATGTGTAAATATATATAGAAATGAATCACAAAATATTTTATTGATTATTTACTTCTATTAAATTTTGGCTTTTTTTTATAAATTGGCTTATGGGCCACAACAAATTAATAAGACTGAATTTTATTTATTTCCTTAAAATCACGAACTTTGCAATGACATCTCAGTCAATGCATATAAATAAATATGTGAAGTAGTATTAAAAGGAGTCAGAACTACGGTGGCTTTCATTCAATTTACAACTAACTTTGAGAGTTGTAAAACATACCAGGGCCAACTATTAATTACTTGAACGTGGAAGCAGAATATGTCATCATGGTATCAACTAAAATTTAAGAAAGGAGATGAGATTGCCACTGTACTAGTGTATTCTTTTTTTAAAAATATTTCTAGATGTTGAAAATTTAAGCTGCATATATAATCTGCTCTTTATCTTTTTGAGCCTTCAAGATGGTGCAAGAAATGGTTGGTGAACCACAAATTCATTGGTGAATTAATAAGTGCCCTATAAGATTTTTAAAGCCATGTGAAATTATCAGCCTAACACTTCTTGTTGTGCATATTGACTTTTCTTAATTCATGTCATAGAAAAGGTCATATGATCTATTTGTGCACACGTTTGATTTTAATAATAAATAAAAATTCATAAATTTAATTTATCTTAAAAATTATATATTATGTAATGTAAATTCAAATTCTCTCATAATTTAAACTTTTTTAAACAGAAATTCACGTGTTGATAAAGAGTCGATAAAAAAAAAAAGGGTAAAAGCTCGTTTAGTCCCTATATTTTAAAGTTAGTGCCCGTTTAGTCCCTATATTTTTAAAAAATACCTCAAACCATCCCTACCATTAAATTATTGACACTTTTGCCATTACCTTTTG
>NW_006263303.1:16071313-16079988 GCF_000493195.1 Citrus x clementina | reverse complement strand
AAAATAACCCTATTATAATAATTTTTTTAGACATTATTAAAAAGAAAAAAATAAATTACCAGTTTAACACCAAAAAATAAAATAAAATAAAATAAAATATATTAATTTTTGTGGAACACACTCTTGAGTTAAAATATTAATTTTTCTAAAAAAATTGATAATTTAATTTTTTACGATATTAATTTTTTAGACACGTGACCTTTCACAAAAATTAATATATACATTTTTTGTTTTTATTTTATTTTTGAGTTTAATTTGATAATTTGATTTTTTATTAATATCCACAAAAGAAACATTATTGTAAAAATGTAATATTGTAAAAGCAAGTTAAAATAAAAAAAATAATGGCATAAGTGTCAATATTTAGTAGCAGGGACGTTTTGAGGTGTTTTAAAAAATACAGGGACTAAATGGACACTAACTTCATAATATAGGGACTAAACAAGCTTTTACCCAAAAAAAAATTATTCATATACTAATACTATATAAGACATGAAACAAGATTTTTAATAATTTCAGCAAACTCATAAAACAAGATGATTTAATTGATAATGTGTATAATATTTTCTCTCGGAGGATGTGAATTATATGATTCAGATTCTGCACCGCAATTAATAGAGGACATCTCACACGTATAAGAAAGCTATTTATCAAAACTTAATATTTCAATAAAAAAAAGTTATGAAAATTAACTTTTAGCTTTTGCCCCTTTTCCTCTAGTCTAAACAAAAACAGATGAAATGTAACTCTCAAGTGTCAAAGCAAAAGCAAGTTGTGTAATGAGAGTAAAGCTGTAAAAGCTGATGAACTGTCCTTTAATTTCTTCGCCTTGCTCGCACCATCACCATGCATTTGCAGTTGCAGCAGAGAGGCTCGTGATCCAAGAAGATTAGTACGATATATCACACAAAATGATCACTTTGGGAAAAACCAAAAAGACACACGACCTCTCTCCCTCTTTCTCTGTCTTTTTTTTTTTTAAAAAAAAAAAATTATAAATAGGAGCGGCTAATCCTTAATTCGCATGCAGCAATGCCTCCACATAAATATGTATACTTATATAAAGTCATTATACAAAAAGAAATTTATTGACTTATTAAAGTAATGGATAAATTAAAAGAGAAGTAAAATATAAATTTGAATGAAGTATTCTTTGTCTTATAATAAATTAGAGTTTGTATTTTTTTTAATCTTTTGATTTATCTCTTATTTTAATAATTTAAAGACGTGTTTAATATAATATATTATATTATGTGTATTACATTATTTAATAAGAGTATATTATATAAAGTTGTATTGTATCAACATTGTATTATATTAATGAAGAAACGTGTTTTGATTTCTTAAATAAAGCATTATACATTTAGAGTTATTTATAGATGCAGATGCTACATTTTTTCAAAGATTACATATGTGAATACGGAAGGAAATGTGTCAATCCGTTCGGCGCGGATCTTGTCTTTAACAAGTGCAGATTACCCCTTTGACAAGTGCAGATTCTGTCTTTGAAAGCTTCATTCAATGCCGTTTTATTTGATTCTCAACACTCCCCCTCAAGCTGGTGCATAGATGTCTTGCATACCCAACTTGTCTAGGAATTTTGTAAATGCCTTGCTTGAAATGGCCTTCGTTAAAATATCTGCAAGTTGATCTTCTGATCGAATTTTCGGCAGTTTTAAGATTTTTTCATCTAATTTCTCCTTGATGAAAAATCTATCTACCTCCACATGTTTTGTTCGATCGTGTTGAACTGGGTTATGAGCAATATCTCGTGCAGCTTTGTTGTCACAGTATAGTTGTATTGGTTGTTATGATGAATAGCCCAAATCGTTTAAGATAAAACTTATCCATAACCCTTCACATATCCCAAGGGCTATGCCTTGATATTCTGCTTCAGCGCTCGAACGGGCAACGACATGTTGTTTCTTGCTTCTCCATGTGACAAGGTTTCCTCCCACAAAGGTAAAGTATCCTGAAGTAGAGCGTCTATCACTAACTGACCCGGCCCAATCTGCATCAGTATAAACTTCTATGTTGCTGTAATCTTCATTTTTGGAAAATAAGATTCCTTTTCCTGGATTTGTCTTCAGGTACCTCAGGATCCGTATTACTGCTTTCATGTGTTGTTCTCCAGGATTATGCATAAACTGGCTTACAACACTCAATGCATAAGCAAGATCTGGCCTTGTGTGGGACAAGTACATCAATCTTCCAATCAGCCTTTGATATCTTCCTTTGTCTACTGGAACTTGGTCTGAAGTAATACAAAACTTCAGTCCTTCTTCTATTGGGGTGTCAATAGGCTGACAAGCTGTCATTCCCGTTTCGTGTAATAGATCTAAGGCATATTTCCTTTGAGACAGAAAGATTCCTCCCTTAGATCGAGAAACCTCAATTCCAAGAAAGTATTTTAAGGCACCTAAATCCTTCATCTCAAACTCTATTGACAAGTACTTCTGAAGAGCCTCTGTTTCTTCCTCGTCGTTGCCTGTAACTACCATATCATCCACATAGACAATAAGGGCAGTGATTTTACCTTGTCGTTTTTTAATGAATAAGGTATGATCTGAATTGCTTTGGTTATACCCAAAACGAACCATAGCCTTTGTGAATTTCCCGAACCATGCACTTGGGGATTGCTTCAACCCATACAATGATTTCTTCAATTTGCATACTTTCTGATTGAGTCGTTCTGGTCCACTGCATCCTGGTGGCAGATCCATATAAATTTCTTCAGACAGGTCTCCATAGAGGAAAGCATTCTTTACATCGAACTGTTGCACTGGCCAATCCAAGTTGACTGCTAATGATAATAAGATACGAATAGTATTAATTTTTGCTACCGGTGCAAATGTATCAGTATAATCAATCCCGTAGGTTTGGGTGTAACCCTTAGCTACGAGTCTTACTTTGTATCGTTCAATAGAGCCATCTGCTTTATATTTTATAGTGTAGATCCATCGACAACCCACTGGTTTCTTTCCTGATGGAAGATCAACTAGTTCCCATGTTTGATTTTTCTGACGAGATCTCATTTCATCATTCATAGCCGCTTTCCACTTTGGATCTTTTAAAGCTTCCTGCACACTGTTAGGAATAGATACAGCAGATAATTGATTCAAAAATGATTGATTTGATTTTGACAAGCGATGGTTAGACACAAAATGACTCATAGGGTATTTGACTCTACTAGAGAAGTCAGGCTCATATGTGGGTTTAGGGATACCTCTATTTTGACGCTGGGGAAGAATTCTTCTGATTGGACTTGTGGTAGGAACATCCTCTGCAGACGATTGGTTAAGTATTTCTTCATGGGACTCATTCTCGATTGCAGTTGTGTCTGAGTTATTGTGCTCCCCAAATGTGTCTTCACATATCTCAGCCTGCGAATCATCACCATTTGCTTTTCCAGTATCTTGAAAGTTTACTATCTCAATGGAAGATATGTAAGAGTATGAATTTCCTCTTCATTATACTCCCCCTGAAATTCAGACTCTGACAAGTAGTACATGATATCTTCATGAAAAAAAAACATCCATAGTGATGTATATTTTTCTTGATGGTGGATGATAGCATCGGTATCCCTTTTGATGTAAGGCATACCCTACAAACACACAACGTAGTGCTCGAGGAGATAATTTGTCTTGTTGCAGCAAATGAACGAAGGCAACACAGCCAAACACATGTGGGGGTAGATTCGGCACATTTGGTGACATAATTGCATCATTCAGAACTTGGAAAGGAGTCTGGAATCCAAGGGAGCTTGATGGTGTTCGATTGATCAAGTATGCTGCGGATGCTAGTGCTTCTCCCCAATAAGATAATGGCATGTGGGCTTGGATTAGTGATGCTCGAACAACTTCTAGTAAATGTCTGTTTTTTCGTTCAGCAACGCCATTTTGTTGGGGTGTCCCCACACAAGTGGTTTGATGGACAGATCCTTGTGATTTCAGAAACTATTGAATTGCTGTGCTCATATACTCGCCTCCATTATCAGTATGTAGAACTTGAATTTGTGTCTGAAATTGAGTTGTCACCATCTTATGAAATCTTTGAAATAAAGAGTTTACTTCGTCTTTCGATTTCATTAGAAAAATCCATGTCATTCTGCTACAATCATCAATAAATGTAACAAACCAACGAGCACCTCCAATTGTAGAAACTTTAGATGGCCCCCATACATCAGAATGTACTACCATAAAAGGAACTGGATTTTTATTTAAGGACAATGGAAAAGTAGTTCGATGGCTTTTTGAAAGTTCACAAACATCACATTTAAAGTTACAAACATCAAATTTCAGAAACAAACTAGGAAATAATTTTTTTAAGTAATCAAATGACACATGCCCTAAACGTCTATGCCATAACCAAATTTCTAATTTCCCTTTTTTTATGGAACTATCTGCGACTAGTGCGGGGCTTAGCTTTCTAGTGTTTGTTGATGACATCTCCAAGTAGTACAAGTTGCCTCGTCTAATACCATAACCAATCGTTTGCTTCGTTTGGATATCCTTAAACACACAATGATCAGGCCAAAAAATTACAACACATGATAAGTAAGTGGTTAATTGAGACACAGATAAAAGATTATAATCTAAAGATGGAACAATTAACACAGTGTCTAAATTTAATTCATTTGTGAGTCGTAAAGATCCTTCCCCAATAACTGAAGTTGTGGTTCCATTTGCAGTGGAAATATGTTTTTGTGAAGATGGTTTCAATTGAGAAACTTGTCGAGAATCAAAAGTCATATGATCAGTTGCCCCAGAATCAATTATCCATGTACTATTAATAACAGGTGTAAGAGTTTTAAGGGCCTTACCTGGACTGACAGAGGTTGCGATTTGCACTGAAGATTCTTTTCTAAGATTTGTAGTGGATGTGGATTCAGCTACTGCAGTTTTTGATCCATGCTTGGTGTTCTTCTTTCGAGTATCCCACCAGTCAGGATATCCAATGATTTCAAAACATTGTTCTTTCGTATGACCCTTCTTTCTACAATGAGTGCAATGGAGTGATGACTTGTCAACAAACTTCCTTTGAGGCTGCTGTCGTGCTATCATAGCAGATGTTTCTGAGTCGACCTTCTTGTTTAGTTTGCTTTGCCGTATATCTTCTCTTCGGATCAGAGAATAACATTCTTCTAAGTCTGGGATAATGTCTTTTCGTAGAATTTCTCCACGAACTTGGTCAAATTCTTCATCTAACCCAGCAAGAAAAATGTGCACTCTCAATCTTTCAACAGACCTTCTGTATATTACAACATCTTCTGGATCCTTCATGACCACTTTATCTCGGTGATCAAGTTCTCGAAATATTTCAACCAATTCTCCATAGAATTTAGAGAGTGGTTGTCCATTTTGCTTGGTAGAGAATGCCTTCTGGTTTAGAGTGAAAACTTGTAATTCATCTCTTCCATCATAGAAGGCTTTTGATAATGCATCCCAGATTTCGTAAGCTGTAGGAATTCGTAAATATCGCTTCATGATCTCCGGAGACATGGATATGAGTAACCATCTTTTTACTTTTTGGTTCTCACTATACCATTTCTCATATTCCTTTGAAGATTCCTCAAATGGCTTTGTGCTGCTACGAATATATGAGAGTTTTTCTCTTTCTGCAAGATGCATCTCCATTATTTGAGACCAAACATCGTAGTTTGTCTCAATGAGGATAATTCCAGCATTAAATACTCCATCAGATTGAACAGATTGAATGACAACATGACTAGATTCAGTTGGAGTTTTCTCATTTTTTTCTTTTTTTTTGTTTTTTTCTCATTTTTTTCTTTTTTTTGTTTTTTTGTTTGTTTTCTTTTTTTTTTTGTTTTTTTTTTCCGTCTAGATTGAAAGAAGAAAAAAAAAATAACCTTTTTAGGTAACAAAACGACAGGTCATTTGGCCACTGCTTGACAAACCGACATGTCGGTTATGGTGGAATATAAACGACATGTCGTTTTAATCCTGCTACACTTCTAGATACTAAGCGTCACGTCGTTTTATCTCTGATTTAAAAACGACATGTCGGTTTTAATAGAACAAAAACGACACGTCGTTTTTTGACTGCTGCACTTCTGAGATAAAAACGACATGTCGGCTGAAGTCTTCTTCAACCTCTGGAGCGCGTGAGAGCGCGTGAATGATGATAGAGGCGCGTGGTTGACTGGCCGTGGCTTCGGGTGGCGCGTGGGAATGTGTTTAAATGCGAAATTTTTACAGTTTCCTCACTGAAAACTGAGAAATTTTATGGTGTTCTTGGTTTTTGAGGAACACACTCTCGGAAAATTGATGGGATTGTTGATAAATTTGTAAACTCAAGTTTTTTACGTATGGGTGGCTTGTTTCTTGATCGGCATGGATATCTGTAATGGTAGGAATGGGTTTAAGAAAGAAAATGGTGGGAAAAATGGTTGTGGGAGGAATTTGGTTTCCTCTGTTTTTGTTACAAATAGAGCAGCGGAACTTGAAGAAACTTGAGCGTATTCATGGCTCTGATACCATGAAGAAACGTGTTTTGATTTCTTAAATAAAACATTATACATTTAGAGTTATTTATAGATGCAGAGGCTACATTTTCTCAAAGATTACATATGTGAATACGGAAGGAAATGTGTCAATCCGTTTGGCGCGGATCTTGTCTTTGACAAGTGCAGATTACCCCTTTGACAAGTGCATATTCTGTCTTTGAAAGCTTCATTCAATGCCGTTTTATTTGATTCTCAACAATTAATAATATATAATATTTAGTGTTACACCATATTGTATTATATATGAAAAATGATATTATGTATATTTATTAATATTTAATATTGTTATTATATTACATTTACTGATTAAATTTACAAATAAAAATAAAATAAATCACTGACCACCACCAACCATATTATGTTTATGTTCTGTGTTATTTTTGGTATTATTGAAATCCTCATTGGTGGAGGATGCAATTGTATATGTTTCGTCGGAAATGGAGCTTTGGTTCTTTGTAATATTATAATATATATTATATTATGTTAAATATTTTAATATAGTCTTATTAAATAATATAATATTATAATAAAATTTTAAAAATTAAAAAAAATATAATATAAATTTATTGTTATATATTATAATATAAAAAGTTAAAAATTAGATGTAGAATATTTTATAAATGCGTTTTTGTATTAATTATCAATAGCTTTTGTTATAAATATAGCAAATATATATAGAGAAGAGACCTTAGGTTTGTTTAACGTGCCAAAATCTATATTATGATGTGTTGTAATGGACCATAATGCAACTTTCATAACTGCCAGACATGAGTCAGTAATAAACTAATAAAAATTAGTAATATAATACTATGTTGCGCGGACCGCCAAATACACCAGAAGAAATCTCTTATTGAAAAATTATTATATATATGTGTGTGTATATAGAAAGATAGGGGGCTGGACGAGACCTTCTTGGGGAGACCATTTTTTTTTATCTTTTAGCTGCCTTCGCACGAAATCCGCATTTTATCATCCGCACTTAAGAAATTTTGTGTGTGTGTGTGTATACGCATACATACATATATATTTTAATATATACATCTATGCATACATACATACATACATTTTTTTTTTCTCTTCCCCCTCCCCCTTTCAACGTTCATATTTAAAATTTTGTGGAAAATTTTTAATTTCAATGAAAATGACTAACATGTATAATTCATTTCTGTGACCCACGTGACATTAACTTCAGTCAAAATTCGTCATTTAAACCCCTCTAGATTCTGTCGTTGTGGAAAGACTTTTGCTTTCACTAGCTAATATTGCATAAGAATTTTTATTCTATTTACTTAGGGCTCGATTTTGGATTTCGGTGGTTGAAAAAATAAGTTGTTTTTATTGTGCAGATAAAATAAATTACTAATTAAAATAACAGTTCAATATTTAGTAAATTGTGTAATTAAGGTTGTAATGGATCTAAATAATAAAATACATACATTTAGTAAATTTTATCACGATTATACTGTCTCATTATAAAATAACCAAATAGAGATAATTTTAAATTTATCTTTTATTTATATATCAAGATCTATGGAAAAGTAAAATCTGATTATTCTTTTGTTAAAAAAGCAACTTTGATGTAGGACATTATTTTACAATTCTAGAATTTTTTTTATTTAGAGTTTTTTATTTTAATTAGAGTCAATTATGGTACGTGTCTTAATCTTTATTTCTATTATAATTATGATTTAGTTTTCCTTTTTAAGTTAACTTAGGAAAGTAGGTTTCCTCTAATATAAATCAAAAGGTCTTGTTATTGTTTTTATAACTTCAGCTTCAATAATTCAATAAAATCCCCTTTAATAATTCTTTCTTGGATTATCTATCAAAATCTCTCTTGTAAAGTTGTTTGGGTTAGAGTGTCATTTTTTCTCACTTTAAGCGCTATAAAAAATCTCAATGATCGTTTGGGTTAGAACGAGATCTAATCACGCTTCGATTAGAGCGTAAGCTAACCGAGTTGGCTTGATCCAATATTAGAATGATATCTAATTTTATCTACCCCGCTTGATTAGCGAAAATGAAATTGGTAGGATAGATAATATCATTCTAATATCGGACCAAGCCAACGCAATTAACTTAAACTCTAATCGAAATGTGATTAGATCTTGTTCTAACCTAAATGACTCAATGAGATTTTAATAATGCT
>NW_006263303.1:16038535-16070581 GCF_000493195.1 Citrus x clementina | reverse complement strand
AATAGGAAAGAGAAAAGATAAGGATATAAAATGAGAGGCTCAGAGAATTTTTAATAATGCTTAAAGCGGGATTAAATAATACTCTAATTCAAAGAACTCTACAAGAGAGATTTTGATAAATAATACTAGAAGGAATTATAAAAGGGGGATTTTATTGAATTATTGAAGCTGAAGTTATGAAAACAATAACAAGACATCTTTATTTATAATAGAGGAAACATACTTCCTTAAATTAACTTAAAAAGGAACTAGATTATAAATATAATAGAAATAAAAGAGTAAAACACCGACTATAATTGACTCTGATTAAAATAGAAAATCCTAAAATAATAAAAATTCTAGAATCCTAAAATAATGTAGTAGATCATTCTCCCCATCTCAAAAGAAACTTGTCCTCGAGTTTGTATACAGTTTGGAGGATGAAACTTGTAGTGTAAGACCAAATCATCTTGTAATTCCAACTTATGGTATTTCTCATCAATCTTTCTCAAAACTTTGAAGAATCTATACTTCATCAATTTCCTTTGCTTATACATTCTTTGAGGTGATGAATACTTTTAAGAATGAACAACGATCAAATAACTCTTGCCCTTCCCTGATTGTCGCTCTATACGCTCTCTAATGAATTTCACCTTCTCAATTAAATCTTCTTTAAGCACAATCTTCTTGTCTTTAATGTGAATAGGTAGAATCATTTCAATTATTTCATCTTCTTCAACTTGATATTACTGCACAATAGATTGTATTATTAGGCTCAATGCTCAAATCAAGAGGAGGTTGTTCGTCTTCTTTAGAAAACTCAAATAGATCAAAAACCTCATCATCCTCAACACTTGTCTTGTCCTCTAAGGTAAAATCATGCACATTCTCACAAAAATTGTCAAACTGAAGCTTTAAATCAATAATAAATTGCATCTCAAATAAGTCTTCTTCCACAATAATAGGTGAACTAGGCATCTCAAGTGAGTCTTCTTCCTTGACAATAGGTGAGCTCATTTGTACATTTTTAGGCACTTTCATAGAGTTGAGCAATTGCTCGATTAAAGCTTTATCGATTCTTTTAATCGCATCGTCTAAGCTTCTTGACTAAGCTTCTTTGACTTTGCAACTCGAATTGCATGGCTAAATGAAATGCATGTTGTAAATTGTAGATAGTGTATGTAGGCATCTTTTGTTGAATTTGTAAATTAAGCCTCCTAAAAAAATCTCGTAATTGCATCCATAAAATTGCTCAAACTTAGAAACAGAATATGAAACTGATCTTGTACCTTATTATACCAAACAATATCCAAGAGGAATAAATCTCGATCTCAAGATTTGCTTCATACGAGTCCATGGAGTAATTTTGAAAATAATAATCTACGCCTTTGCACTACTATTTCATCATTCTAAAGCACTCCCTATTAATATAAAATCGACTATAAATTATACTTGATCATACATGGGCAATCTAATGATATATTTGTAATCAACCTTATCCAATCATGAAAGAAAATTTTCAGGACTGTAATTTCCATCAAGCTTCTAAATCATGATGCCCTTTGAATATTTCAATTATGAATAAAACGTTGATGGCAAAACTGTAAATAAGGATGAACTTTCGGGTTTGGTGTGGCTGGCAGTTGGTGGCCATGAATTGGTGTGGTGATGGTCGGATCTAGAAGATATAGTGGTGAGGAGCACAATGGTGGCTGAGTATTGGCTGGATTCGAGGTAATTTGGTTGAAAAACTGACTTGAAATAGTGGCGGCTTATAGTGGTTTATGGTAGTTTATGGCCGGCATTTGGTGACGATTGGTGATTGGTTTTGGATGTGTGGGGGCCGATGGTAAAGGGCAATGGTTTCGTCTGCAAGTGGCTGGAGAGCTGGCGGGTTTTGGGTGATTCACGGCAGCTGCACAGTTAGTTCATGCGGAGCTGGTCGAGTTTTGAACAATGGAGGTTGGCGAATTTGGTGGTGGTGTTGGCTAACGGCTGTGGATTTAGTGGTGGAGCCACAGGTTTAGGTGCTTTCGTGTGGTGGTTCTGGTGGTGGGAATCCTGTTTGATTGTTGGGATTTGGATGCTAGAAGAAGGTGATTCAGCTAGTTGCAGCAGCAGGTGTCGTCGATTGCTAGATTGTAGAGGAGTGACAGTTGGGTGTGGCGGCAAGGGTTTCAAAATTTGGGGATTCTTGAGTTTTTTATTTTTTACTTTTTTGGGTAAACAGTGATGAAGCTTTGGGTTGATGGATTTCGATAGATGGATATGGTCGCTAGGGAAGTTGTGCAAATTGCACATATCTCTCTGACATCAACTGACGGAGGAGGTTAGTGGAAACATGAATGATAGGGTAAATAAAATTAGATATCATTTTACTACTCAACTAAGCCAACTTAATTAGCTCTTTTTTTTTTTTTTTTGAAACTGATTAAGCATCAGGTTATTGCATTACACAGATATATATATACAACTACTATGACAGCAGGTTATTACACTGATATTTACAATCAGATATATATACATAAGACTTATATTATTACATTTTTTATTCTATGAAGTACATGTCCATCCCAAATACCCCTCACGGAGGAGGGATGTCTCTACTCCACTAACATTTCGCAAGGGAGAAAGACGTTTATAGAAATCTCCACACAATTATGTTTAATTGGAAGAGGTTGAGTCCGTGGGGACTCGAACTATTGCCCTCATAGTCATGCTTAACTTTGAAGGCAATGGTCCACCACTGGGCTACAAGCCCAAGTGGCCCAACTTAATTAGCTTATATTTTAATAGAAGCGTAATTAGATCTTATTCTAACTCAAACGACTCAATGAGATTTTGATAGATAATCCCAAAAGGACTAGTAATAGAGGAAATATACTTCTGTAACTTAACTTAAAAAGGGAAACTAAATCATAATTACAATAAAAATAAAAGAGTCAAACACATATCATAATTGACACTATTTAAAATAAAAAATAAAAAATAAAAAATTCTAAAATCCTAAAATAATGTTCTATATCAAACTTCCTGTCTATTTTTAAAAGCCACTTTCAAAATGAAGAATTTTTAAATAAGTAATTTTTTTAAAAATTACCAAATATAATTTTTGTTAAAAATTATGAAATAAGTTATTATGACATTTCAACTCCAATCCAAATGGCCTTTGGTCCAATGGGAGAAGCTTTACACTTACAATGTTGAGTGAAAGGGTTCGAACCTCCATAAGAGCATTATGGAGGTTAGTTTCAGTTCTTCCTCAATTATCAATTAATTGAGTGGAGACAGTCTCTCCCTTACGAAATATGAGTGGAGCAGGCACCCCTCGAATATTAGAGAGGGTTTAAAATATCTGGGCATATACTTCAGTGTGTCAATGTATGATGGTGGTCCCAGTTATATAGTATGATTGTAAATATTAATTGTAATGTCTGATATAATGTCAGTAATATCTCTGTATAACAGACTTCAAAAAAAAAAAACTCCAATCCAAATGGAGCCATAAGCTATTTCATTAAATATTAAAATGAAAAAATCAGTTTCATAAAAGATGTGATCAGACGATTTGAATTTAATATTGAAATGAATTTTTTAATTTATTGTGATTGGTAGCTACTTGTTCATAAATAATGCGCATTTGTTCTTAATCATACACGGATTATAAATGCATGCGTGAAAAAGATTAGTAATACAAAATTTAGCTGTGAATCTAAATTCATGATCATGGGGTAAGCATGAGAGTTTTGATCAGACATATGCTGTCGCACAAAACTTCTTGAACTCTATTGTCCAAACTACATTAATTGTTTTGTTAAAAAAAAAAAAGAATAGTAGTAACTACATTAATTGTCGCCATTTTGATATTATAAATCAAGTCACTATCTGGGGAACAGTCAGCGAAAGCAAACATTCAAAACTTAGCTTTGCCGCGATTCTCTTGATCTATTCAGACAGAATAGAGAATAATCATCTTAAGGACAAAGTGTAAATTTCTCAATTTGAATTTTCAAGCAAATAATTCTTCACGCGTTTAAATGATGTTGATGGTGGAATCAATGCAGTCATTTTCCACTGGGATTGAACAGTTGTTGTAGCGTGCAAATGGAGCTACTTTATCTCAAAAAATTTCTACTTTAATTCATTTGTTGTGGCCATGTTATTTTCTCTGGGTTTACATTTATTGTATTATTGAAAAACAGGTGTCCTATATTTCTGTATTGTTTTATTAAGACTGTTTGATGGAGAAATATTCACTTGAAATAAGCGATAAAGAAAATGGTAATGTTTGTTCAGTTAAAAGTGTTTATGTTTTTGCAGAATTTGGTAATAACTTGCGTTAAATCAATCAGCGGCATGGGAATTAGGGGTGTCCATTGATTAAAGCATATTTGTGTACTGCAAATCACATCGGTCTCATTTGTTTAGACTGTATATTGGAGTTCAAAGTGCTTTTGGATGGGTAATTAATGTCCTTGTCTTCTATGTTTTGATATTTGATTGATACCATAAAAGTACTTTAAATGATTTTCATTTTCATTTCATATGTGATTAATGTACTTGCCTCTTTAAATGATTTTCTTTGACATAATATCATAGAGAATAATTCTTGGACAAAGTACATAATCTTAGATAATCATTCTTAAGGTCGGACTTAATCCTTTACATTGTTGTAAAAAACTTACACACTTCTATACAACTCCTTTATAACTCGATAAATGACTATAATTTATAAAGTGTAGCATCTGCACTTAAGAGGAGCTTTAACTTTAACCATAAACTTACTAGTTCACTTTTGAGGATGAATTAGATAGGTTTCTATATGATATTGAAGCATGCATGATGTCCATATAATCTTCTCGCTTGACAAGATCAAACAAAAAAACTAATTTGCACATGATGTTAAGAAAATAATTATATTTACCGAAAATAATTTTTGGATTAACTATATAGTTAATTATGATAACTCTCAACTCATGAACTACCTTTTTAGTAGCTAACCATATAAAACTTTCCTTATAATAATGATCACACATTATAATCGTTTTATCAATCAAGATGTATAGATATAGACAAAACAAAGACCATTATAATATGTATATATATGACAAGAATCATTTTCATTATGACATGTCCATTATAGTAGATAAATATATGTAAGAAATTCTCAAATTATGGTGATTGGCTATGTTCATTTTTTTTTTATTCATATTCTGATTTAAATTATATTTTTGTTGCGTAATAAATAGATAAAAGTGAAATTTTAACTTTCTCATTATGCTTTTTTTTTTTAATATCTTCGCTTCCACAGTAGTAATAGATTTGAAATACTATTTTTCCCAGATTGAGGTGAAGATTTTAGCATCACATTATTACCCTTTTTTTCTTTTCACCAAATCGACCATTACGAGCCAAATTCAAGACGATTATATCTTGTATTTTGATAAGAATTTGCCATTATGAATTTATTATGCTTAAATATGACAAGTATCATGACCAAAATTATAGTGATTGATTATGTTCCCTTTATCCATCTATATTATTGTATCAATTGGACCGTTGAACCATGATGAATCAATAAGAATAAAATTGCTACTTAGGCTTATAGCCCAATGGTACTTACGCCCTAACATAGGTTGAGCGCATGAATTCAAGTTTCATAAGATTTAATTCCTTTGAATGAGGATAGATTTCTCCGAACATATTAGTGGAAATGGATTTTTGGGCTGTACCATACAAATGCCTGTATAGTATATGTGTGGTAGGAATATATATTATGATGTGGGGTTAATTTAGACACATGGTTGGTATATGTGTGGTAGGAATATATTTAGTCAGAAAGAAATGCTAGAATAATGCAACTTTCTGGCCGTAGCTGTGCGTGGCTTGTTCAAGAAAAGGAGAGTGTGAGTAATACTCATTGATTTGCCGTGCTGTGTGGGACATTGAATTGGCAAACACCCAACGGCTCTTCACGCTCGTTTTTGGCCTGATAAGTGATACTGTTTCTTTCAATCTTTTGCCTTTTAACTTTGATGTCCCACAACTCACATGCACATGCCCGCACGCGCCGCGCACAGGTGAGATGAGATTTTTGCAATATGAAACATAAATCTTTTCAATCTATAACACAAAATCTATTAAATAATGCTACACATTTTAAATGTATGTAAAATAATATGACATTCATTTATTAAATAAGATAATAATAAAATTAATTTACTTAGATTTTATATAAAATTATTGATTATTCAATAAATGATATATCACATGTTTCGAGAAAGTAATGGTGCTGCAAAAATGATGGTTAGCGTGGGTTCTAAAGTGGATGATTTTATCTCGAGGGATGCTGCTCCTGTTGAGATTTTATCTTTTCTTTATAGAGATGCTCATGGCCTTCAATCCTACTGGTTTTATTAAGCGACGTTTTTGTCAGATTTTGCATTTGTTGTTGCTGCGCATTGATCTTTTGTTCTGTTTGTTTTTTCTACTTTTTTTTTTTTTTTATCGTTTTGGTTAGATTCTTTATACCCCCTAAGTTATAAACTCCTTTAAATATGATTAATAATATTGTTCTTGCTTCAAAAATGTTAACAAAAAAAAAAAATAATAATAACACATCACATACTAGATGCCATATCATTTAGGATGAAATTTGAGATATCTAAAAGTTACTCAAACCTATAATATAGTGTTTCCGTCTGATTTTTGTTCAGCTAAAAAATA
Source organism: Citrus x clementina (assembly GCF_000493195.1). Taxonomy (NCBI): domain Eukaryota; kingdom Viridiplantae; phylum Streptophyta; class Magnoliopsida; order Sapindales; family Rutaceae; genus Citrus; species Citrus x clementina. The sequence continues at coordinate 16,063,876 of NW_006263303.1, read as the reverse complement.
TTATTGAGCTTGTTTTTGTGAGGTGACTTTGTGAATAATAGAGATTGATTCACCTATGAAATGCATATCATAGAATCCCCACAAACAAGATCCATATCCCTCTCCCTCTTTCTTCTCTGAAGAACAGAATGGGAGTTAAAACGTGAGCCCTCGTGGCTCTTGTTGTTACCCGCATGAAGTTGGGTTCTTATCTTCAAATTTCTTGTTTTATTATCTTTATCTGTACTTTTGCTGTCTTTTTCCCAAGTCAATCTCGGGGAACTGTTTTTTCTGCTTTTTGGTTTTTCTCCAAAAGTCTATGAAAATAGCAAAGTTTTCAGTCAGCCACGACATAGGAGTTTTCTTTAGCCTGGGTGAGAGGCCTTTTCTTCTCCTAGCTGCTGAAGCCAAAAGATGGATACAGAAGAGTTGATCCGAAGATGTAAAGGAATCTCCTTGAATGGAGAAACAAGGGAAAAAGTGACCTTCAGAGGACATATGAAGCTGAAAGGAGAAAAGATTGTTGCTGGATGCTTAATGGGGAAGGTGCTATAGAATAGAGAAGTAAACTTAGAAGGGTTAAGGTCAGCCATGTCTCAGGTGTGGAGAACAGTGAGAGAAGTAAGGATCGAGGAGCTGGGAGATAACATTTTCATGTTCAAGTTTGCAACGGAAGCGGACAAGAAAAGAATCTTAACAAGGGGTCCATGGCACTTCGATAGAGTTATAATGGTTTTGATTGAACCAACTAGCCTGGGAGAGGTAACAAAGCAGTCCTTTTCTCATGCATCTTTTTGGGTTCAAATACATAATATTCCCATTATGTGTATGAATGAGGAAACAATAAGAGAATTTGGGAAAGAAATTGGAAAGGTGGAGGAAGTGGGTACCAATGCCGAAGGAGAGTGCATACGCAAGTATGCAAGGCTAAGAGTCTCGGTTGATGTAACAAAACCCCTAGTAAAGATTTTAAGCTTGGAACCAGAGGAGGATGAAAAAGTAGTCGAGATTGGAGACATGGAAAAAGAAAGTTGTGAGGCCAAAAAAGGGGATGAAAAAAAGAAAGAAATCTTTATGCCGGTCCTATACGAAAAACTGCCGGATTTTTGCTTTGTTTGTGGCTGTGTTGGGCATCAATTTAGAGAGTGTAACCAGTATAAAGGTCAAACTAGAGATGAGATGGCATATGGACCACGGTTGAAAGCACTTACAAATGCAGAAAAACTAAAGCTGAATAAAGGGAAAGAACGATGGAAGATGGATGATGATAATCAAAGGCGTAATGTACAGCCCCAGCCAAAAGCTCAGGAAAATGTAGTGAGGAAGCTGCAACTGGTGAACAAAATTAGTGAAGAAGAAAGTAAAGGCGGGTCAACCCGACATCAACCCGATTCAGATGTAGGTAGTCCAAAGGGTGATGGGGCGGTTTTCTCAAAATTGTCAGAAAAAAGTGGCCAAAAGCTGGTGTGCCCAGCTGCTTCTGAACCTGAAACAGAAGCCTGGGGTAGTGTAGCAGGAATAAAAAATGCAAATGAGCGGGAATTGAGAGGTGGAAATGAGCCAAATAAAAATGAAAAAGAAAAAGAAAAAGAGCTTCAGTACTCTCAAGAAAGCCAAGCCCAAGTTAGGAAAAGCCCAAACGAAGCTTATGTTGAATCAGGCCTGGGAGAAACTGCTAGAACTTACGCAACACAGAAAAAAATTAAAAAACGTAAATGGAAGCTGCAAGCAAGAGCTATTGAGCGAACTCCAGTGGATGTTGAGAGAGTAAAGAGCCTTAAAAGGTTTAATGGAGATTTTAACGGGGGCAGCCCAGATTCAAAAAGAAAAAGACAAAGCGGTGAGTTTCAAACCGAAAGCTGCGCGCCAGAAGCAAAGGGTAAGTGGGAACTGGAAATGCAGCAAACAAGATAAGTGGAGATGACAGTCACAAACACAGAGGAATTAACGGCGGAGGCTGGGTGCCAGCCTCGCCAACAGCCATGAGGATTGTATCCTGGAATGCTCGGGGGATGGGGAATGACCGAGCATTCCGTGAAGCTCAAAAAATTCTCCAGTTGCACAAGCCACAGATTATGTTTCTCTGTGAAATGAAGCTGCTGTCTAGGCAAATGCAAGATAAAGGTAAAGCTTTAAAATTTGAGAATTGTTTAGCTGTTAGTAGAAATGGTTTGAGTGGTGGGCTGGCTTTGTTATGAATTTCGGAGGTTGTGGTGGATATTAAATCTTACAGTAGACACTATATAGATGCAGTGGTTCATGTTGAAAATGGTAGCTACTGGAGATGTACAGGAATCTATGGGCACCCTGAATCAGATCAAAAACAACATACTTGGACGTTGATGCGAAGGTTAGCTGGTCTTTCCTCCCTGCCGTGGCTTTGTTTTGGAGATTTTAATGAGATATTACACCTGAAGGAGAAGATTGGAAAGAAAGATAGGAGTGTGCTTGCTGTAAATGAGTTTAGAGAAGCAGTAAAATTCTGTGGGTTGATAGATTTAGGGTGCAAAGGCCGACCTTTTACTTGGTCAAACAGGAGATTTTGAACTCACTTGGTCGAGGAAAGATTAGATAGGTTCTTTTGCTGTAAGATTTGGGGAAGTCTTTTTCAGGAACCAGCTGCTGAGACTTTGGAGACTTGGACTTCTGATCATAACCCAATTTTGTTTTCGGTAGAAGAGAAAGGAAAAAATACAAAGTCCAGTAAACGAGTTTTCCAAAGAACTCACTATGAAGACATGTAAAGTCCCTATGAGAAATGTAAAGAAATTGTGTTTACTGAATGGCAGTACAAGAGAATGTGGAAAGATACAGACCATGTTACTGTTTTTAAAAAGGCAGCGAATGAGTCTTTGGCTGAATTGAAACTCTGGAGTAAACAAGCTTTTGGAGGGAGAGAGAAGACGCTAAAGAAGTTGTTGGCTGAATTGAAAACCTATAAGGACAACAACAATCATCATAGCAGTGGCGATCAAGTAAAGCTCTTGGAAAGACAAATAGATGATTTGCTCATAGATGAAGAGATCTATTGGAGACAGAGGTCTAGAGCTGTATGGCTGCAAGAAGGGGATAAAAACACCAAGTTTTTCCATTCCAAAGCTTCAGCTCGGAAAAGGAAAAATTGGATCAGTGGAATTGTTGATGAAAATAACAGATGGTCTGAGAAAGCAGAGGATATCGAGAGAATGTTTTGCGAATATTACCATAATCTCTTCACATCAACAAATCCCTCCCAACAGCACCTGGAGCTAGCCCTCAGAAACATGCCTCGCAAAGTTTCAGCAGAAATGAATTCCCATTTGGACCAGCCTTTCACAGAAGCAGATATTCTAGAGGCCCTGAGTCAGATGCATCCGACGAAAGCCCCTGGCCCAGATGGCCTCCCAACGGCTTTTTTCCAGAAGCATTGGGCATCAGTCAGCGAAGGAGTGATAGCCACATGCCTGCACATCCTCAATGAGGGAGGTAATATAGCTCCTCTGAACCATACTTTCATTTGCTTAATCCTCAAAATTGCAAAGCCTAGGACAGTGATGGAGTATAGACCGATCAGTCTATGTAATGTTATCTATAGGATCATTGCAAAAACTATAGCGAATAGGCTGAAGTTAATCCTAGAGTCTGTAATTTTACCAACTCAGAGTGCCTTTGTACCAAATAGGCTCATAACCGATAATATAATTGTTGGGTATGAGTGTCTTCATAAGATTAGGCATAGCAAGAATAAAAAGAATGGTCTAGTGGCTTTGAAATTAGACATTAGCAAAGCATATGATAGGGTGGAGTGGGAATTTTTAAGATGCACTTTGGGAATGTTGGGCTTTTCTCACAAATGGGTAGAGCTGGTCATGAGATGCATATCTACAACATCCTTCTCTGTGCTAATCAATGGGGTAGCAAAAAGCCTTATCCAGCTTAAAAGAGGCTTAAGACAAGGATGCCCTCTCTCATATTTGTTCATCATCTGTGCTTTCACAAATCTTCTGCACCAAGCTGAAGCAAATCAGCTTATTCATGGCTTACAATTCAGCAGGAACTTGTCTATTACTCACATTCTTTTTGCAGATGATAGCTTGGTTTTCACAAGAGCCACTAAGGAAGATTGTTTGAATCTAAAGCAGCTTTTTGATTGCTATGCTGCTGCCTCAGGGAAAATCTTCAATTTTGAAAAGTCTTCCATGTTCTTCAGTGACAATGCCAAGCAAGGGCAGATAGCGACTATTAAGGATATTTTTCAACTTCAGGTGGTCTCAAGACATGAAAAGTATCTAGGACTACCCTCAATGGTGGGGAGGAAAAAAACCAGCTTTTTCAACGAAATCAAACTGAGAATTATAAACAAAATCACCAATTGGCAAACAAATTTTTGCTCAAGTGGAGGGAAGGAGATTCTTATAAATGCACTAGCTCAAGCAGTGCCTGCCTATGCCATGAGCGTTTTTAAGCTCCCCTTAGGGCTTTGTGAGGATATGCAGAAGGCCATTGCTGGTTTTTGGTGGGGGAAAAAAAAAGAGAAAAGATCTATTCACTGGTCCAAGTGGGAAAGAATGTGTCAAGCAAAAAAGATAGGGGATTTGGGCTTCTGAGATTTGTCCAGTTTCAACCAAGCACTAGTAGCAAAGCAGAGCTGGAGGATCATCCAAGCACCAGAATCGCTTTTAGCTAGGGTGATGAAGGAAAAATATTTTAGGCATTCAGGTTTTATGGAAGCACAAGTTGGTTCAAACCCCTCTTATATATGGAGGAGCATATTGTGGGGAAGAGAGGTTATTCATAAGGGCCTTAGATGGAGAATTAGAGATGGAAAGCTGGTGAAAGTGTACCAAAGTGGCTGGTTACCAAGACCAGACACGTTCAAACCAATATCGCCTCCAAGCCTTCCCCTGGACACAACTGTGTCAGTTTTGATTGATGAAGATCACTGCTGGAGAGATGATGCAATAAGAAAACATTTCCATCAAGAAGATGCTGCACAAATTCTAAAAATCCCTCTGCCAAGACAACCAAGTCTAGACCAAGTTTTGTGGCATTATGACAAGAAGGGTAATTACTCAGTCAAGAGTGGTTATCAACTAGCTCTACAAATGAAGTTCCCAAACAGGCCTAGCAGCTCAAAGGAAGGCAAAAGTTCATGGAGCTCAATTTGGTATCTGCAAATTCCGGAGAAAGTGAAGATTTTTATATGGAGGGCAACAAATGATTTGCTGCCCACATTAGAGAATTTATGGAAGAGAAAGATTTTACAAACCCCCTGGTGTCAGAGATGCAGGAGTTATGGAGAGACGATTTTCCACACGTTGTTTGACTGTAAACCCTCGCGAAAAATTTAGAAGCTCACAACCTTTGAAGAGGAAGTGAAAGCCCTGAAGTGTAAGGATGTCCTAAGCTTGTTGCTGGCCTTGGCTGATCGAAGAAGCAAGACTGAAATGGAGCTGATAGTTGCGTTGTGTTGGAGTATATGACACTCAAGAAATCTTTTTATTTTCAAGAACAAAAAGGAAGATTCCCAACTATCAGTAGCTGGAGCTGAAGCAATAGTTCAGTCCTATAAAAGAATCCAAATGCCACAATTGCAAGCAATTTCATATCAAAATTTGGCATCCCAAGAGCATTGGAATTGCCCTCCTACAGGTTGGTTCAAGGTAAATGTTGATGCAGCTGTAAAGATAGATAATCAGAGAGTGGGGTTGGGCATCGTAATTAGAAACTCAGAGGGCAAACTCATCACAGCAGCCATAAAGCCATCAAAATGGCTTGATAGAATGGATTATGCAGAAGCCGAAGCAACAAGATTCGGGCTGGAAGTAGCTGAAATTGCAGGGTGTCTACCCTTGATTATTGAGACAGATTCAAAAGAAGTATTAGATTTAGTTTCAGCTAGAAAAAGCACAAAAGCTGAGATTTTTTGGATTGTTTCTGAGGTTCAAGAGACGATGAAAAGGCTAAAGCATGTCAAGTTACAGCACTCACCAAGAACTTGTAATGGTTTTGCTCACACACTTGCTAAGCTAGCTTTAAACTACACTGATTGTGTAATTTGGGAGGATAATATTCCAACCCATCTTTTGTATCTATTCACAGAGTTGAATGATTGAAAGTAATACTTTCATTTAAAAAAAAAGATTGATTCACCTGAGAATAGTTTTCTAGGATGAATAATAATGAGACAGCTCTGAAAGTAAGAGAAAATGACTGTGAGAGGTGACGCCAGTGATGGCAGGCAACATTACTTTAACAGTCTAATCAAGTAAGTGTTGGCAAGAGGATGAGTATAAAAAAAACCCTAAAATAAGTGAAAATTTGAGAGTTCAGGGAAAGGAACTTAACTTGACTTGTTGAGAGTAACTTAACCTTTTATAGGGGGCGCACATAAGGACATATTAGCATCTTGTTGGACATAAGGTAAGTTGTAATAACCTGTTCCCCTTCTTAGGTAGGGGTTGTTGAGTAATTTGACTATTTAACTTGAGCCCTTTAGCATCTTTAGCACTCGACACGTGTCAACAGTGAACTGTCCCAGTGACAACATATCCTAATATTTGATTGGCTATTTCAAATGAGCCAATTGGGTTGAAAAAGCTATTGATTTTATTAAGGTTGGCCAAGATAATAGCTGAGTCGGTTCCCTTTCTCACTTTTGGTGCATATGACTTTTAAATAGATATTTTATGATGGTACCAGTGCAGACCATATCATGCTCACGTGTAGCGATTTTGGTGAAGAAGCTATCACTGTCACAGTAGTCCTTTATTCACATGTGGCAAACTTAAGTTACTTCGGAAACATTTTCTGTACTTTTCTAGGTTTAGGGTGGCTCGTGCTCTTTTTTTTTTAATTTCTTATTTTGCCTTACCCTTTCAATTTCCTCTTCACACTTTGGAAGGGTATATCAAACCTAAAGACTATTGTACACATGTCACACTCTAATTATATGGTCCAAATTTTACCACCCATATACAATAATAAATTATATATGAAAATCTGTTGTTGATAAAAGATCAGTCGCAATATGCTTGGAGCGGGTTGATATAATGTGAATTGTCCTATTAGTTTTGGATAATTTTGTGTGGAATTTGTATCATTGTTGGCAAGGAATGAAGCAACGACTAGTTTAGTTCTATAAACAATGATGGATCTTGTATAATTAATCAATAATAATGATGATTACTTAACCAAATTTCAAACAACAAATAAGCTTGAATTTAATCATTCATGCATGTTGTACTTATATTACTAATATAGAGTTGGGGTGAGTGCTTACCAAACCTAATAGATAAATATCTCACTTTTTTTTAAATTCCAAATTAATTTTTAACCTCTATCTCTCTTTTTAAATACTTGGCCACTTCCTGTGGTCTTTAACGATGCAGAGGTTGAAAGATAGACAAACAAAAGTTTTTAAATAATGAAGTTTTATTTGAATTAACAAAGCTAAGGTTTTGGGCCCCTTTATATAATAACTGTAAATATCGTGAATTTACTATAGCAGGCAAATTTAAAATATTATTTCATAATAAAATTCTCTTAATCTAAATAAAAAATTTGAAACAAACTGCACAAAGTATGATATTTAGAAAAAAAAAGGATAAAAATCCTTAAGAAATAGGAAAAATCGAAAAACTAAAAAATGATTAGGAAAGAATCAAAATATTTGACTTGACCACATGGTAGAACAATACAAGCATTCATCTCGACCACAAGTTTCGAAAGAGTACATTATATGCTTAAAATGAACATTTGTAGTTCAAGTTATGCTTTTCGGAAGGTACCCTACTCTTCTTACATAACTATGCTATATTAGGTCCCCACAATTTGAAAAAGAGCTCGTCCTTAAATTTGGCCCGTACAAGCCTCATTATTTGGATAATATTCAAATAGGTCAGCCACATTAAATGTGTAAGAGATATTCCAGTTGTCTATAGCTGAAGAACATAAGCATTGTGATTAATCTTCCGTGCCACACGAAATGGATCATACTTCCACTTCTCCAACTTTGCATGAATACCAAGAAAATGACTTCGCCGCAGATGAGCCATCACTAAATCACCTTTCTAAAATACCTTCTTGCGTCGATGCTTGTCTGCATCAGCCTTGTATTTAGTAATGGCAAGCTCCAACTGAGCTTGTACTTTGACATGAATCTGCAGAGCCTTCTCTAACTCATTATCCGTTGCTTTGCTTTTTTCTCCAGTTACTGGTGGCATAACAGCCAGATCACAAACATGGCATAGGAAACAAGAGTAGACAATCTCAAAAGGGATCTTGCCAATAGATCGATTCACCTTACTGTTGTAAAGAAACTTGACTTGAGGCAAGGCAACTTTCCAGTTCCATTGCTTGTCACCATAAGCACAGTGCAATGTATTGCCCAAAGTGTAATTGATCACCTTTGTTTAACTGTTTATCTGCGGATGAAAAGCACTGCTAAATTGCAACTGTATGCCGAAATTATCCCAGAGATGACGCCAAAACTTGATAATGGATTTCACCTCCTTGTTAGAAATTATAGTCTTTTGAACACCATGCAAATACACTACCTCCTGAAAGAATAAATGGGTAACTAAAGCATCATCTTCGGTCCTCTTACAAGCAAAAAAATGCTCTATCTTCTTAAACCTATCGATCACAACCAATATAGAATCTCGACTAGTCCTTGAACACATTAACCCCAATATAAAATCCATGGTCAAATCCAACCAAATATCTTTCATAATAAGCAATGGCATGTATAATCCCGTGTTCTGTACATGTCCCTTGCCATCTTAGCAAATTCGACACCTTTGCACGATCTTTCAACATCCTTATTCAATTGTGGCCAATAATATTGCTCGTTCACAAGCGTCTTGGTTTTATCTCAACCAATATGTCCGCCCGATCCTCCTCCATAGAACTCACGGATAACTATGGCCAATGGGCCGTGCCGTGCGGGCTCGTGTCGTGGGCCGTGCCGTGCCTACCTTTTTATCAGTTCAGCCCAGCACGGCCCACGACACGAGCCCGCTCGTGCCGTGCCCAAAAAAAACCCACCAACTTTTTTTTTAGCGTGCTTAAAAAAGTCCACGTGCCTAGCGTGCTTTATTCAAGCCCACGTGCCTGACGTGCTTTTTTAAGCCCACCAACATCATAATAATAATAATAATAAAAATAATATTCACAATCATAATCATATTAATTTTTATTAAGAGAGCAATTAAGATTTTATTATTAGTTTATCACAATTTCACAACTATATATTTTATTTCACAATAATCAATCATAATTCATAACACAACAATACATAAATTTAATTAAATTTAATTCCATAGATCATAATAATAATTAATTAAAATTAAAAATACAATCCTCGAATAATCATTACAATAAGTCATAACTACGAAATATTAATATAACAAATCATAGGTCACAACTTACAAGTTACAACTACAAAACACGAACTACGATCAATTGACGAATAACAAGCACGAAAAAAACATTCATTAATCACAACTATGGATACGGGAAACGAGCAAGGTTAATTCTATCTTGGCTGGTGGCGAGCTAAACAATTTGGCACGTGCCGACGTAAACCCAAGGTGCCATGGCTGTTTGAATAAATAACTTCTCGATGACAATAGTTGCACCTCAAGATCATCCGCTTCTAAGGACGATGTAAACTATTATCTATTATTTCCTCCCTTATTGTAGTAAAATTTTGAAAAAGCTCATTGAAAAAACGACTTCTGGGCTAATTTGGCCTAGCATTTTGTTGAGGTCCAACTACATCAACACCGTATTCTTGAGGGTGTTGAGGTTTTTCTGCATTCATATTATGTTGCTGCGGATTCATAATGATTTTGGCTTTTAGAATATTGGAAAGTTTGAGGAAAAAAAAGAAGAATAAGAATTGTGAAGCATCATAGCATAATGGCGTGTATATATAATATTAGATAGTAATAAAAAGACAAAAATTGATTTTATTTACTTTGTCGGTGGGAGTAAAAAGAGTAAGTAAAAAAATATTTAGTGAAATATAAATATAGCCGTGCGGCAAGTGCTTGGTTGGCATGTGGAAAAAAAATCTTAAATTATTTAAAAATCTGCAATCTGCACGTTTTCATGTGCACTATATGACAAGTCAACTACCGTGTTGAAAATTTGAGTTGAGAATTTAAATTCAAAGAAATAAAATACTACTATAATATTATCTCATCAACACACTTGTGATAGGATTTATTAACATTGTGATAGTTACGTGATTCTCTTGTAACAATGAACCATAATTTTTTTAATTTAATAAGTTGTTTTGAAAAAAAAAATGAATGACTAAAATTATTTTAAAAAATAAATAAAAACGGTGCACCTAGAAATTACTTTTTTCTAATTATTAAATAATAAAAAAATTCTAAATTAATTTTATTACTCACTCAACGGATAAAAAAAATTCTGAATTAATTGAATTACTCACCCAACGGACAAATTTTTTTTGGAATTAACAGTAAAATTGATATGACTACTCAATTTTACCGTATAAGCAGTCGGGCTCTGATTATCAATTAATGTTTTATGATTTTTAATGACAAAAAAATTTTAAATTAATTTCATATTTTCATTACTCACCCAACGGACAAAAAAAAATCTGAATTAATTGAATAAAAAAAATTATGAATTAATTGAATTAACAATAAAGTTGATATGTCTTTCAAAAAAAAAATAATAAAGTTGATAGGACTAGGTGACTAGTCAATTTCACTTTCACAGCATGGGCACAGGGCACTCAACAATTAGACTTGACTAGCTTACAGAATTTGTAAGCTACAGACTGCAGCATCAGCCGTTGGATGTGGAGTGAGAAACTAAACAGTAGACAATCGAATGGTGGGAATGGGATGACGGGAGATGTTGTTGTTGGGGAAAAATCAGGTTTTTAAATTTTTATAAAACCTGTTGAAGATCGCTCTCATATAATATATAAGAATTTGTATTTTAGAAATCGTACCTTGAAAATCCGAGTTGGCTTTTTCCGCTGAAGTGATTTAGGCTCCTAGATCACGATCCGCCACCACCACTCCTGTTAGATCACGATCCGTCACCACCACGCTTGTTAGATCACGAACTGTCACCAATGATCTTCCAGGTTATGACTCAGGTTTGATCTGCACTTGACGTGTGGGCGCCTTTATCACTACCAAAGCAACTAGCACGAGAAAATTTTTCTCTCAACAATAGAGAGAAAAATCTTATTCTCCGATTTGTATAAAGTGGCTTCTCTCTTTTTTTCTTTAGAGAAAATAAGCCTTATATATCTCCCTTTAGTGAAAACCCTAGGCTCCAAATAATGCCCTAAATAAAACTCACGTTATTTTCTTTTTCAATAGGGGACCCACCTTGTAAAATAACATAAGGCCCCTTATACAAAAGCTAATTAAATGGAGCCTCCCACTAAATGATATATTTAGGCTTTTGACCCAAATAGCTAGTTATCTTACTTATTAGTCCAGTAGTGGTGCAGTCAATTAAGTGAGCTAACCCGGGGATCATTTGGGAACATACAATAGTGGCTACAATAATTAGGCCTGTAATTAAACTAGCCCAATTATTTAATTCCAAATCTACTCCACTAAAAGATTGGAACTGACTTCCATAATTGTATGCTCGAATAATAATTCGTCCCAAGCCACATTGATTTCTTTACTGCACAATCCTTTGTACCACATCGTTAATTAAATTGATATCTCAACTGTCCAATCAATTTAATAACATCTTATTCCTTGATCCTTACTGGTTTTCTCTAATGATCATTTTCAACATACTAAATATGTTGACACACTCTGGCCAGAGAATTCTATGATCAAGTACCGAAAACCTATCAAGAGATATGTTGTACAAATTCTATATTGTTAATCCATAACTCCAATACTCATAATTGCTCCCACCAAGATACCGGGTAATCTTGACCACAAGGATGTGTCGTGCCCATTGGTAACTCAAATGAAATAACAATCACAATCATGAAATCATAATTAACTCAAGATTAAGATTACAGTAAAATCAACGCCTATGAGATTTAATAAGTCTGACAGTTATTACAAAGTTAATTAAATCTCATATGTGATCCTGTTCAATGTAGTCGTACTACATCAATAAATTCATACATGATTAAGACAAATCATTCAATGAATTTATTACAGTCTATACCTAAATAAAGTGCCCAACTTTATTTATCAACTGCGAACTAAATTTATTTAATCATAAGATAACTTGTATTTATGTCTTCTGTGAATCCACATGGTGATCACATAAATACATATAATATGATTAAATGGACTTTAATACAAATATTAATGCAATTAAGATATTTGAATAAAATACCTCTTTTATTTTATTAATCAGAAAAATTATTTATTACAATTAAATAAACACATATGCTTTTAAAGAGCATATTTTCCCAACAGTTGTTACATAATCGGTACCATAGAGTCATAGACAGGTCCCTTAATAATTAATTTTAATAATAAAAAAATTCTAAATTAAATCAATTACTCACCTTACAATTCCAAGTTTCCAACAGACAAATGAATGATTAAATGTAACTGTTTAATTTGCTGTAGCCTTGCAGAGTTGCAGGAAGCTTTGCAGTTGTAGACTTGTAGGTTTGCAGCGTGTTTGCCCATTTTTGACCGTTAAAATATTTACTTTTTTATTTGCCCGTTTTTGACCATTAATATGTTTACTTTTTTATTCTATTTAAATGATTAAATTATTTTCGAATTCATCTCACTTCTCAATTTCTAATTCTCTATCTCCTCGTTATCTCTCTTGTCTCATCAGTCATCTCTAGTCTCTGCTTGCCCAATCTTCTTTGCTACAATTCCAACGCCTTTATTTACCAAAACACTAATTATATAAAATGTCTCACTCTCATTTCGAGTTAGATGAGAATTTTAATTTTGTTGAAGAGGGGGAGGAAGTTGCAAATGAAGAAATTGCTGCACCAGAATTTGATCCAAGTAATATATTTATTGTCCCACCTGAATGATTGCCTCCTACTTCTCAAGCAAGTCCAAGTGGTTCTACTTCTTCAACTGCCGGTCCTACTACTACCTCCAAACGACAAAGAAAATCGATTGTTTGGTCATGTTTTACTTTGGAAAAACGTCAAAACAAAAAAGGTGAAATGGTGGATCAAGCAGTGTGCAAATATTGTCAATCTGCTTTAAGTGCCAAAAGCAATGGTGGAATTGGACATCTTAGACGACATATGGAAACTTGTCAAACAAAACACACGCTACAAGACCCAACACAAACCCAACTCTCACAATATGGTTCTGGACCTTCCGGTATAACATCATTCAGATATTCACAACAGAACATGCGAGAAGGATTGGCTCGGTATATTGCTGCAGCAGAACAACCTTTAACATTTTCAGAAGATGGACATCTAATAAATTTTTTGCAAAGGTATGTTCAGCCTCAACTTAACAAAGTGCCTAGAAATACATTAAAACGTGATTTAACTAAAATTTTTCATGACATGAAAAAACTTTTCATTAATACTTTTATCAATTTTAATGGTGTTATTTCAATTTCTTCTGATTGTTGGACTGGTATTAATATGGTTGGTTATTTTTGTGTGACTTCACACTCTATACATGAGATTAATGGCAAATGGAGGTTGGAAAAAAAATTGCTTGCATTTCGTGAATCAGAATATCCTCACACTGGTTCAATAATTTATACAGCTATAATGTCTGTTTTAAGATAATATGAAATTACTGATAAATTGTTTAGCATATCATTTGATAATGCATCTGCCAATACAGCGTCAATTGATATGATGTTGCGGAATATTTCTACTCTCATGCCTGCACGTGGTTCAAAATTTTTTCATGTGAGATGTGTGTGTCATATTATTAATTTAATTGTTCAAGCTGGTATGACTCATATAAATCATTATTTAGAAAAAATTAGAGCTGCCATTTTATATATTAGAGCACCTTCAAGACGTCAACAATTTTTGGAGATGTTGAAAATTTTTGGATTGAAAAGGAGAAAATTCAACCTTGACATGAAAGTTCGTTGGAATTCTACGTATTTAATGTTGCTTTCTTGTCAAAACTATTCTGAAGCAATTTCTAGTTTTTACAATGAGAGAATGAATGATGAAGATTATCATATCACTAATTATGATTGGAATGTTGCATTTAAATTTATGGATTTTTTAAAGGTATTTTATGATGCTAGTCTTGCATGTTCTACTGTTTATGAGCCTACTTCATGTAGAGTGTTAATGCACTTGTACAATATAAGTTATACTTTTAAGACTTTTAGAGAGAATATTATGTTTAAAAATATTTGTGATACCATGGAGGAAAAATTCCAAAAATATTGGAAAGATATTCCCCACCTATTTATTTTTGCAGCAGTGTTGGATCCTACAATCAAGGAAGTTGGTGCAAAACTTTTAGTTGAGGGTATTAGTAATAATTTACAAACCGGGCTTGATACAAATTTTGATACAATTATGTCCTCTATGCATGAACTTTTTAATTTTTATCGAAATAAATTTGGATCAAGCAATACATATTCTAATGTTCAATAAGCATCGACTTCTTATAAACATCCAGCTCACCTTTTATTACTCAAAGGTAAGGGTGTTGCCTCTAGTATTGATACTAATCGTAATGAATTGCAAAGATATTGTTCTGCCAATCTTGAAGATTTAGCGATTCCTTCACAATTGCAAAATTTTGATATTTTATAATTTTGGATGGGTAAGACATCTTTTTTCCCTATATTATCCATTATGGCCCGTGATCTACTAACCCCTCTAGCTTCAACTGTAGCATCAAAATCAACTTTTAGTACAGGTGGCAGAATTCTAGATGAACATCGGTCAAGATTGTCATCAGAGACATTAGACTTTTTGTTGTGTTTGAAAGATTGGGAAGATGCTGAACGCCGAGTGCAACAAGATTGGCAAAATGCTTTAATTAAACAAATTGAGAGTTTGAATGTTGATCAAGATGAAGTGAATCCAGATTATGCAGAGTACTGAACATTGAAGCCACTTCCAAAGACTAGAGACTTTTTTTCTTGTAACTTTTTAAAACAATTTTTATTAGTGAGAATGTTGTAAATTTACAAATGATAGATGATTTAGTAGGTCCCAACCTAGTTGGGATGTACTGTTAACTATAGTGATGCAAATTACACTTAATTTTATTTGAATTACGAATATTATAATTGTACTTTAACTTCATTTAATGAAAATGTAATTTTTAATTTATCATAATTTTTCTTGTGTATAAAATGAAAAATATTTCATTCATAAATGAAACGTATCTCTATTAAGTATTAACTAAGTTATGATTTAATATTAATATGAAAAATATTTCATATGAAAAATATTTCATATGAAAAATATTTTATTATTAATTTTGCAAAAAAATTATTTTTTATTTATAATTTATAAATTTATGATATTTATAATTTTATTTATTAAAATCATGATATTTAGTTATTTACTTATTCATTTAATAAATTATAAACATAAATAAATAATTAAATAAATATCATAAATAAAATTATGATATTTATAATTTTATTTATTAAAATCATGATATTTATTCATTTAATAAATTATAAACATAAAAAATTAGAATATTTATTTAAACTAAGATTTAATGATTTAAATTAATTTTTAAAAGTCTATGCTAAAAAATATATTAAAACATTTAATTTCAAGATATTTTACTTTAATTTCATAACATTTTATATTTACTTTTTGTTAAAAAAATTTACTTAGATATATTTTGGCCCACATGCTATTAATGGCTCACGGGCTGCGTGCTAGCCCACTAATGAACCGTGCTGATCACGTGCTTTTTCGCGTGCCGTGCTTTGACCCATCTCTAATCGTGCCATGCTTTAAGGCCCGCGTGCCTAAAAGTCTAGGCCCGGCACGGCCCATGTGCATGCCGTGCCGTGCCTTGTGCCTCACCGAAATGTGCTCGTGCCATGCCGTGCCGTACGGACACATGCTGTGCTCGTGCCGTGCCACGTGCCGCCCGATCCATTGACCATCTTTACTCACGGATAATCTTCTCCTTTTGGAAACCTCGAGGCACATATAGCTGATTAGCTTTGAAGAGATACCTATCTTGAACGAAGAAATTTTCCATATTTTGATGATTAATGCACCGATCTCAAAATATGGGCTAAGTCTTTATCTTCAGCATACAACTCCTTCAAGCATTCAAAATTAGTAACTTCATTGACTAGAGTTACTAATAAGGTTGCTTGCTCAGTGAGTGCATCCACCACTTTGTTCTGCTGCCTTGATTTGTGCTTCACAATAAAAGTGAATTTTTGCACATAGCTCGCCCATCTCACATGCATCTTGCTCAACTTTGCTGGCTGTTAAAGTACTTCAATATTTGATGGTTACTTTAAGCACAAATTTCTTCTAAATCAAGTAATGCTTCCATGACTTTAACACCCTAAGGATCGCATAGAACTCTTAATCGTAAGTGAAATACTAGCTATGTAACCAAATAAAATCACACAACAATTCAAAACAATGCCTTAATAAAATTAATAACAATAATTTTAACAACAAATAAAATTAAAGAGATAAGGGAAGAGAGAGCAAACATGATATTTTTACGTAGTTTGACAAACTTCGCCTACGTTCACGCCTTTAAGTACACCAAGCTTGAGAATTCCACTATTTAAGCCTTTACAACCCAAGGCTTTAAGATCTTACAATTGACTTCTAAATTGTCAATAAACCTTTACAATCTTAAGATGAATCCTTCACTTTTTACCCAAGCGTTTCCCACACTTACAATCACTCAACCTTTGATATTGAAATGATTAATACAAAGAAATACACACTCCCAACTAAATATAACCAAATGGTAGCCCAAATATGTGTATGTGTACAAGATGAAAGCTTAGAGATCTTTTGAATACATATAAATATTGCCAAGATAATTTAACATCACTTGCAACGATGTCTTCTTCGGTTATTTATAGATAGAGTCACAAAATTATTGACTTTTCGATCATAACTGGTTTTCCGTTTATTCTAACCGGATTACCATTTGAGTTTACCATTGTAGCTAAAATTTAAATTTGTAATTGGTATGTCGTTTGATTCCAGAAAGCTCAATTGATATAATTGGTTTACTGTTTATTGGTAATCATTTTTCCGTTTGATTCTAGAGAGCTGAATTGATATAATGGTTTACAGTTTATTGGTCACCGGTATGCCGTTTGATCAGAGAGTTCAATTTAGATAACCGATTTTCCATTTAGCATATTCAGTTGGCCGGTTGTCTCTAGTAAGCACATTTTCTGAATCTGATTTGCCGGTTTTCTTAAGCAGGATGCCATTTATCAATAAAATCTGGTTTTATATAGAAAATATCTTACAAAAACTCACTTTTACTTAGAATATGAAATCGCATCCTCATATTATAATTTTCCTTTAAAAAATATGAAGAAAATATTTTAAGAACTTTGAGAAATCATCATTCATTTTTTTTGTTTTAAAAACATAATAAGTATTTCTAATATTACCCATTAGGTCGTGGTTTGTTATCATCAAAATCAAAATGCTATACAGTCATGTAGGCTAATAGTAAGTAGACTACTTTTACTATGCTTCATTCAACTCCTGAATCATATACTCAATTGGTTGCCTTTCTTAAGAAAGAACATCCCCAATACCTTTTTCAGAAGCATCGCACTTGACCTCAAATAACTTGTCGAAATTTGGCAAGACTAATATAGGAACAATAAACAACGCTCCTTTGACAAAGCAAAACTCGCTTCTTGCTCTTTTCCATGCTTGCACTTGCCTTTCTTCAAGCACTCTATAATAGGTATGACTATAGTGCTAAAACCACGAATGAATCTCCTATAGAACTTTTCCAGCCCATTAAAACTCGTGATTTCATCTATAATCTTGAGCATAGGATTTTCTAATATTATTTTGGAAGCTTATTATCATTGATGAGTATGAGTTGGCAGTGATGGTGGTGTAAATGGTAATGTGGACCGTGATGGTAAGATTTGGTGTAATGGGGGTGGTAGTACAGTCAGTAATATCAGTAACAAGTGGAGATGACAACTCACAAGCGCATATAGAAGAAATACCTAGGGAAATGCTCTTAGCCATTGCATGAATTATTTGATTTTATTGTGAAACGACATATGGGGTGTTGTTATTAACACATGGGGTAGGATTTACAACATGGGAAGGCAGGGTGAAAGTTAACAGACCTTGAGTAGTAGAGATAGAAAGGCCTCAATTATTAAAACTCTATGATGAAACTCTTATAAAGTGGGGATTAAATGACTCGAATGGAATTTTTTTTATTAAAATGAACATGTTAAATATAAAAGGACGAGGTAAAGGGATTAAGACATTTATAGGCATTTAAGAGGAAGGGTAACCTAAAAAGGCACACAGTTAGGAACGATGTTCAAGTTTATTGGTGGTGTATGGTTTTGATGAAGGAAAACATTAGCACCCAAAGACCCGAAGTTTAAAGTAGTTTGGCTACACCCCAAAAAAGTTTTTCAAAATGTGAGGTACTTTGAAGGGCAAATGTGGGGAGATGGTTTATTAGATGAACATACATTTAGAAAGCATGGGTCTAAAAGGCTAAGATCAAGATGCTTGTTGAAGAAAAGTGAGACCAATTTCGTGAATGTGTCGATGCTTATGTTCTGCAATTCCATTATGTTGGAGGGCATGTGGGGGGTGGTTGGGTGGGTTATCCCATGTAAGGCAAAAAGTCCTTTTAGTTTGATATATTCTCCCTCGTCATTAGAGTAAATAGATGTGATGAATGTTTTAAAGAATTTTCAAAAAGTGCTTTAAATTTAAGATAGATAAAAGCATCAGATTTAAGACGCAATGGATATAACCATACATATTTGGTAAAATAGTCTACAAAGATAATGTAAAACCGATATCAATCAATGGACTCAATTGGTGCTGGACCCTGAACATCTGTGTAAACTAGATCCAAAGAACCTTTACTAGATAAAGTTGACACCCCAATAGAAGTCTAAGGCTTTTATTATAAGAATAGGAAACACATGAATTTAAAGAATAACTAGTTGATGTAGGTAGAAGTGACTACTTATTAAGAAGAAATTAAAGGACTGAAGATAAATGATGGCTAAGATGGTGATGTCAATCATAAGCTGAAAGTTGAACACCCATAAAAGCCACTAGTTTATTATTTAATATGCCATGTAAGATCATCAGCCACTCATAGGTATTATTTAGACCTTGTAGAAGAGTCGCCTTTGTGCTCAGATCCGTCACAAAAAAAATGATTAGGTGAGAATTTAATAGAAGTGTTATTGGTCTTACAAAATTGAGAGACAAAAATTCGGTTCCGTTTTATGGAAGGAACACAAAGAACATTGTTTGAAGAGAATAAGTGCAAGGGTGAAGAGAGTTAGGTGGTCCCAACATGTGTGATTGGTAAGACAGAACCATCACCTAAAACAACATCATCAAGACCCTCATCTTCTAAATGCAAGGAAAGCTTTTACAAGTCGGTAGTAATGTAATGAGAACTACCGGTATCAAGTATCCAATTTGTAGTTTCACTAGTGTTGGAGGAAGATGTCCAATTGGCAGTAGGTTCAGTTTTCGAAGTAGGCTTAAGTTTTGGACATCGCTTTGTGTATGCCTCATTTGATTAAAAAATTGGCATTTGACTTTAGAATAGACAGGTTTGCCATTGTAATTCCTTTGCGAGAATTGTTAGAATGTTGAGGTTGTTTATAGTTGCCACGATACTATTGCTAATCACTGTTCTTATAGTTTTTGCCATTTTTGGGACCTTTGTTACGGTTCTGGTTGGCTGTCATAGGGGAGGAGCAGCCTTTTATTTCAAATAGTCCTCAAACTCCACAAGTTTATTATGGAGACCTTAAAAGAAATAGGTTGTTCTCACACACAAATAGATGATGAAATTTCCTTAAAGTCAATACTAAGAGCATTTAAGTAGTGGAGAACAATATCATTTTCTTCACATAGAGCACTAATTAATGCCAATTGTTCAGCAGTGCTTTTGATGGTTTGAAGAAATTTAGACATAGCTTTGGTACCTTGACCTTGATAAGACAAAACAAGTTTTTCTTTCAAAGACATAATGCCTTATCTCGACCTATTGGTATAAAGGCGGCCAAGATTGTGTCGAACGTCTCTTGCACTTGAGGAAAAAGCAATATATGACATGATAGATTCAAAGAGAGGCAAAAAAAAAAAAAAAAGCATGAAAAATAAGTTGACCTTGTCGAATCCAATGAATTTAATTAAGACTTGTAGATGTTGGGCAAGGCGGTGTGCCATCTGAATATCACATCAAGTTATAGCTAAGGAGAGGGGAATTGAACTGAGTCCAAGAGGGATAATTTGTGGAGTTAGTAATTTCAAGGGAAGTTGGGCTACGACATTGATAGAGATTAAAGGGTAAGCTTCATTGGTGGTAATGGGTGGAGAGGTGGTTTGGGTACTTTTAATAATTTCGTCAGCTATGGGAACAAATTGTGGTTTCTCTTTAGAGAAATAAGCGCTTTAACACCATAAAATAATTATGCAATGCGGCTATTATGTGTTTAATAACTTGAATTATTTCATTGATTTCTTTATTAATTTATACAAGACTACAATGGATAGTTAATCGACTAATAATAACATAAAACGAAGGGCATATGTGTAATTTACAACTGAAAGTTAACCATGAATATTACGATTAATTCTTATTGGAAGTAAAAGATTTGTGCTAATTCAAAGGTGGCTAACTGTGGCTTCCATGATTCTTAGTTAATTGTATGAAAATAGACAAACCTTTCTGATCATTCCTTTCGTTTCAATAATTTGGTGTAACATTCAAAATGGTAATGGCCAAATTTGTCACATTTGTAGAACTTTATTTTGGATTTTTCAAATTGTTGATCATGAATTGTCCCCTAGCCTTGACAATTTGACTGATCATTGTCGCTGTCAGTTTTGAGATTTTGTCTACCACCATCTCCGTTAATACGACCTCATTTTTCTTTACCTTTACCTCTACTATTGCCTTTGTAATTTGAAGATTCAGCAAATGTGGATTCCTTTAAAGCTTGTTCATTTGTCACTACTAGAAAAATGGTCTTTACTGACTTTAGAATAGTGTCAGAAATTACTTTCACTGACACTTGTTAATTGTGTCAGTAATTTGGAAGTCGGAAAAATAGTGACACTTGTAAGTGGTGTTAGTGATTACTATTACTACAGTATCACCGATATTATGACACCATAGTATTAGTAGTTATTGATATTTTATTAGTGTCTATGATTATTGTTACCATGGTATCACTAGTTGATTTATTTTAAAAAAATAAAAAATTGAATTGGATCATTGCCTATTGATTTATTCGGAAAATTAAAAGGCACCACAAAATAACAAAAAGAAATTGATTTATATCATAAAATCTTTCATTTCACATTTAAATATTATTAGTATATATTACAAATTCCAAAACTTCAATAACAAAAATATGAGATATCCTACTCTCATAACTAAATAATCCAAATTCAATACATAAAAATTTCTACTATCCAATCAAATGCCTACTACTTGTAGCTAAATTTAATAAATCTATAAGCTAAATTGACAAGGATGACTGCCTTTCACTCTTTGAATATGAGTAGTATAATTGCGTTATCCACCAGCAGCTTCTCCATTCAATAGACTGTATAGGTTAGGATATAAGTGAAGTTGAAGAATAAACACTTCAAACACATTGATTAAATCTGCATATGAATACATGGAAAAGAAAAGAAAAATTAGCTGCCAATATCGAGCCATTAGAGAAACAACAATTAACAGAAATAAAATTATTTTGTTCGAAAGAAAAAAATACTCATAAGCTATTTATAAATAAACTCAATTATTCTCTTTTGGTAAATGTTATATATATAGCAAACTATAGCAGACAAGAAGTTTTCAATGTAATATCTACTTTCAGCACAAGCATGTTACTCTATCTACATATACCAAATGATTTTTGTGCATAGTTAAAAGCTATAACAAATGCTCTATTATAAATAAATCACCACTCATTTCCTCAATTTATTCATTCTAAAAGCTTATTTAACAAGGCAAAAAATAAGTTCTCAAACTGCAGTTTCCTTAAACTGGGCATAAAATAACTATGAATCTCCATATTTATATTAGGCATAATAAAGCTTGGACATAAAATATTTCAATAATTTGAGAGTTCGATCCAAAATTATTACTACTAAAAGAAATAATATTTGTAAACTTAGTTAAGCCTTTATAAAGTGAGTAAGAGATTTATTATACTACTTAAATCTATTCAT
The DNA here is from genome assembly GCF_000493195.1 of Citrus x clementina. Lineage (NCBI taxonomy): Eukaryota > Viridiplantae > Streptophyta > Magnoliopsida > Sapindales > Rutaceae > Citrus > Citrus x clementina. The sequence continues at coordinate 16,041,519 of NW_006263303.1, read as the reverse complement.
GTGAACCATTTAAAGAATATCACCCTAAATTATAATTAAGTATTCATTAATTTTACCTAATTATAAACTTTAAGAAGATAAAAAAAAAGAATAAAAATATAATCATTATATATTTCCACTCACAAGTAATGTTGCTTTAACTTGATTGACATCATAACCCAAAAATCGCTTTAAACATTAGCTCATGAAATAATGGATAATATTACTTACGAGAAATTACTAGTTCTCCAAACTGGTACAGACCTCAGAAATGGGATGGTCCCCCACATTAATGCCATCCTGCATGCCATAAACGGGACTTCAGGTTTTGTGCAAAATCTCTTTAGGAGAAATTGTTTTTGAAGATAAACAGTTTGTCAATACCAGCAGTGGTTTTCATACAATGAGATAAAAATAAATGGTTTATAAAGGAGAATGTGGTCGTACAAATGCGGTAGCGCAGTTATGCAGAAATTCAATGGTAAAACAAGACCAGCTTGCAAATCGACACATGAAGTTATAGGATGAGTAACCAAAATGAAAATATTGAGATGGAGAGGAAAAGTGACTCAAAAAGTAATACAAGGAAAGAAGGAAATCAACATAAGATGAGAGAAGCATTCGAGAGAATGCCAATAACATGAAGCTAAGATGAAAAAAAGATGAACTTAATAAAATGTGAGAATGCCAATTGCATAAAATTTGTTGCCTGCTTAAGACATGCAGCAGGGGTGGTATCATTATGTTTTGCATTTAGATCACATTCAACATTTTTTACTTCCAAAATCATTCGACTCATGGAGAGCCAATAAAGCATTCTTCTAACACCAATAAGAGCACCCTTAGAATTATAAAGAGTATGATAAAGAAGGAAAAGTGTGCAGCTAGAGCTGGATAGTTTATGAGTTCAATAATAAATGTGCCATCAAGAACTCCAAATAAACCCACCAAAGATTGTTTCCAAAATGCAGTGAACGCAAGCTAAAAAAAAAAAAAAAACCTATTCAACCTAAATAAGCAATTTGTATATTCTTCGCATATCTTTCTTCTAGTCAAACTGAGCAAAGAAGTTTTGTCTGAAACTACTAACAACCGGTTAATGTCAAGGAAGTGCAAAAGAGAAATAGTCCTATGAGACTAGAAATTTATTTTCGTTCAATTTACCCACCGCAGGAACTATTCCAAGAGGAATAAATCATTATTTTACCACAGGTTCTTCCTAGGCATGGCATGGTGATAATATTGTATGTCTATAGAAATGAATAAAAAAATCCCAGTAGTGCAGGTCCCAAGCAAAACCGATTCTATTCATTTTCGTGAAAACTTTAATGAATTTCGCATGATAAACTTAAGTACCTAGTTAATTGCCAAACTTAATTAAAATTTACATCCAGCATCTTCTAATGCATCAGCTTAAGCAGTCAAACCATCTAAACAAGTCCCAGTAATTCTTGTTCTGTCCTACTGTTCAGTTCATTTTTGACACATAATAATTCAATTCCAAATAACCAAATGGAATAAGATACAAGAACATTTAACTTCAGAAGTTTTTCTCAGAACGAAACATACCCATCAACAAGCTGAACAAGTTTTGGATATAGCTGCTCATCTCGTAAACGATTTATTTCGAGAACTGTTGAATCCATGGATTGCATATCGACAATATATCTTGTATGCAGATGACTGACTGCTGCTTTTATTTTCTCCAGTGCTTCAGAGTTAGTACCTCGTTTCTTTTGCTTGTTAAGCATAGCAACCTTTCTTTGGTAGTCAAGTTTCATAAGTTCACCTGCCTATCAGCAACATCAGTACCGAATAAGATTCAGAAGACAATGTGTATGACAAATGTAATACAGAGAAAAAAATATCATGGAAGCTGCACATTTTGCAGAAACGAAAAAAAATTAAAAGTTTGCTAGTTGATTTTGAATAATTTTTTTTTATTTCAACCAAACAGAGAGGTGAGATTTAGCTTACCAATCAATGAATAATAATTACAAATTTTCTAAATATGGCGGTATTCATGCAAAAAGTTATTCAATCTTAGATTAAAGGAAGAAAAACAAGGACTAAAAATTGACTCCTATTTGGCAAGGTGATAATACAATTTACAAGCCAAGTCCAAAAAAATGAAGAGGTATAAGAAGGGTACTCCATCAAGCATTTCCTAAATCTGACTAACAATGTAATGCTCTTTCCCTACTCATTCCCCTCCATGTTTTCTACTGCAAGTTTATCAAAGGAAACTTCATGATGAACTTAAGCATGGAAATAGAAACAATCACCTCTCTGCAGGCACTTTAAACTAGGATTTACATATATAGAAGTAATGACTCAAGAAGTAGACATTTGAAGTTAAACAAAAGCTCAATGGACATCCATATAAATATCTACTAGTTCAATGGGATGGTCCCCCACATATTTAAATGTTTGACAAATACTCAAAAATCAACTTTCCCAATTATAGAGTTACATGTTTGCAAATATTACTTATGGATAATGACCCACAAAGTAAAAATCAAATATTTCCCTTAACAGTTCTTGATTATGGAAGTATAGGACCTCCTTTTATTCCGAAATGAATTAACTTTTAATCATTTTAAGACAGTGTTCAATCATAATTATTTTTCAAAGAAAAAACTGGTCCTGAAGAACTCTAAATGACCATTTACTAAGGCCATGATACCTTCAGATCCTTGATTGATAATGCATCATATATCTTTCCTCAATCATACAACCACCCAGATCAAAGCATCCTATGTTGCTTAAATTCCATAAACTCAACAGAACAAATAACTCACCTCCAGGCGGAATAGGTTTGTGGGAAAAACAATCCCAGTTCCAGCAGAACTTCGAGTTGACTCCAAAAACTTTGGCAAAGAGAAATTTCGTATTCATTCTCTATTAACTTGGCAACGTTCCCAGCACATGCAAAAAGATGTCCATGAATTCCTTTTTCTCTAAACCACCTCAATGGAAGATCAAAAGAAAGATCTGCAAAGGCT
>NW_006263303.1:15966844-16038435 GCF_000493195.1 Citrus x clementina | reverse complement strand
AGAACAAATAACTCACCTCCAGGCGGAATAGGTTTGTGGGAAAAACAATCCCAGTTCCAGCAGAACTTCGAGTTGACTCCAAAAACTTTGGCAAAGAGAAATTTCGTATTCATTCTCTATTAACTTGGCAACGTTCCCAGCACATGCAAAAAGATGTCCATGAATTCCTTTTTCTCTAAACCACCTCAATGGAAGATCAAAAGAAAGATCTGCAAAGGCTGAAACAGCAAGGTCTCCTCCAAGAAAATCCATTTCAGAAGCATCAGCATTCTCATCAAGGAATCGCCTCTAACTTGCCTTCTTGGCTCTGCAGGGCCCAATCCCCTTGTCTTAAACCCCCACAATGTCGATGGCCTCTCTGAACTCAACATTAAAAACAATAAAATACCCCTAAAAATAAAAGCCCTAATTTTTTGAATCTGACTTTCGAACCCTAACTTTGGCCAAGTTCTTCACAACACTTTCTAGGCTTTTTTCCAAGGGTATTTTAGCTCAAGGATGGCGGTTTATTTTGAAGGTTTACAGCAACGACTTGTGAGGTAGACCGTTGTTAGAGAGAGAGGTAGAGAGAGAGAGGGGGGAGAGAGAGAGAAGAGAGCTTCGGTTCAAAGAAGAAAGTGGCGGTGGGGATAGATTTTTTGCTCGTCAAAATTTTTAGATTTTAGGTTTCCATGTACACCTCATTAAAACGACATAGTTTCTACTTTCTAGATAATTTAATTTAATTTTTAATAATTATTGTTTATTAAGTAAAAATGCAACTTGTGGTTTGGTGGCTTAATGTTTAAAATTAAAAAGTTAAGTTATAGAAGTCTGCGGTTTGACTCCCAATGGATACAAAATTAAAATTTTATTTTTTTAATTACTGATACCTTAATGTCACATATTTGTGATACTTAATTTACAGACACTATAGTATTGAAAATTTGTGATACTTATCTGTTAAACACGGAAAATGCCCCAAACACATGTAATTACTGATACTTTTTAATTAAGTATCACAAGATAAGTATCAGTAAAGACCATTTTTCTAGTAGTGTGTGATTGTGCCACGATTTATAATCTGCTCATGAACTACGAACGAGCTTTGAAGTTCTTTAAATGAAAGAGAATCTATATCTTTAGATTATTCAATTGAACAGACAAATAATTATATTTTTAGGCCATAGAACGCAAAATCTTAAAAATAATAGCAGTAAAAACAATGGTAGTATCTTCCTTGACCTTATTGTAAAATCACTTGTTATTTGCTATTTCCTTAGCTTTTTTACAATAATTGGCGACTAACTTGCTATCTTTCATCTGTAAAGTCTCAAAATTCCTTCTTATAGCTTGAAGTTGTGCACGCTTCACTCTTGACGAGCCTTAATGTTTCTTTGCGAAGATTTGTCTCAATAATAAAGTGATTCATTGCTTGAAAATAATAGTTCTTTGTCTTCAACTCCTTTAACTTTAATCCTTCTATTTATGACTTTTGTACGTTTGTGATACAGATTAAGAATCCTTATCATATATGAATCTGTTTCCTTATTGTCTAAAGTTTAATGTAGTGTAAAACTTAGTTTTTCCCATTTTCTTTTTATGGTTTAGGGGAAGTTCTAGTAGTATAAATAGCTCTACCTTGTAGCATTTGAAGGCAGATTTACGCTCAATAATATTTTCAACTTTCAATGCTTTGTGTTAGTTTTTAAACTTAGTTTATTCTCGGTATTTTGTGAAATCAATGACTCTTAACCACAATAGATTCATGATATTCTTTCGAATTAACGTGAATTTAGATAGTTCATTTTTCTAATATTCCCAAGAATCAAAGGAATATTAAAACATTAAGCTTCTACTACAGCAGTTTAGTACCAAAGATAAGAGCCTGGTTCTTAACTGTTCCCAACACCTACATTTTTTTCCCTAAACCAAAAATTAAGTCATAAAAAGTAGAAGCCAAACTGTTGTATAGCACCGTACTAGCCGTTGTTTACAGTAGCCGGTAAAGAGTTTCCATTGCTAATTTGTCCATATCCACCACCATCTGAATCAGAAACAGTCACCAACTAGATCTCCAACTATATCTTATTTATTAAACTCTCCTTTTTGCCAGTTCAATTACCAGAAATCGACCAAAATAGCCATGATTATTACTGCTTTTAGTCATCACTTTCCCCTGCCCATTGGCCAGCACACCACCATCAATCAACTCCTTTCTACCAACACAACCTTCCTAACTATTTGATTGACACTAAAAAGTACATTTAATAAGGATAAAATTATTAGTTTTTTTGCTTTTTGTGTCGATAAATACGCTCATTATTTCTAAATTATTTTAATACTCCCCAAATATATTTTATGTTAAATTAATTTGCAATATATTAATTTTTATCTTGTAAATATTTTTCAGGAATAAAGATGGAATTGGAATTAAAAGTGGGAACAAAGAAGGATAGCTGGAGCAATTTTGAATTCGTCAATCAAGGAGATGTTATTAAAAAAAGAAAAAAGAAAAAAAAAGGATTGGCAAGTATGTTGGTGATGGTCAGGAGGCCATCACGCCTCTGGACCATCACACAATTCAATATATATATATAATATAAAAATAAAATAAAATATTAATATTAATAAAATAAAAGAAAAGAAGATGATTCTCTTGCCTATAAAAGGCAAGGGGATGCAAGCGAAAGAGGGAGGGATTCGAGTTCTGAGAGAGAGTGATAGCCAAGGGTGTAGCTGAAGAATTTCTTTCTTTTTGTTTCGTCTGTATCAATTTTCTTTGTAATATATTTCAAAAGTTTATACAAAAAAGTGTTTTGTTTTCTTTCAATATGAGTAGCTAATTTTATTAAGCTGAGGTGAAGGGTGAAGCTCAATGTTTCAAACTATTAAATTTATTATTTTCTCAAATGGGTTTTTAAGTTTATTTTATTCTCTTCTAGTTATTTTTATGTCATGTTAATTTATAAATTTCTTTGGATTTGTATGGTATTTTGACATAATGTCGACACATTAATATAGTGTGGCACATTAGGTACTTTATTCCATATTTATCCACACACATAGAATTAAATGATATAATAATTAACTGGTAAAAGTGAGGCAAAATATAAATGAGAGAGTATTAAAATTATAGTTTGAATACTGAGAGTGGATCTCATAACCTCATCATATTTTTAAATTGTTTTTAAATAATTTATCTTCCCTACAATTAATTTTCTTTGTTTAACAAATTGACAACTAGATTTTAAAATTTCATGTGGTTCGACCCCGGACTCACCGGGTTATATTATAACCAGACCCTCTTATACTTGGGAGTAATACATTTTTTAGTAATACACTTTTGAGTCGTGTCAAGTTTTTGGCGCCGTTGCCGGAGAGTTTTCTAAATTTGGTGTTAGTTTGTCTTTACTTTATTTTTATTTTTATTTTATTATTATTATTATTATTTGTCGTTACTATCTTTCCGTGATTCTATTTTATTCTCTTTTTGCAAAACTTCTGTTAGCATCCCTCTTCTTTTCAAACTTTAACATTATCCATAAAATTTGGGAGAAACTTCATTTTAACCCAGAAACCTTTGCAAATCAGTCCCCAAATCGAATTTATTTCTTTAAATTTCTGTAATTTACCTTCCGCATTTATTTTAAATAGTCGGTTCTACCGCCTAACTGTTATTTAAATTTTATTAATTTATGTATTTTTGTTTATATGGTTGGTTCTACCGCCTAGCATTTTAATTTCAGTTTGTTTATTCTTGCACATTAATTTATTTAATTTTATGTTTTATTATATGACTGGTTTTAAAATACCGCCTAAATTGTTTCTTTTAATTTCTTTGTTTATGGCTGGTTTCACCATCTAATTTATTTATTTTATTTATTTTTCAGTTTGTTTATTTTTATTTCGCTTTTTTGCTTATTTAATTTCCAGTTTATTTTTATTTTCTGCAATTTTCATTTAGCGTTTTATTCATCATTGGTTTAGCACACATCATTAGCATTGCATGCGTCGTTGGTCTCGTACAAATAGTGGTAGATTAATTAGAAGAGTACCTTCACCACCCTTAGATATGGCTGACATAGGAGCTGAAAATTTTTCGGAGCACGAAAATGACCAAGCCTTGCAAAATCTTCATGAACAACCTAGGACTCTTAGAGACTTCATGCATCCTACTAGAACAGGGTCACCATCTTGCATAGTTTTCCCTCCTGATGCATCACGTTTTAATTTCAAACCTAGTATCATTCAACTTCTTCCTACTTTTCATGGTTTTGAGTATGAAAATCCATATTTACATTTAAGGGAATTTGAGGAAGTCTGTAACACATGTACTGATCAAAATTATAGCATGAATATAATCAGGCTTAAGGTTTTTTCTTTCTCATTAAAGGATAAAGCTAAAACTTGGCTACAAAATCTTAGGTCAGGATCCATCAGAACTTGGGATGAAATGCAAGCACAATTTTTGAAAAAATTCTTTCCACCCCACAAAACAAATTCTTTCAAAAGACAAATCACCACTTTCACTCAAAAACCAGGAGAAACACTCTACCAATTTTGGAATAGGTTTAAAGAACTACTTAACATTTGCCTACACCATGGTTTTGAAACATGGAGATTAGTGTCTTATTTCTACGAGGGATTAACATCCGAAGGTAGATAAGTCGTTGAAATGATGTGTAATGGTGAGTTTAGGGATAAAAGTCCTAAAGATGCATTAGACTATCTTGACTATATAGCAGAGAATGCACAACATTGGGATACAGTTGGTTCTTTATTAGTCATCAAGTAAACTCCAGTCATCTCCATCCGGTGGAGGCATGCATAATAGGGTTGGCAGAAAAGCCCAGATCAGCCCAGGCCCACGGCTTGAAATTATGGATAAGGGCTCATAATTAATAAAGTCCATAACATATGGGCTCAATCAAGGGCCTAAATGAAAAGCCAGGGCTTAAGCCCGAGCTTTATAATAAATAATATATATATATATATATATATATATATATATATTGTATAATATATTATAAAATTGAAATAAAAAAAAACTTAAACAAAACAATAAAAAAATCGGGCAAAGGGCAAAGGGCAAAGGTTTTGTCACAAAATCCCTAAATCGGTAAATCCCTCTATTCATGTTTCGTGAGCACCATTTCGTGAGCAGTGAGCACCCTGACAAAATCTCACTCACTATCACAGTGTCACCGTGCCGGCGTCTCACTGTTCTCACCGCCGGCAGCCAACAGCAGCGAGCATCTCCAGATTCCAGCGGCGTCCAGCCAGCATCAGCCATCAGCGACCCACCGTCCAGCAGCAGCAGCAACGAGCATCTCCGGCGTAAGGCGTAACCCATCGTCCAGCCACCCAGCAAGGCAGCAACAACATCTCCCGCGTGTCGCAGTAGCGCCTCCCAGCAATTTCCATCAACATTGGTAAGCATTTTTTTGTGTCCTCAGTTTCTTGATCTTTTCTTTGTCCCTTTCAATGATTTGGGTAATGCTGCATTTGATCTTTTCAAAGTGGACTCTTTTTTATCTGTTTGTTGTTCTAAATTTTGTAATGACAGAATTGATTAGATAATGAGAGTTCATCTAAATTTGGATAAGTTCAATTTTCGTTGAAAGCAAAATAGGAGTTTGCAACTTTGCATTTGTTCTGTCAAAGTTTTAAGTTACTGAAATGGAATGATACGGATCAACACATATCTTTACATGCTTGATTTTTTTTTTTTAAAACAAGCGTCCAACTTTCTTTTTTTTCTTCAATAAATTATTTCGTTAATTAGTAATAATTTAATTAATAAACAATCATTTGGTGATTTCCGGTGATCATTTAATTCACAATTACGAATCATTACAAGATTACAATATGTACATGTCCAATCGAGCTCTCATGATATAATAAGCCGCGTTGTCGGGTATGATCATGATCATGCTATTATTTTTGCAGAGTGTTTATATTATAATTGTAGAGTGTTTATATTTCTCAATGCTATTTAATTTCCATATTCATATTATTTTTCTCTGCCTCTATTAAGGTGATATCTCCATTGTATAGATACTGACATATTCAATTATTTAATTGTATGGAGTTCTGGACATTGTAAATTTGTTGTCCTGTCACTCCTGTGCTTGTAAATGGAGTATCGTTTACTGCATTTACACTTAGCTTAATTAATTTATTAATTTAATATTTTATCTCCTTTAATTTTGTATAGGTTTATAATGGAAAATGTTTCTGAATCTTCTAATTTGCCTTCAAATCCATCTGTGGTGTCGGAAAATGTGCAAGAAGAAATGCGAAGTGATAAAAAAAAGAAAACAGAGGGTTGTTTCAAATTGTTGGGACCATTTCACAAAACTAAATGTTGGTAGTGTAGCAAAGACAAAATGCAATCATTGTAGAACGGTTCTTTCTTGTGGATCGGGAACCAGTCATTTGAATAGACATACTAGACAAATTCATGGTTTTAATCAACCGACAATTGAAGAAGTTTTTTAGAATAAGCAACACTTGGTGAAAACCGAAAGTGGTGAGCTTGGAATTCAGAAATTTGATCCATTGGTTGCACGTCAAAAACTTACAACAATTGTTTTTAAACATGAGCTTCCTCTTAGATTTGTGGAGTATGAGTCATTTAGAGATTTTGTTGATTATTGCAATCCATTGGTGAAGCATATGTCCAGAAACACTTTAAAGAGTGAGATCTTTGAGATATATAATGTTGAAAAGGGGAAGGCAATGAATTTGTTGGAGATTAATAATAGTAGGGTGACAATTACTACAGATATGTGGATGGCTTGTAATCAAAAGAAAGGTTATATGGTTGTTACAGGACATTTCATTGACAACTCTTAGCATTTGCAAAGTCAAATTCTAAGGTATTTTTACTTTATTAAATATTAAAATTTTGTATTTAAATTTGTATAGTATAGGCACTTTAATAAATTTAAAAATTTTTATTTAATTTTTTTGTAACTTGGCATAATTTTTATTATTTTTTTAAATGAACAGATTTATATATGTGCAAGCCCCACATACAGCTCATTGTATTTCCCAAATTTTGGTGAAGTGTTTGATGGATTGGAATCTAGATAGAAAGTTATCCACAATTACTTTGGATAATTGTTCAACTAATGATGCGATGGTTGAAAGATTGAAGGGATTGTTGTCAACTGAGTCAATGATATTAAGCGGTAATTTTTTTCATATGAGGTGTGCGGCTCATATTTTGAATTTAATTGTGAAGGATGGGTTGTCGGTGATTGAGAGTGGTATTACACGTGTTAGAGATAGTGTGTCTTATTGGAGTTCATCGCCAAAATGGGTGGAAAAGTTTGAGTTGGCATGTCGTCAAATGCAAATTGATGTGAAAAATTTGGGGCTTGATTGTCCAACTAGATGGAATTCGACTTTTACGATGCTTGAACTAGCAGTGAAGTACAAAAGTGTTTTTTCTCGACTGCAAACACTTGAGCCACAATACAAGTGTTTGCCTAATAGTGAGGAATGAGAGTCGGCTAAGCAAATGCTAGATTATTTGAGGCATTTTTCAAGGTTGACTGAGATGTTTTCAAGTACAACATACCCCACTGCTAATCTATTTTTTCCATTGGTTTGTAAAATGAGGATTGCATTGAAGGGGTGGCAAACATCAGATGTTCCTGTAGTTAAGAATATGGCGGATAACATGATTGGAAAATTTTTGAAGTATTGGGATGAGATTAGTAGGGTATTGGTCATGGCTATTATTCTTGATCCGAGATACAAGATGATGTTGATTAATTATTATTATCCGAAGATTTATGTAGTCGGCCTTGAAAATCAAATTTAGAGAGTACGAGAGCTTTGTGATGAAATGATGAATTATTATGAGGCCAAATCCGCAACTACGAGATATAGTGTTGTTGGTGAGTCTTCTACCGCACTTGTTGTTCCTTCCGACCAATCTCATATTGATTTTGATGATATAGATGATATGGTTGATTTTGATTCATATGCAACCCAAAATAGTCAACCTATTAGTTCGAAGTTCGACTTAGATAGGTATTTAGAGGATCCTTTAGTCAAAAGAACTCCAGATTTTAATGTTTTACAATGGTGGAAGATGAACAAAGGTAAATATCCTATTTTGGCGGAGATGGCCAAGGATTTGCTAGCCATACCTGTGACAACTGTTGCCTCGGAGTCGACTTTTAGTACGGGAGGGTAGAACATTGAGTCCACATCGGAGTAGACTACATCCAGACACGTTGGAAGTTATCATGTGCTCTCAGCATTGGTTATGGGCTACTAGCAGCAGAGGTATAAAAACATTTTTTACAAAATTAATTATTAATTATTTTGCTGTATTATTTATTTTAACACTTTTTTTTATTAGGTGGAGTTCCTGAAGAAGAAATTTTTACTGGCGAGGAATTGAAGGATGAGGACGAAGATGTCCCGGAAATATTGGATTAGTTTTTTTTTTATATTAGTGGTTGATTTGTATATTGTGTAAGGTACTTGTGATGTTAATATTTTTATATTTTGTGTTGGCTAATCATGTATTAGAGAATTATGTTTAAGTTTTTAGCCTATTGTAGTATTATGTATTGGATAATTATGTTTTGAAAATTTATAGTTTTATTTTTTTAAAAAAAATTGAAAATTCATAAAAGCCCAAGCTCGGCCCGGCCCAAGCCCGCCCAATTTGGATGGGCTTTGAGAGGGCCTGGACTTATTTAACATTATATGGGCCTGGTACTGGGCTTGGCAAAACCCGGCCCAGGCCCTTAAATTGCCAACCCTAATGCATAACCTTAGGGAAGACCATGATTTTCAAGCCAAATTTATATCATTAGCTAGAAAAATTGAAACATTAGAGTCGAAAAAGAATGATCATGTAAAGCTTGTTCAAAATATTTCATGTTATGTTTGCGATTCTACTGACCATTCTACGTAGGACTGTCCAACCTTACTAGCTTTGAGAGAAAGTTTGCACAAACAAGTAAATGTTGTTGACAATTTCAAAAGGCCAAATCCAAATCCATACTCCCAAACTTACAACTCTGGTTGAAGAAACCACCCAAATTTCAGTTGGAGAAATGACAATCATGCACAACCTTCACAACCAGTTTCTCCACATCAAAATTTCCAAAACTCCCAGAGTTTCAATCAATAACCAAATGATGCAAACCTTAACTAATTTGATAGAAACTATCTCCAAACTTACATATACTCTGACCATGCATGAAAAAGGAAAGTTTCCTACTCGGCCTGAACTAAACCCCAAGAGTCAACAACATCCTCAAATGGGAAATTCTGGAAACCAAAATATGAGTCAAGTCAAATCGGTTATAACCCTTTGTGGTAGTAAAGTGGTAAAAAAACACATTGTGGACCCTTGTGAAACTAATAAAGATTCAATTACAGAAAATAGGGAAGAGTCTGTTGAACCTTTAACCCATGAAGAAATAACCAACTCTCCTCTTGTACCCTCATTTCCTCAAACACTAATCAAGCCAAAGAAATCAAACCACAGTCCAGAAATTTATGAAGTTTTTAAACAAGCAAAGGTCAACATTCCTCTGCTAGATGTCATTAAACAGATGCCTTCTTATGCTAAATTTCTGAAAGATATGTGCACAGTGAAAAAGAAACATAAGGTGCAAAAGAGAGTTTTTCTAGCAGAACAAGTAAGTTCCATTCTCTCAACCAATAGTGTTTTGAAATACAAGGATCCTGATTGTCCAATTATTTCTTGCATTATTGGGGATCATAAAATTGGACATGCTCTACTTGATCTTGGTGCTAGTATTAATTTGCTTCCTTACTCAGTGTACCAACAACTCAATCTCGGTGAGTTAAAACCAATTTTTACCACTTTTTTACTTGCTGATAGATCGAATAAAATTCCAGGAGGAATAATTGAAGACATATTAGTCCAAGTCGATAAATTCATATACCCTGTGGATTTTATTATTTTAGAAACGAAACCAATTACTAATAAATGCAAACAAATTCCTGTTATATTGGGTCGACCATTTTTAGCTACTGCTAATGGTTTGATTAATTGTAGGAATGGAGTAATGAATTTATCTTTCGGCAACATGACATTGGAGCTCAATGTGTTCAACATGTGTAAACAACACCACCACCAAGAAGATGATGATAATGAGAATGATGAAATCGATCTCATCGAACCAATCATTGAGGAACACATTCAGGATGAGAATCTTATAAACTCCGTGGAAATTTATTTTGCTGGTTCTTTTGAATCAAGTAAAGAATTAAATTGTGATACTGCTAACATATGTTCTACACTTGATTCTATGCAGGTACTTACAGGTGACGATGACCAATCAAACTTTGAAGATACGGTACAACCTAAAAAACCAAACGAAGAGGAAGCACCAGAGCTCGAATTAAAGCCCTTACCAAAAGAATTGAAGTATGCCTATCTTGGATAACAGCAGACATATCTAGTGGTAATTTCTTTCCAGCTCACGCATGATTAAGAAGGTAAGTCTTTATCTGTACTAAAAAGGCATAAAACTGCATTTGGTTGAACTTTAAAAGACATTAATCCTTTAATTTGCATACACCGAATACACTTAGAGGAAAATGCCAAAACAACCCGTCAACCACAAAGAAGACTCAACCGTCATATGAAAGAAGTGGTAAAGAATGAGATCCTTAAACTACTAGATGTAGGAATTATCTATCATATCTCTGATAGTAAATGGGTAAGTCCAACACAAGTAGTACCAAAGAAATCTGGAATAACCGTTGTAAAAAATAAAAAAGGTGAACCAATCCCAACACGAATTCCATCTAGTTGGCGCATGTGCATTGATTACAGAAAATTAAATGATGCCACTAGAAAAGATCATTTTCCCCTTCCATTTCTAGATTAAATTCTCGAAAGAGTAGCTGGACATCTATACTACTGCTTTCTTGATGGTTACTCTGGCTATTATCAAATCCCTATAGCCTTAGAAGACTAGGAAAAGACCACATTCACATGCCCATTTGGAACATTTGCATTTAGGAGAATGCGCTTTGAACTTTGTAATGCTCCTGCAATATTTCAAAGGTGTATGCTAAGCATTTTTAGTGACATGACTGAAAATCGTTTAGTGGTTTTTATGGATGATTTAACTGTATTTGGTAATTCTTTTGATACATGTTTTGATAATCTAGAAAGAGTTTTGGAAAGGTGCAAAGAACAAGGATTAGTTTTAAATTGGGAAAAATGCCATTTCATGACTACTTCTGGAATTGTCATGTTGTATCTTCAAAAGGAATTGAAGTTGACAAAGCCAAAGTTGAAGTCATTTCAAAATTACCCTCACCAAAGACAATTAGAAATGTTCATTTTTAGAATACGCAGGATTTTATAGGAGGTTTATAAAAGACTTTAGTGTCATATCTAGACCACTTTGTAAACTCCTAATAAAAGACACACCTTTTGAATGGACTAAAGATTGTCAACAAGCTTTTGAAAGAATAACTACTCTTTTGACATCAGCACCAATAATGTAACCCTCTGATTGGTCTTTACCTTTTGAGCTAATGTGTGATGCTAGTGATTATGCTGTTGGCGTTGTTCTGGGTCAAAGAAAAGAAGGTAAGCCCTTTGTCATCTATTATGGAAGTAGAACTTTAAATAGTGCTCAAATGAATTACACTATAATTGAGAAAGAAGTACTTGTTGTAATATTTGCATTGGATAAATTTCGTTCGTATTTAATTAGTTCATCCACTATTATTTATTCTGATCATGCTGCTGTGAGATATTTAATATTAAAACAGGATGCCAAACCAAGGTTGATACTATGGATTTTACTACTTCAAGAATTTAACTTGACAATCAAGGACAAAAAAGGCGTTGAAAATGTTGTTGCCGATAATCTTTCAAGACTTACGAATGAGTCTTCAATTGAAACAACACCCATTAATGATTCTTTCCCTAATGAATTTTTATTTTCTATAAACAAAATGCCTTGGTATGGTAATATTGTTAATTATCTTGTAACGGGTGAAATGCCATGTGAATGGAGTTCCCAGGATAAGAAAAAATTCTTAACATAAGTGAAAAACTTTTACTGGGATGATCCATACCTGTTCAAGTACTGCTCTGATCAAATTTTTTGAAGATGAATACCAGACGACAATGTAAGTAGGATCATTCAATTTTGTCATTCTAAAGCATGCGGTGACCATTTTTCTTTAAAAAAGACAGCTGCAAAAATATTACAGTGTGGATTTTATTGGCCTACATTATTTAAAGATTCACATGCATTCTGTAAAATGTCTAAGAATTGTCAAATGGTAGAGTTTATTTCAAAGCGAAACATGATGCCTTTAAACCCTATCCTTGTCATTGAAATATTTGATTGTTGGGGAATTGATTTTATGGGCCATTTTCCATCATCATTAGATTTGTATACATTTTGGTTGCTGTTGATTATGTTTCAAAATGGATCAAGGCGATTCCTTGTCGGCACAATGATCGCAAGATTGTGATCCGCTTTTTAAAAGAAAATCTTTTGAGCAGATTTAGAATACCGAGAGTCATTATCAGTGATGGAGGTAAGCATTTTTGTAATAAGGCATTTGAGTCCTTAACGAAGAAATATGGAATTACACATAAAGTTGCTACCCCTTATAACCCTCAAATAAGTGGCCAAGTTGAATTAGCAAATAGGGAGATAAAACAAATTTTAGAAAAGACAGTTAATTCAAACCGTAAAAATTGGTCTCTTCGACTAACTGATACACTTTGGGCATATCGTACTGCTTTTAAAACATCTTTAGGAATGTCACCCTATCGGCTTGTTTATGGAAAGTCTTGCCACTTACTAGTTGAACTTGAATATAAATCATTTTGGGCCATTAAAGCTTTTAATTCAAATCTTGATGATGTTGGTAATGTACGTAACTTGTAATTAAATGAACTTGAGGAATTAAGGAATGATGCATATGAGAATTCCAGGATTATTAAGGCAAGAACCAAATTTTTTCATGACAAAAGAAATTTTCGGAAAACATTTGAAATTGGTCAAAAAGTGTTGCTTTATAATTCTCGTCTTCATTTATTTCGAGGGAAGTTAAAGTTAAAGTGGAATGGTCCATTTGTTGTAAAAAATGTATATCCATATAGGGCCGTAGAAATCGAGAATCCAAAGGATGGTGTCACATTTAAAGTTAATGGTCAAAGATTGAAATCATATATGGAATACCAACCACATGAAGCAGGTACCGAAATCAATTTGAGTGACCCACCAAATTTTAATTAAGCCTTTTCATTTTAACTTTTTTTGAATTTGATTTACTGTTACTTTATCGTTTGAATTTTTTTATTTTTTTTTCTTCTTTTTCCTTTTCCCTATGTCTTAAATGGAGTGCATTGTATTGTTTTAATTGTGTGTTGTTTGACAATTATGATTTAGCTCACCAAATTTTTATACTTGTCATGAGTACCTCCATGAGAAATTTCCTTTTCAATTATCTTAAAGCGCTTTTACATCTAAAATTTCACCTGATAAAATTACTCCGATTTTGTAAATCACATCCCATTTGGGATTTACAACCACCAGAGTTAGTATCCCACGTGAAAGATCTCGAAAGACAACTCAAAGAAATAGAGGATGGTATTTATAATCTGCAATTGGAACTGGAGGTAAATTCAATTAAAGGACGAAGGTGAGTTATATTCCTTGTGTGTTTTTGTTTTATTTTGTTGTTCTTTTTCACTTTTGATTTGATTTTGCAGATTTGATTCATTTTTTTTTATTCACTCTCCCTTATAAATGGCGGATAACAGTACTCCGTGACTTTTTAAGTCGGTATTCTTAGTTTTCCACAATAACTGAAACCTCAATATCAAGCATGGAAGAAATACAACGAAAATTGCATCAATGTTTTCCTTGTCTCTCTCAAAATGCTCTTAAGAAGATTTACAAAGCTCGTTGTGAACGACTGCGTTTTTTAATGATCAATGGGATTCCTGCTGACATTCGCTGGTTAATTGAAGCAAAGGTCTAACTTGCAGGTGAGTTTTTTTATCCATTCATTTCCTACATGCCTGGTTTTGGTAAAAATACATTTGCTAAGAAAAGAATAGCTAAGTGACTTGGCTCTGAATGTTCTCACTGTGTAAGACTTACTTGCAAAAAGCCACGTTGTAAAACTTTAGGAATGGTTTCTGTAAATCGTGAAGTTAAAATCAAATTCGTTAAGGATGGCACGAGTAAAGAATCGTTGGATGATATCTTACGATCTCTTAAGACGCATCCGAGCGGATATGTTCAACGTGAAATTCAAAATTTGTGGAAGTTATTCCAAAAGGAAAGTGCACAGTTTAGTCTTGGGAATCTGACTCTAAAAGACCATGTTTGCCAGTTTATAAGAAAACTGGATGGGAAGCCTATCCTCGACTTATAGAGGGCGTTCAAGCCGTTACTGGACGTAAAACCAGAGGAAGATGTGAGCGACAATCACAACTACCAGTAAATATCCTTTTATTTTACTGTTCTTTTATCTTTTGCATTATTATTATTATTGTGTGTTTTTTTTTTATCTAATCATTGTTTGCTTTTTCTTTTCACTATTTACTTTTGAATTATTAAGGTAAAAGCTTCAAGCGTCATTTGACAAACACACCACCCTATTTACAGATGTATATCATTATGTCCGTCACCAAAATCCTTAAATAGGAGCTCCTTTTCAAGCAATCACAAATTGTTTCTTTTTAGAAATTTTCTAATAGCAGTAACTTCAAGCAGATAACTAAAGAACATTTGTGTACTTTCTAGATTTCTCTATGGAAAGTATAAGAAGTTTGTTCAGGCAGCCATAGATCTTGGTCGTGCTATAGCAGAGAGAAAACTACATCTTGTATATGGAGGAGGTGATCGAGGGTTATCAAAGCTTGTCTCTGAAGCTGCTTTCGTTCGAGGAAGGCAAGTGCTAAGCATCATTTCAAAAACCTTAAAACCTTTAGGATGTCTACCAGACCCACCAACTAGAGAAGAGTTAGTTGTCTAAGGTATGCAAGAAATAATATCCAAAATGTTAAATCATGCTGACGCTTTCATTTTCTTGCCAGGAGACATTGCAACTTTAAAGGCGCTAATTACATTCGTTTCTTGGGTCCATTTGAATATCCATAAAAAATCCATCGGTTTGTTAAATGTTAATAACTTTTATGATGACTTAATAATATTTCTTAATCATGCAATAAAAAATTATTTCATTCCATCCTCGGCGAAAAAACTCTTCATTTGTGCTCCTACTGCTAATGAGTTACTTGATCTTTTGCAAGCTTACAAACCAGAGCCAGATCCCATGACTTTGGCGTTGGATTGGGCAACTGATGACGATGGCAGTAACTCTAGTAAAAAGTGTAAATTAGATTTAACTCTCCATTTGTAAATATTTCCAGCAGTAGCCAGGTGATATCTTCTAAACTCTACTTCTTTCTTTAGACATTGAGGACAATGTCTCCTTCAGATTGAGGGGAGGGAATAGTTGATAATTGTGAAATGTCTCAGTCATGATGATGTTTTTACTAATTTTTGTTGTAAAGACTAACTTTGGATAAAAATTTGAGTCAAAGATGGCAGAATATAGAATGTAGTGTCTCTAGAAACGCATTTTCTTAAGTTTTGTGTTTTCTTTAAAAAAAAAAAAGTCTTCTAACTTTTTATTTTCTGTCTTTTTTTCTCTTTTTTTCTCTTAATCATCTCCCTTAAGTTTCTGCAATCAGTCACAATTTTTTAGTGTTTTCTTAAAAAAAAAGTTTTCGTTTTCGGTGTGATCTTTTAACGTTGGATAACATGATGATTTTCAAATTTTGGTATTTGTATTAGCTTTAGCCTTGAGTTATGTTATACTATGTTTTCCCCTTTGTATGTTGAAACGCAAATTGAGAAATTTGATGAGTAAAATTGGTTAAGCCATTTGGAGGAATGTACATATTATGAAAAGTTCAAGCGAGTTTTTGAGCCTATTATCCTTGGAGAGTAACCATGTTTGCCTATACAGCTTCACAATTTATTGTACAAGATCTCTATATTTTCTTTAAAGTTAAAAAAAAAATTTATGCAACCATATCTAAAAGTCCATTGAACTAGTGGATATGAAAGATTATTTAAACCCCTAAAAGATGACAGAAGGCCATCTTTGATCCGTTTGAGTCTTTCTAGCCAACCCTATTATAAAGAATCCATAGTTAACCCCTTTGAACCTTAAAAAAAAAAAAACTTTTTCTTTAGTAACCTATCATCTTTTCCTACTCCAATGTGAAGTATCACCTTATGTTTTATGTTTTTCATCACCCAATTATGTTTGAAAATAGGGATGATTATGTATTCCTAATAATGGTGCTTGAAAAAAAAAAGAGATGATATGCATATATAAATAAATAAAATTAAATTAAAAAGAAAAAAGAAAAAAAGAGCAAAAAAATCCAAGCAAAAAAAAACACCTTGTAATCTCCAAAAAGTCCTCTATTTTTCAAACATAGATTTTTGTTTTCCCTATTACCTTTTTTGTTAGCCGTAACCCTAGTCTACGTTACGTCCTAATAAAAGTCCTTGATTTTTAGAAACTATAGTCTGAAGTAAAAATTGGTAATATGGACTAAAAGATGTGGTGATGCACAAAAATAAAAATAAATGTTGCTAGTAATTCCTTGGACTTGAGATCATTTTATTTCTAAGCTGTGGGCATTATTTTTTCATCTTGGTGAGAGCTTGTGATATTGTTTTATTATTCTCTCGAATTTACCATTTTTTTACAGTCACAATTTAATTTGGGGTATATCTTCTTTTGAGAGAGTCACTCTTAATCGTGAGATTTTGGGGTTTGATGTATCATTCTTAAAAGTGGCTTGATTAACGTAGCTTTGATAATTGATCATTTTACATGATTTTACTTAACTGTTTTGTGCGGGTGTGATTTTCTTTAGGTTAAAGATAATGCTTATACTTTTATTTGATTGTTGTCATTAATCTAATGAAAGAAGTAAACACAATTTTTTTTAAAAAAAAAGGATTTTCAATTTGAGTTTGAAATTATACTAAACTTTTATCGCTTAAATTGCTAGGGCCTACCAATAAGCTGGTTGGGGGGTGTGATTGACACTAAAAAGTGTACATTTAATAAGGATAAAATTATTAATTTTTTACTTTTTGTGTCGATTAATACGCTCATTATTTCTAAATTATTTTAATACTCCCCAAATATATTTTATGTTAAATTAGTTTGCAATATATTAATTTTTATCTTGTAAATATTTTTCAGGAACAAAGAAGGACAGCTGGAGCAATTTAGAATTCGTCAATCGAGGAAATGTTATTAAAAAAAAGAAAAAAGAAAAAAGAAAAAGAGAAAAAAGAAAAAAAAAAGAATTGACAAGCATGTTGGTGCATGCCTCCTGACCATCACACAATTCAATATGAATATATAATATAAAAATAAAATAAAATATTAATATTAATAAAAGAAAAGAAAAGAAGATGATTCCCTTGCCTATAAAAGGCAAGGGGATGCAAGCGAAAGAGGGAGGGATCCGAGTTCTGAGAGAGAGTGATAGCCAAGGGTGTAGCTGAAGAATTTCTTTCTTTTTGTTTCTTTTCTTTTCGTCTGTATCAATTTTCTTTTTAATATATTTCAAAAAGTTTATCAAATAAAATGAATGTTGTGTTTTCTTTCAATATGAGTGGCTAATTTTATTAAGCTGATGTGAAGAGTGAAGCTCAATGTTTCAAACCATTAAATTTATTATTTTCTCAAATGAGTTTTTAAGTTTATTTTATTCTTTTCTAGTTATTTTTATGTCATGTTAGTTTATAATTTTTTTTGGATTTGTATGGTATTTTGACATAATGTCGACACATTAATATAGTGTGGCACATTAGGTACTTTATTCCATATTTATCCACACACATAGAATTAAATGATATAATAATTAACTGATAAAAGTAAGGCAAAATATAAATGAGAGAGTATTAAAATTATAGTTTGAATACTGGGAGTGGATCCCATAACCTTAGCATATTTTTAAATTGTTTTCAAATAATTTATCTTCCCCACAATTAATTTTCTTTGTTTAACAAATTTTCAACTAGATTTTAAAATTCCCTGTGGTTCGATCCTGGACTCACCGGGTTATATTATAACTAGACACTTATATACTTAGGAGTAATACACTTTTGAGTTGTGTCACTATTCACCACTGCTGATCGACGCACCGATCACCGATAATTAAAACCAACACAAAACCTCTGTTGTTATTCCATTTTTGGCCAAAACACCACTTTTTTGGATAAACTGCCACCATCATTATAGTTACCGACCCTTAATTTTTTAGATCCACCAATCCTTGCTTGATTTCTGATCACCGTTGTTGAGTACTGGAGAATGCATATTTATAAATAGTAAAATTGTCATTTTATGCTTCAAGCCTCACTAACATTTCCACTTTTAAATGTCTAAATTCTCTAAGCTTTTATTATGTGTGTTTTATTATAATTTAAGTATTTTATATATTTTAGGGATATTTTGCCTATTTCACGACTAACGAGAAGTCGGACAGTAAAATGGAAGGTATTTTTAAACTCGGAACGGTTGAAACCTTAAAAGGAGCATAAAGGTGTATCTGATACTGTTCACATATACGGTACTGTTCACAAGTATGACATTGTTCACATATACGATATGATGACGTGTTATTAATCGATGACATGACATTAACTGATAACGTGGTAGCATCCTCTATTAGACCAATGATGTGGCATTGACCAACGATGTGGCAGGATGCTATTGGACCGAAACATTAATGTAGCATTGACCGATGACGTGACAACATTTTATTGGACTAAAATGCTAATGTAGTGTTGACTGATAATGTGTTTCATCCAATTAAAGCTTGCCACGTGGCGCAATCTTGAGCGTCCGAATTGTTTTCATTCGATGGCCATGATATATCCATTGTATTTATAATTAGAGGGCTCCCCCCTTATTTGAGGCCCATAAATATATTTTTGAGTTCTATTTTCTGTAATTCACTCTCCATTTTGTATTTTATATGTATTTTAGTAAAACTATCATTTTATCCATAGTTCAATTATGAGTGGATAATTTAGTTTCAAGCTTGGGTTGAAGGTGGAGCTTCAACATGATCTATGAGCTTAATTAGGTAAGTTTATTTTTTTATTTATGTGGTTGTTTTGACTTTGTCGACAGATAGTGTATCATATCTAGATTTTGCAAGGTATACCAGCTTTTTAGTGAAAGATCGTTACTATTTGGCACAATGAACACTTAACACCATATTTATCAGAGAGAAATCCCTTTCTAGTATTTTGAGGGTCGTATTGACTTAGTGTCGTTAGAAAGTGCATTTAAGTTATTTAGTGGACAGTCTTGCTACGTCGTCGACAGAAGGATTATTATTGTCTAGCACAATGTGTTCTTGACACCATACTTAGTGGAAGATCATTACCCTCTGGCACACTGAGCGTTTGATATCATATTTATTAGAGTGAGGATTATGAGGAGTGGAAATACCCCCCTCCCGAATTAATTGGAACTAAAAGGAAATATTAAGCCTATGGTGAAGCGTTAAGTGTGAATCTAGAGACTCAAGCATTTCATTTGCATTGTTTTGATCTTTAATTCACTCTCGCCATTTTATTTTAAATCTTAAGATTAAAAAAAATCACTTCCGACCAACTCACACAAACACTTAGAAAATTAACCATACGCATAATTAAATCTACTTAATCGTGGGATCGACACTCGTCACTACAAATTTATACTGCATAGATTCGTGTGCTTACGAGTATAATAAAATTTTCACAACAATTGTCATCAGTAACTAAAACTTTTTGGCTAATTACCGTTTTACTTAGAAATTCTACTCACTTTTCAGTTTAACCCCAGTTCTTTTACAACCAACCCCTTTTACAAAATTCAATTAACTGTACCATTTTGATAGCATGCCTCCAAGAAAAGCCTATGGGCATTATGCCCCTCATGCAGCAACTTAAGATCATGATGATATTTCTATGAAGACATAGCCTGTGTGGCAGCTAAGATTGATACGTTAGCCGCCCAAACAGCAGAATTACTCACCAAATACCATCGTACATTGGAACGCAAAGGCAAATCAAGTGAAAACTTTGCTAATCCATTCTTCAGGCATCGATATAGAATTGAGTTTACTAAAGATAAAAGATAAGTATCTAGGCTGAGAATTGATATTCTTAAATTCTAAGGAAGTGGCCAGCTAGAAGAATTATTAGATTTGATTAATGCCATTGAGAAGGTTTTTTAATACAAGTTTCCAATAATAAACTAGTCTCGCTTAGTGGCAACAAACAAAACTCATAAAGATGAGGCAGGGCAAAAAGAAGATTGGCTCCTAGGAAAATTTGAAGAAACACTTGCGTGGTGCATTCTTACCTCACAATTATGCAAAACTGTTTCATCAACAGTTGCAAAATTTGAGATAAAATAATCAATCAATTAATATACCACAAAATTTCATTGGCTGGTAGTATGCAATGACTTAATATAGACAGAAAAACAACAAGTTTCTCACTATGTTGAAGGGCCTACGATCACAATCTCAAGACTAGTTGAATTTACTTTATCCATACTCTGTCTCTGAAGCACACCAACAATCTTTACAGTTGGAGAAGTAATTTAGTTGGCATACTAATGACTCAAACTTTTGGGATCTCGAACTGTTGTTTGTAATAATTCCCTAATTGTCCAATTTTGAGATTTCACTCCTCCAAATCTTCTAAATAAAACTTGTTAATCTAGTGAAAGTGGTCAAAGCAGCAACACCCAATCCTTGAGTTTAGGGTTACACTATTTCAATTGCAGGTAAAATGGATACTAAATGATAGAGTGTAAAAAGGAAGAAAGTACAATAAAGGCTTATTTATAGGCACCAAGAAAAGAGAAGAGCACCAAGAAGAAGAAATTGAAGAGTTTGCTAAATAGCTAATTTTTTATACTAGTTGCAATACACAATCTGTTGAAGAACATGGTGATATTGGGGCAATGTTGATAGTAAATCAAACATTCTTCACTCCTAAAGGATCAGACAAAGACAAGTGGTTATGTCAAAATATTTTTCAGACTACTTGAACAATTAGGGAAAACGTATGTCCTGTGGTCATAGACTCAAACAACTATAAGGATGTATTTTAGAGGAAGCTATAACTAACTTAAACTTAAAGATGGAACCTCATCAATCTATATACAAACTCACATGGCTGAAGAAATGAAATCAAGTAACGGTAAACAAACATTACTTAGTTTCTTTATCTATTAAATCCATCTATAAAAAACAAATTTCGTGTGACATTGTGGCTATGGATGCTTGTCATCTATTATTAGGCAGCCGTTAGTAGTATGATTGAAACATAGCCTATGATGTGGAAAGAAATATCTACAGGTTTATGTTTAACAACATTGAGATTGTTCTTTTTAAAACAAGGAGATCATTTTCAATTATGACTTAGGCAATTCTTTGTTAAACAAGAAAAAATTTGTAAATGTTGTGAACAAGATAAAGACGGTCTTTGTTATATTGGGAAATGAGAGCAATAGTAATTCGAAGGGTACCAAAAGTTGTGTGTTGAGTGTTAGAAAATGTATATTTATAAAGGAGAAAATCGTCATTTTACACTTCAAGTTTTACTAACACCCTTACTTTTATGTATTTAACCTTTTTTTGATTTAATTCCGCGTGTTTTATTTTAATTAAGTATTTTATGT
This sequence comes from Citrus x clementina, assembly GCF_000493195.1. Classification (NCBI taxonomy): domain Eukaryota; kingdom Viridiplantae; phylum Streptophyta; class Magnoliopsida; order Sapindales; family Rutaceae; genus Citrus; species Citrus x clementina. Next base: position 16,016,667 of record NW_006263303.1, on the reverse strand, counting down.
ATTTTAGGGGCATCATAGTCATTTCACAATGAATGAGAGATCAGACGGCAAAACGGACATCAATTTTGAACTCAGAACGGTCAAAAACCTTAGGAGGAGTATAAAAGGAAAAATGGCATTGTTCACGTGTACGGTACTATTCACACGTACGGTACTGTCTATGTTACTGTTCACACACTATTCATATAGATGAATCGATGATGTGGCATTCACACGTACACTATTCATAAAATTCTTATGCACTGTTGATCGATGACGTGGCAGCATATCAGTGGACCAGAAATCTTGCGTACGGTACATGCATTACACAGGATTATTTTCAATCAAACCGCGTTATTGTTCAACCCGGGTCAAACCGTGTTACTGTTCACCCGCGTGGTCAAACCGCGTACTGTTGACTGATGACGTGGCGCAATCAGGAGCGTCCAAACTATTTTTAATCCGATGACCATGATTTACTCTATGTATCTATAAATATGGGGCCTCTCCCCCTAGTTTGAGAGTTCTGAATCCATTTTTGGACTCCATTTTCTGCAATTCCTTTTTCATCTTGTATTTTCTACGTATTTTAATAAATTTTTATTTTGCCCTTAGTTCAATTATGAGTAGCTAATTTTCTTTCAAGCTTGGGTTGAAAGTGAAGTCTCAACATGTGTCATAGGCTTTATTTGGTAAATTTATTTTCTCTTCCCCTCTAGTTTTTGTGGATGTTTTGACTTCTCGTCGACAAATAATAATAAGCTTCTCTAGATACCGCACTGATTTCACCGGCTCCCTAGTACAAGGTTATTATTATTTGGCACGATAAGCCCTTAGCATCATATTGATTAGAGTGTGGTTCATGAGGTGTGGATTCCCCCTTCATGATTTAATTGGTATTAATAAGAAATATTTAGCCCGTGATGCATGTTGATACGGATCTAGATATCCAAGTACGTCATTTTAATAGATTTCTATTCAATTTATTCTCGCCATTTAAATTCCAATTTTAGGATAATCCAAATCATTTTCACCACAAATCCAACCACCCATTTACAAAATTAATTCTACACAATTAAAATCCATCTCCTCGTGAGATCGACACTCGTCACCATTAGACTATTCTACAATAGATTCGTGCGCTTGCGAGTTCAATAAAATTTGCACAACAAGTTTTTGGCGCCGTTACCGGGGAGGTAAGTTATTTTAATTTATAGAATAAATTTTTGTGAATAATTTCTTTTATTTGTTTTCTTGTATTTTTTTTCTTATTAAAAAAAAAGTGAATCTGCATTTAGAGGTAATAATTTCTTTTCTTTCTTTATTCTTTATAATTCTGGAATTTAATTTTTAAGTTATTTTTCTTTGTAATTTTTTTTATTAATTTATTTTTAGTTAATTTATTTTCACGTATTTTTTTTAGTGTGTTTTTATAGTAAGGTTGTAATAGCGCAATAAGGTTAGTATCGTAATTTCTCCATCTTCTTTATTTTTATTTGTTTTGTTCCCATCTTTATTTTTATTTTATTTGTTTTGCATGCATGGTCGTAGGTCATTATTACCTAATCTTGAACCTATAGACCTTGAACTAGAAAAAACACTTCGCATACACAAGCACATTAAAAATAAATTTGGAATGGATTTACAAGCACCACAGGAGAGACCATTTAAGGATTATTTTAGTCCCTTAGCTAATTTGAGCACATCTTGCATAAGATACCCAAATGTAGCTGCTAGGAGTTTTGAACTAAAACCTAGTATGCTAAATTGTCTCCCAACATTCTATGGCCTAGAAAATGAAGACCCATATAATCATCTGAATGATTTTCATGCTATTTGTAAAACTTTTAAATATGAGAATTTTTCAAACGATGATGTTAAACTCAGATTATTCCCATTTTCTTTAAAGGATAGAGCTCGTTCATGGTTAAATACTTTGCCTGCTAATAGCATTACATCATGGGAACAAATGATAACTAATTTTTTTAATAAATATTTCCCAATGCATAAAGCCAATGTTATTCGCAGGGAAATTTCAGAATTTACACAGAGATAAGACGAGCAATTTTTCGAAACATGGGAGCGATTCAATGGGCTACTCTTGAAGTGTCCACATCATGGGTACGAGAAATGGCATCAATGCCAATACTTTTTGGAGGAATTACTACCAAATGTGCAAGAATGGCTAATGGCAACAAGTGGAGGAGAGCTAATGTCAAAAAGTGCATCAGAGATTTGGGAATTCTTCCAGCAACAAGCGGATAATTCCCAACAACGGAATCGATCACTCAAGAATACTAGAAGAAATAAGGGAGTAAATGAGGTTCAAATTGGTGAGTCAACTTCGGGAATCAAAGAAGTCAAGGAGATGGTTGAAGGTCTTGCTCGACAAATAGCATCGTTATCGACTACTAAATCAACAGAACCACATGACCATGACTCATACTCAGATCAAGCCAATGCCATAGGTGTAATGAGAAAGCCATCAAATTACAACCCATACTCCAACATATATAACCTTAGATGGAGAGACCACCCCAATTTTTTATGGTCTCAAGGATTCCAACAGAATAGATCAGCAGCTCCAGCTCCACCAATGCAACAAATTCCTCAAGTTCCTCAAGCCTCTCAGCCACCATTTAGACCATACAATCAAAACCAGAACTACTCTTAACCCAGACCATGGGAGGATGCATTCCAGAATTTCAAGAATTTTACTCACTCCACGATTGAGCAACAGAACCGCACCATTGATGGACTACGAAATTAGTTGAGAGCAGGCTTCAACTCACAAGCTCAATTAGTTTCAAGCCTCGAGAAGATAGTGGGACAACTTGCTTATTCAATTCAGACCTTGACAATGACTGTTGAGAAAGGCAAGTTTCCAAGTCAACCAGTGCCTAATCCTAAAGGAGTAAATGAAGCAAGTACCAGTTCACCACAACAGCATGGAGCGGTCAAAGTAGTCATGACCTTGCAAAAAGGAAAAGAAGTCGACAACAAAGTGGAGATGCTGGTGAAAATCAAATTGTACCTGTGAATGTTGAGGACTTACCACCAGAGGAGAAAGAAGAAGCCAACCCACGAGAATATGTTCCCAAAGCTCTATTTCCTCAGAGGTTAGCTAAAGGAAAGAAGGGAAAATCCACAGGTAAGATTCTTGAAATCTTCAAACAGGTAAGTGTTAACATCCTTTACTTGATGCTATAAAACAAGTTCCATCTTATGCCAAGTTTCTTAAAGATCTTTGTACTAAAAAGAGAAACATTCACATTCAAAAGAAAGCATTTTTAACAAAAAACGTTAGTTCTATACTCCAACATAAAATTCCTCTAAAATGCAAAGACCCAGGCTCCCCCACTATCTCATGTAGTATAGGGAACCACACAATTGAGAATGCTTTATTGGATTTAGGAGCTAGTGTAAATCTTTTGTCTTACTCTGTATTCGTGAAACTTGGACTAGAAGAATTACACCCAACTCCAGTGGTGTTACAGCTTGCAGATCGGTCCACAAAAATACCTCGTGGTATTGTGGAGGATGTGCTTATCTAGGTAGACAAGTTTTATTTTTTTGTTGATTTCATTGTAATTGACACTCAACCAATACAGGATTCAAGAAAGCACATCCCCATTATTCTAGGCCGACCTTTATTGGCAACTGTGGATGGTCACATTCAATGCAGAACTGGAAATATGCAGTTATCCTTTAGCAACATGACTATGGAGCTGAACATCTTCAACATTGCCAAACAACCTCACAATGCAGATGATGGAATTGTTGATGTGGATTTAATTGAAGCATTAGTTGATGACACTTTTTTTTCACACCTTAGTGATGATCATTTGCAAACATGCTTAACTCACTTTGGTTTGGATTTTGATATTGACAGATCGGTTGATAAGGTCAACGCCCTACTTGACTCAGCACCATCCATGGACACTAATAAATGGAAGTCAAGAGTTGAATAACTAGCACCATCAGAAAAGAAACTGATCCCATCATCAGAATCACCACCGAAATTCGAGCTCAAACCATTACCCAACACTCTAGAATATGCATTTTTGGGAGAAGAAAGTACTCTGCCGGTAATCATCTCATCATCCCTAAATGACGAACAAAAAAGTAAGTTGTTGGATGTTTTAAAAGAACACAAAAGAGCATTAGGATGGACCATAGTGGACATAAGAGGTATAAACCCAGTAGACTGCATGCATTACATTCACCTTGATGAAAATGCTAAACTTACTAGGGAAATGCAACGTCGGTTAAATCCTAACATGAAATAAGTTGTTAGAACTGAAGTCCTTAAGCTATTAGACGCAGGTATCATTTACTTAATTTCTGATAGTTCGTGGGTTAGTCCTGTACAAGTTGTCCCCAAAAAGTCAGGAGTCACAGTAGTTACGAATGCCGATAATAAATTAATACCAACTAGAGTGACTACAGGATGGCGTGTATGCATTGATTATAGAAAGTTGAATTCTGTCACACGTAAAGACCATTTTCCTTTACCATTTATCAATCAAATGCTTGATAGATTAGCAGGCCATGAATTTTATTACTTTCTAGATGGCTACTCAGGATATAATCAAATTCCCATAGCACCAAAAGATCAAGAGAAAATTACTTTCACTTGCCCTTTTGGCACATTTGCATATAGGAGAATGCCATTTGGATTATGTAATGCACCTGCTACATTTCAACGATGCATGTTGAGCATTTTTTCTGATATGGTTGAACGATTCCTTGAAGTCTTTATGGATGATTTTTCTGTCTTTGGTGACTCGTTTGATCAATGTTTACATCATCTAACACTAGTTCTGCAGAGATGTATCGAAAAGAACTTAGTCTTAAATTGGGAGAAGAGCCATTTTATGGTAAAACAAGGTATTGTTCTCGGTCACATCATGTCGAGTAAAGGTATTAAGGTTGACAAAGTCAAGATGGATCTCATTTCTAATCTTCCTCCACCCAAAACAGTCAGAGAAGTAAGATCTTTCTTTGGGCATGCTGGTTTTTATAGACGTTTCATTAAAAATTTTAGCAAAGTTTCTAGACTCTTATGCAATCTACTTACTAAGGATGTACTTTTTATCTTTAATGATTCATGTCTTGTGGCTTTTGAAAAATTAAAGCAATTGTTGACATCATCACCCATCATTCAGCCCCCAAATTGGAGCTTACCATTTGAACTCATGTGTGATGCATCTAATTATGCAGTAGGAGCAGTATTAGGACAAAGAGTTGATCGAATTCCCCATGTTATTTACTATGTTAGTATGACATTGAATGATGCACAGTTGAACTATTTAACTACTGAAAAAGAAATGCTAGCAGTAGTGTTTACATTAGAGAAATTTCGATCTTATCTCATTGATTGTAAAATAATTGTGTTCACTGATCATGCTGCTCTTAAATATCTTCTCACAAAGAAAGATGCAAAAGCTAGACTAATTCGTTGGGTGTTACTTTTGTAGGAATTCGACTTGGAATTTAAATATAAGAAAGGCACATAGAATGTTGTAGCTGACCATCTCTCTCGTCTCCATTTTGACACAATTATGGAATCATTACCATTGAATGAGTCATTTCCAGATGAACAATTGATGAGTGTAGAAGTATTGCTATGGTATACTGATATAGTTAATTATCTTGTTACAGGTCAACTTCCAGAGCATTGGACCAAGCAAGACAAGGCTAATTTTTTTGCGGAAATAAAGAATTTCTTTTGGGATGACCCGTATTTGTTCAAGTATTGTGCAGACCAAATTATTAGACGATGTGTCCCAGAAAGTGAAATTCAGAATATCCTTTCATTCTGCCATGAACAAGCTTGTGGAGGCCATTTCAGTGCTAAGAAAACAGCTACTAAAGTTTTACAATGTGGTTTCTATTGGCCAACTATATTTTGAGACGCTTACACTTTCTGTTCTTCATGTGATAGGTGTCAACGAATGGGGAGCATTACACGAAGAAACATGATGCCATTAAATCCAATTTTAGTAGTTGAGATTTTTGATGTGTGGGGTATCGACTTCATGGGTCCCTTTCCCCCTTCTTTTGGCCATCAGTACATATTGATTGCTGTTGACTACTTATCGAAATGGGTAGAAGCAATTCCATGCAGAACCAATGATCACAAGGTGGTAATAGGGTTTTTGAAAAGCAAAATTATTTCGCGCTTTGAATTCCCTCGAGCAATAATCAGTGATGGTGGTGCCCACTTTTGTAATAAAGCATTCAAGGCTCTTTTGACAAAGTATTCAACCACTCACAAAGTGGTGACCCCATATCATCCGCAAACCAGTGGCCAAGTTGAAATCTCCAATCGAGAAATAAAGCACATATTAGAAAAGACGGTGAGGCCAGACAGAAAAGATTGGTCATTAAGACTTGATGATGCATTACGGGCATATAGAACGACTTTCAAGACCCCGATTGGGATGTCACCCTACAGGCTAGTGTATGGAAAAGCTTGCCACCTACCTGTGGAACTCGAGCATCGTGCATATTGGGCTATCAAGAAATTCAATTTTGACATGCAGCAAGCCAGCTCCGAAAGAAGATTACAGCTGGCAGAACTTGAAGAAATTCACAATGATGCATACAAAAATGACAAGATTTACAAGCAACGAATGAAAGTCTTCCATGACAAGCAAATTATGAGAAAATCTTTCACTCCAGGTCAGAAAGTGCTTTTATTCAATTCTCGCTTGCACATATTCCCAGGTAAGTTACGCTCTCGATGGTCTGGCCCCTTTATTGTTCATACTGTTTTTCCACATAGGGCAATTGAAATTAAGGACCCAAAGAATGGTGTCACGTTTAAAGTTAATGGTCAAAGATTAAAGCCATATCTACAGTACCAACCATATGGAGAGGACACTGAAATAAATTTGAGTGACCCACCGGATTTGAATTGATTTTTTTTTTTCGGTGATTTGATTTTTTTTCTTTTTATTATTCTTTTGCTAATTAAAATTATTTTTGCATAAGTGTGTTTGTTTAACCATTAAGTTTTTTTTATCATTGTTAATTATGAGTACCATACCTAAACCGTTCCTCCTAAATATTCTTAAACCACTTCAACATGTAAAATCTCATCTCAAAAGGCAGATTCGATTTTGTAAGACATATCGTATTTGGGCTCTGCAACCACCAGAGTTAGTATCCTATGTTGAGGGTTTAGAAAGCCAACTCAGAGACATTGAGAGAAGTGTTTACGACATCCAGTTGGAGCTTGAGGTAAATTCAATAAGAGGACGATTTTAATTTTCTTTGTATGTTTTAATTTGTTTTTCTATTTATGTGCTTTAGTTTGTTACCCCAGTGAAGTGGCGGATAACAGTACTCCGTGACAATCAAGTCGGTTACTTCAGTTTTCCCATAATAACTGATATTCTGAGGCGAAGGTATGGACATAAACGAGATTCTACCGAAGCTTCACAAGCGATTCCCTTCACTTCCTCAGAATGCCCTCCTTACAATCTATAAAGCCCGATCCGAACTCATGCGATTGCTCATGAGGAATAACATACCTGCTGACATCCGTTGGTTAATCGAGGCTAAAGTACGATTGGTAGGTGAGTTACCTCCAAAATATATTACATACATGCCTGGTTGTGGTAAAGGAAATTATGCAAGAAAACGACGAGCTCGAAGAATTTCTGTTGCTTGTCATAAGTGTGCCAGAATGAGTTGCGATAAAAAACCATGTTCTTTAGGAATGATGTCTGATAACAGAGAAGATAAGATTCAATTCATTAGGATAGCTTGAATAAGGAGTCATTGGATGATATCCTTCTGTCTCTTGAAACGCATCCCAGTGGATATGTGCAAGGAGCGATTCTCCAGTTATAACCATTATTCCAGAAAGAGCATACACGATATAGTCTCGGGAATCTGACTATAAACGACCCTGTTTGCCAGTTTATAAGAAAACTGGATAGGAAGCCTATTATCGACCTATAGAGGGCATTCAAGACGTTTCTGGACGTAAAACTAGAGGAAGATGTGAGCCACAGTTGCAACTACCTGTAAATATCCTTTTACTTCACTGTTATTTTCTTTCACTATTGTTTTATCTTTACCATTATTGTCTTTAATAATTTTATCATTGTTTCTTTTTCTTTTTACTGTTTCCTTTTTGACTCGCGAGCCATGTGCTTTACGTGTTATTTGACACTAACATACCACCTCATACACAGTTGTGACCCACTGTTACCAAGATTCTTAAATATGATTTTTTGTTAAGCACTCACAAATTATTTTTGAGAAATATTCCAATGGCAGCTACTCCCAATAGACAATTCAAGAACATTTGGTAACCGAGGGTTATCAAAATTGGTCTCGGAAGCTGCTTTTGTCAAAGGAAGCCAAGTGTTAGGCATCATCCCAAGAGTCCTAAAACCTTTGGGCAGTTTGTCTGACTCACCGACTGGAGAAGAGTTAGTCGTCTTAGGTATGCAAGAAAGAATAACTGAAATGCTTAATCATGCTGATGCTTTTATTTTCCTTCCAGGAGATCTTGCAACACTAGAGGCACTTATCACACTAGCATCTTGGGCCCATCTGCACATTCACCAGAAATCCATCGGTTTGTTAAATGTCAATAACTTTTATGATGGCTTCATCGCATTTCTTAACCATGCAATAAAAAACTATTTCGTTCATTCCAATGCGAAAAAGCTTTTTATTTGTGCTCACACTGCTAATGAGCTACTTGATATGTTACAAGTTTATAGACCGGAGCCAGACCCCTGAACCTTTGTGTTGGAGCGTCCAAATAATTATGGTAACAATAGCCGCAGTAAGAAGTACAAATTAGATTTAATTCTCCGCCTGTAAATATTTTTTTCTGTGTTGCACCACCCAGGTAATGTCTTTTAAACTCTACTTCTTTCCTTTAAAACATTGAAGACAATGTTTCGTTCTGGTTGAGGGGAGGGAATAGTCGACAATTGTGGAATTTTGGTTAAGTTTTTACTAATTTTTTATTGTAGAAACTAATTGTTGCTAACTTTTTGTGTTGAAGATGGCTGAATATGGAGTGTAGTGACTCTAGAAATACATTATCATCGTTAAAAAAAAATTCAGACATTTTCTTTTTCTTTATTAAGTTTTGATATTCATTTTTCTTCTTCTTTTTAATTTCTCCTTTATAAATATACATTTTCAAATATTTGAGTCGAAGATGGCTGAATATGAAGTATAGTGCCTCTAGAAATGCATCTTCTTAGTTAAAAATAAAAAAAGAACATTTCTTTTTCTAATTAATTTTTCTGCATCATTTTCACATTTCTGCATGCATATTTTCCTTTCATGTTTAGAATAGGTTGGGGGGTCGAATGTTGTTTAAAAAAAATTTATGATTTGTTTTAATATTGGATGACATGATTAATTTCAAATTTTAGTATTTGTATTATCTTTGGTCTTAAGTGATGTTACACTATGTTTGCTACTCTACATGTTGATGTCGGAGACAAATATGAGTTGCTTGAAGGAATGAACATGTCATAATAAATATCAAGTGAGTGTTTGAGCCTATTATTTTTCTTGGAGAGTAACCATTTTTCCCATTCTTTATACAGCTTAGCAGTTTATTATTGTATACACGATCTCTAGATTTCTTTTGAGTTAACCCTTAAAAAAATTGTAAAATTAAAAAAAAATGTGTGTTGCTACATATGGAGGCCCATCTAACTAGTAGATATGAAAGATTATTTAGAGCCCTAAAAGACGATGGAAATGTCATCTTTGATCCGTTTGAGCCTTTCTAGCAATCCCTTTTATCAAATATCCATAGTTAACCATTTTGAGCCTTTAAAAAAAAAAAACTTTTCTTTGTCAAACTTATCATCTTGACCCACTCCAATTTGGAGTATTACCCAATATCTTACAAGTTCCATCACCTATTTATGTTTGAGAAAAATGTAAATAAATATTTTGTATAGTGAAGTTATGGCCAACAAAAGCAAAAAAAAAAAAAATTGTTGTTTAAAAAAAAAGAGAAGAAAAAAATAACAATAATAGGTGAAATCCACCTTGCAACTTCCAAAAAAAAAAAATTCCTCTGCATTTTTCTCAAACATACACTTTGTTTTCTTTATTTCCCTTCTTTGTTAGCCATGTCCCTAACTTACGTTACGTCCTAATAAAAGTCCTTCTTGATTTTAGGGAACTATAGTATGATGTAGAAGCTAGATATATGGGCTAAAAAAATGTAGTGATGCATAATAAAAAAAAAGAGAGAAAAAAAAAGATAAATAAAGTGGGTTGACTAGCATTTTTGTTTGACTTGAGATCGTATTATTTCTAAGCTGAGGGCATATTTCTTTCATCTTGGTGAGAGCATGTGATATCATTTCTTTATTATTTTCTCTCAATTACCATTCATTGCAGTAACTATTTTTATTGGGTATAATTTCTTTGTGAGAGTGTCACTATATCCAGTGAGATTTTGGGGTTTGACATGTCATTCTTGAAAGTAGTTGTGACAAAGTCTACTGGTCTGATTCATGTGGATGGTTGATGTGGGTGTGATGTTTCTTTAGACTGGAGATAATGCTTATACTTTTATTTGATTACTATCATTAGTCTAATTGAATAAACATGAGTGTTAAAATATATATATATATATATATATATATATATATATATATATATATTATTTTGGATTTAAATTTTGTTTTCGTTTTATTTGCTAGGGACTAGCAATAAGCTGGTTGGGGGGTGTGTTGAGTGTTAGAAAATGTATATTTATAAAGGAGAAAATCGTCATTTTACACTTCAAGTTTTACTAACACCCTTACTTTTATGTATTTAACCTTTTTTTTATTTAATTCCGTGTGTTTTATTTTAATTAAGTATTTTATGTATTTTAGGGGCATCATAGTCATTTCACAATGAACGAGAGATCAGCCGGCAAAACGGACATCAATTTTAAACTCAGGACGGTTGAAAACCTTAGGAGGAGCATAAAAGGAAAAATGGCATTGTTCACATGTACGGTAATATTCACATGTACGGTACTGTCTACGTTACTGTTCACGACACTGTTCATATAGATGGATCGATGATGTGGCATTGACTGATGATGTGACATTGACTGATAAGGTGTCACGATCCTATTGGACTAAAATTCTTATGCACTGTTGATCGATGACGTGGCAGCATATCAGTGGACCAGAAAATCTTGCGTACGGTACATGCATTACACAGGATTATTTTCAACCAAACCGCGTTACAGTTCAAGCCGGGTCAAACCGTGTTACTGTTCACCCGCATGGTCAAACCGCGTACTGTTGACTGATGACGTGGCGCAATCCTGAGCGTCCAAACTGTTTTTAATCCGATGGCCATGATTTACTCCATTTATCTATAAAAAATGGGCCTATCTCCCCTAATTTGAGAGCTCTGAATCCAGTTTTGGACTCCATTTTCTGTAATTCCTTCTTCATCTTATATTTTCTACGTATTTCAATAAATTTCCATTTTGCCCCTAGTTCAATTATGAGTAGCTAATTTTCTTTCAAGCTTGGGTTGAAGGTGAAGTCTCAACATGTGTCATGGGCTTTATTTGGTAAATTTATTTTCTCTTCCCCTCTAGTTTTTGTGGATGTTTTGACTTCTCGTCAACAAATAATAATAAGCTTGTCCAGATACCGCCCTAGTTTCATCGGCTCCCTAGTACAAGGTTATTATTATTTAGCACGATAAGCCCTTAGCACTATATTGATTAGAGTGTGGTTCATGAGGTGTGGATTCCCCCTCATGATTTAATTGGTATTAATAAGGAATATTTAGTCCATGATGCATGTTGATACGGATCCAGATACCCAAGTACGTCATTTTAATAGATTTCTATTCAATTTATTCTCGTCATTTAAATTTCAATTTTAGGATAATCCAAATCATTTTCACCATAAATCCAACCACCCATTTACAAAATTAATTCTACACACAATTAAAATCCACCTCCTCGTGGGATCAACACTCGTCACAATTAGTCTATTCTACAATAGATTCGTGCACTTGCGAGTTCAATAAAATTTGCACAACACTGTGACACCTATACCAAGAAATAACAAGAATATAACTCAAACCAAAAGTTTATTTAAAGAAATAATCAATAACGAATAATCACCTGAATTTCGAAAGTGCTTATCACTCACATATGGATGGCCAAAATAAAGTTGTCAACAGCTTTTTAAGAAATCATCTATGTAGTCTAGTTGGCTATAACCTGAAGATATGAGATCAAAAGTTATACCAAATCGTTTTGTTAAGCGTAGCACTAGTTTAAGTCATTTTTAGGTAAATTATGAATATAATCCACAAGCACTCACCAATTTAGCCTTAGTTCCATATTTAATTCCCTAAAGTAGCAAGGCAGAAGACTTTATTGAGCAACTTCAAAAGAATTTATACAGTTACACAGGATTCTCTAAAGAAGACCAATGAAGGTTATAAAATTAAGGCAAATAAAAGGGTCAAGTTTTAGAATTTCAAGTGGGAGATCTTGTTTGGGCTATCCTAACCAATGATAGGTTTTTAGTTAGAGAGTACAACAAGCTTTAGCTAAGAAAATTGGACCTTTGGAGATTATAGAAAAGATAAATCCTAATGCCTACAAACTAAAACCTAGTTATATCCGCATCGTAAATGCCTTATGTGTCAAGTATCTTATTCTTTTTACAAGTGATCACAATGAAGATGCTATTAATGACAATCCCAATTCGAGGTTGAATTCTTTCCATCCTGGGGGCAATGATGCAGATTAGGAATCCTTATCATACTTGAATTATTTTCTTTATTTTCTAAAGTTTATTGTTTTTTTTTCTTTCTAATGTAGGACTTTGTTTTCCTTTTTCTTTATGGTTTAGGATAATTCTACATAGCCTTTTCTTATAGTCTTTGAAGACATATTTGAGTTCAATAGTATTTTCAATTTTCAAAACTTTGTGTGAGTTTTTGAACTTAGTTAATTTTTGACATTTTATGGAATCAACAAGTCTTAACCCCTTTAGATTCATGGTATTATTTCGAATCAACGTAAACTTAGACAATTCCTTTTATTTTGGTATTTTTAAGAATCAACGAAATATTATAATATTAAACTTCTGATGCATCAATTTGTTAAGATAACGCCAGCTCGCTCTGGTACTTCAGTTTCAATCACTTGTCAATACTCCTTAGACCTTAAGAAATTCTCCATTAGCATGCTCCAATGGTCACATTGACCATCGAAGCAAGGAATTGCTGCCTGCATAAAGTTTTCAATAGCCATATATGCTATTGTTTGCTACAAGACAAAGAAGAAATGTGAAATAAGAACTAAAGCTAATGCTACTAGACTCTGTATCTCGCTTTTTAGTTTTAAATTTTCTTACTCTCTCTGTCACAGCTTTGATTCGGTTCCCACTGTTTTAATACTTCAATCTTCAACAACGCAAAGAACAAAAGAGTTAAAGTGAAAAAGTAAAGAGTAAAATTGAAGGAATATGATTGCTCTGCACATTTTTTTTCAATAAATCAAGCCTATTATATAGATAGTACATCAACTAAAAACGCACTAAAAAATTAGCAACTCTTATCCTTAAATTGTTGGAAATTTGATGTATCTAACTTCAGCAATTAAAATTGACTTATAAATACAATTCGTTTTTCTCCATCATTTACAATTCATTATAAAATAATTTGATCATTGAGGGTATATAAATCATTTTACTTGATTTCTATTATTAAAATATTTAAATTTTATGGATAATATTAAGACTAGCGATAGAATAATAAAATAACATATAAAGTTAATACCATTATAATTTTAGGGGGAGAGTGTCACTTAATTTCTCTAAACAATAAGGGGTAATTCTCATTTTCCCTTAACAATATCTATAATAAAATTGAATGTTATACTGTTATTGACTAGAATACTAATAATAACACAAGATCAAATATGTTACTTGCAATAATTTAATATTGTAGCAAAAATATATTAAACAAAGTATGCAATATTTAGTTAATTTATCAAAAAAATTTATGAAGTAATTTGCGTTAGAAATTCTTTGCGGGTATAATCCAAATATCAAATATATGATACATTATATCTACCTTATACCATTAATATCAGTCACTAGTACTATTAATATTGAAAATAACAATATTTCATGAGTAGCTTTGATATTTGGTAGTATGAATAATAATAATTATTTGAAATCTTTTTCATGCCATATCAACGCACAACTTCGAAGTCAATCTGCAAGTGAATTATGTGGCTGATATTTTTTATTTTTTCTTTTTCGCATATTCATAAACAAATGAAGAAAACATAAAAATAAAAAATTCAGCTTGTGTCTATAATCCATATCCGGCTCAGAACACATCTTTAGTTCTTTGCCCTCTACCTAGAACTTGAACAAGAGTGAAGAAACCATAAAATACCCGACCAAATTTTCCCGCCAACACAAACAAATGCTCTGTTTTTCTCTGTTTCATACTTCATTCCTTATACCCCGCTGTACTCAATGCAAGCTCCAAGCTTCAACTTTCAAACATACCCATTTCCCTTATCTTCGTTCCTCACCAAACTCAACTTTTTTTATTGAAGAATTTTCTGGGTTTCGGTCAAAATTTTCAAGTGTTTTATTTTCTGATTCGAGGGTTTCTTATTCAGTGAATGATGATTTTGATATCGAATTAGGCCGCCTTTTGGCGCTGCTGCCAGAGGAAATGCGAATAAGAGTTAGCGAGCACCCGGAGCTCTATGAATTGATTGAAGTGGTTATGGATTTGGGTCGAAAGCCGTTGGCTAGATTTCCATCTGGAGATTTTAGTCTATCGGATTGTCAAATCACAGTCCATCATATTGAACATGCCACCTCTCAGGTAAAATTTTGGTTCTGTAATTTTTGCTTGTTATGTTTTGATTACAATAATGTTGACTACACGATTTGTTGGGATGTTGGTGTTTTGTCCATGTGTCGTCGAGTTATGATCAATGATTTCTTAATATTCGTTCTCGCATTTAATTTTATATTTTCCTTCTGTAATGAAAATTTTGAGCTCTTTAAACACACTTGAGGAATCGTTAACGTAATAAGTTATATGGTATCCAAAAAGCAGTTCCAATAATAGTAAGTTTTAGTGATGGTTTATTTGGAATGGACGCAAGCATAAGTAAAAAAAGGGAGCTTTGCCCGCCACCCCCCCCTCTTAATTTTTTCGAAGAGAAAAATCTTTCATTTTGACTTTAATTGTTTATCTCTACATCTTTCTGGGATTTCTATGGTACAGGGTGAAGAATTTGAAGGTATGGTTTGAGCCTTTTAAAGTAAATCTCCAAAAACTAAGGTTCAAAATGTGTTCCAAATGTATATGAGTTTGGACCTCTTTGACCATTTTTGTGGCTTTTTGAACATTTGAAAGAGGTCAGGATATTATGCTCATTGTTTCTTTCATAAATGCCTGTATGTGAAATTAGTGTTATTGTTCAGCTGTAACTGCTTCATTTTTCAAAAAGTTTTAATAATTATAACTTGATGAATCATAATAGATAAAATCATGCCTTTTAACTTATCAGAACTGTGTATTGCAGGTGGGTGATTTTGCTGTTGACAATCGAGCAGGCATCAGCCGGACATTACATCGCATTAGCGCCATCAGGAATCGAAAGGGTGCAATTATTGGTCTAACTTGTCGTGTTGGTCAAGCAGTATCAGGCAGTGCTAATTTGTTGCAAGATTTGGTTCAAGATGGGGCTTCTTTGTTGTTCATTGGGCCTCCTGGGGTGGGAAAAACTACAATTATTAGGTTGGTCATTCCTTTCATGTACTTATTATGGATGCATGATTGGCACTTTCTATTCATTTATTTATTTGATTTTTTGGTTGTCTCCTCACTGATTTTAGTTAAACTAAAACATTTGAACATTTCCCAAAGATTATCAGGTTACCACATTCCCTCCTAATGCCAGCCTCTTAATTCTTTTGTCATTGTTTACTAAATGAGATGTATATAGGCTGATTGTGGCTGGTCCAGTGGCTTTTAATACCTACAGACCAATTTTTCCGAGATGGAAAGTTCTTATTGAAAAACCTACCAGCCCATCCTTGTCGAATGGGTATGGATTGAGCTTTTGTAAATAAATTAACTTGTATCATTGTTAAATGTTCTCGAGAGTTCCCAGTAGGGGTTTAGCATATCGGATGCTCATCTTTTGAGATGTCTCAGTTAATTGAGGATTACCTATCAATGTAACACCAGAATATAATATTTTCCTGACAGTGGGAAATGGAACCCTGCAAAGTTTAATTTGTATGTCCTTGTTAAGTTTGAAATGTAAGCCCCCGCAAATATGAATTTTAACTTTGAAGCTTGCAAAAAGGGATACTGCATTACTTAACCTAGAATTGTGTTAAATCTTTTCTTATAGTTGAAGGTAAATATACTTTTTAATCCTTTATGACAAAGTTTCTCTCGTGAACTTGCTGTTTACTTTTTGGTCAGAGTTACAAGTTCCACTTTTCCAATTTTTGTTTGCATCTGCTTAAATATACTTTTTAATCCTTTATGACAAACTTGTTCCCTTGAAGTTGCTGTTCACTGTTTGAAGCTAAATTTTTGTTTACATTTACATACAGATACGTTTTAATCCTTTATTGCAAAGTTTCTCTCTTGAGCTTTCCGTTCACTTTTGGTGAGAGTTACGAGTTCCAGTTTTCCAATTTTGTTTTTTGCGCCTTTGGCATTGCTAGGACTGCATTTGTTGTCTTCCATTTCTTGCAATTTTCAATGTGAAAGCCTAATGCAAAATCTTCTACAGCTTTTGATCCTACAGGGATCCAGTGATTTTGTGAGAGTATTAGAGAAAGCTCCTTCAGATATGGCCCATTTATTAGGTGTACAAAATGAGGTCTTCAAGAGTTAGACCTCGAGGTTGCATTTGTGTCTTGAGTCTCAGTGCCAACATTTTTTATAATGGAACTAGGTTTCCATTCAGCATTCTCAATCTCATTATTCTTTATGGAGTAGCAGAAAGGGAGTTTGGCACAAGCTGAACAACCTTCTGGAATAAGACAGTTGTAAAGAGAATCCATACCCTTTGAAAAGAAAGTGAGATACTAAATAAAGGAGAAGTCTGTAGTGATAAAATACGGTTGACTAATCATTTCAAACCATCAGAGATCACATTGCGGTGAAGAATGCAGTTTGCTACCTCAATGAAGCCTGGTTGCTGGATAACCTTAGAAATTTTATATTTCCAGGGAAATAGCTCGGGTTCTTGCAAATGATTACAAGAAACGCGTGATGATTGTTGACACTTCCAGTGAGATAGGTGGGGATGGTGATATACCTCATCCAGGAATTGGTAATGCTCGTCGGATGCAAGTCCCAAACTCTGAAATGCAACATAAGGTATGAGCCAGAAGTGTATCATTTCAGCTGTCCCTTTGGGTTTCATCTTGTATTTTTATCTACATTGATAATGAAGTTTTTGACTACTGAAGATTTGATTGGTTGAAAATCCTCAACGATGAAGAATTAGGGAAAATTTGTGAAATATAGGAAAATTATTTTGTCAAAGTGGCCTTAACTCTTCTAATGACATTCATGAAGAATGTGCATAGAAAAAGAAAAAAAAAATCTATTGTTCTTTTATTTGGTTTTCTCATCAAATGCGTGGTGTGAGCTTTTTTACTTAGTCAATGCGTAAATGAATGATCACTTTATTGAGTGTGATGTAACTAATACCCGTTATTTTGTGGACTTACTTAGAAAGTACTGTATATTATCATTATTTGAATAAGTGGATGGTCAGGACTACACTCTACCTGTTTCTCTTCCTTCCCACTGGATGATATCACAGTTCAAATGGCACATTAGCGTGGTCTGAGGCATGGTGGTCTCATGAATTGTAACTCGTTATGTTATTTAATTTAATTTTATTTGCATTTTCCTCATTCTTTGTTGCCTAAAAATGGACAGAGTATATTTTAGTTTATCTTTAACTAAGTGAACATTTGTCAGTGGTTTCCAAATTTATAAATTTATATGCGTCAGGTTTTGATAGAAGCTGTTGAAAATCATATGCCGCAAGTCATTGTGATTGATGAAATTGGCACAAAACTTGAAGCAATGGCTGCAAGCACGATTGCGCAACGTGGAATTCAGCTAGTTGCCACAGCTCATGGAGTAACAATAGAGAATTTGATAATGAATCCTTCATTGGAGATGCTCATTGGAGGAGTGCAGGTGAGGGATGGTAATACCGCTGTATGATTAATTTATCAGGTTTAGTACATTTGCAGGGATCTACAATTTATTATTTACTGTAATCAGAAAGAACTTTTGGATGGGTATTTTGTGCTTAAATGAAATGAGGTTTCGACTATGAGAATCTCAAAACAAAATGTAATACACTCTGGTTTGCTTCTCAAGTGATGCTTGGTTCATGGACATTGGTTTAACTTTACCGCGATAAATTTTCAGAATGTAACACTTGGCGATGAAGAAGCACACCGGAGAGGCGTCCAGAAAACAGTGTTGGAGAGGAAAGGTCCTTCAACATTTAGTTGTGCCGTGGAGATAGTTTCGAAGACTGAATTGCGTGTTCATCATAGCCTTGAAGCAACAGTGGATGCTATTCTCTCAGGTATTTCTTCATCTTATTGAAGATAAAACAAATGCTTGATGTTTCATGTTCCATCTACATTTCCATTGGTAAAGTGATGGTAAACTTCTCTTTTTGTTTGGCTCGTTATTGATCTTGTATTGGCAAAGGTCGTATCCCAAATGTTGAAATTCGCAGGATGCAGCATGATGGTTCAAAAGAGACAGTGGAAAAGGAATTTTTTGCCGAAACCTCTTCTGATGAGGAAGATGAAATGACGGTTGAAGATGCTATGGAGGTGACAGAAGAAAGAACTGGCAAGATTCAGTTCATATCTGAGTTTCCTCCGAACATTGGAGAGGATTGCTGGGAAGATGGATTGCTTATTCGCCTGTACGTCTATGGTGTAAGACATCCTCACCTTGTTGTTTTGAACAGATTATTTTCCTTATGGAGTTAATTTTATTTGTTGTACGAAGCTACAAGTTAGCATATTTGCACTCTTTTATTTGGTTTATAGGTTATGAAATATGTATGAGTTGGGAGTTAATGACTGGGAAAGTGTTATGTACTTGTGTGTTTTTGACATGCACAATATAGTTATTTTAGTTATATCTGTGACTTGGGCAAAATATATATGGCTATATATGTATGTATGTATATACGTATGTGTGTATGTACGTACGTTGCAGTAGTAGTAATAATAATAATAATAATTGTTATTTTATAGTAGTAATAATATATACGTATGTATGTATGGCTATATATGTATGTTGTAATAATTCTCTACCGAGGGCATCATAATTTTAAAAAAGTGATGGTGCTATTAACAGACAAAAAAATATATATTTGAATGTACTAGCCGACAAAAGAACACAATATCCAATGTGTTGAAATATGTTATTTTGTATTTTAGTGGCATACTCACTTTGTTAAAATAAGAATGTCCTCGTTAAAAAAACTCTATGTATATATACGATAGTTTCTTAATCCGTGAATCTCGGATTGTATTAAAATGTAGGACGAACTTATAAAGTGGTAAAAGTCTACTTACAATGTTGTAAACGGACTTTTACAACATTATAAAACGGTGAGCTTACAACATTGTAAACTCGTCCTAGATTTTAATAAAGTCTGGGATTCTCGGATTAGAAGCTGACATATATAGACTGTGACCTAGAAAACTCCTTTGGACAAGTGTGACATGATGGGATATTTATATTATCTAGTACTTTAGATTTCTTAAGTATGCGTCAAAATAAATTGTGAGTTGTGACCAAAAATATAAAAGCAACAAAGTGAGGAAATTTTATTTGCTCTGGTGATTTTTTTTTTTTTAAATAAATTTGTTGGTAATTGACTAAAGCCTTTTTTGTTGTGTACTGACATTGTATCTTATATTCTACTTGACATCTGCAGCTTAATTAACTCAGAGATTTGGCACTTACTGTTGTAATGCATGTTACATGATGAGATACTGTTGGGTATAAAATTAACAGAATAATCAGTTATTGTAGATCCTGGAGGCCACTGTAGTACAAGTGATTAAACAGTTGCAAATGGATGATGCAGTTCAATTAACCGATAATATCAGTGAAGCAGATGCACTACTTGCCTTGCATTCTAAGCTCAAGAAGAATTCCGGCATTCAAGCTGCTGCTAAATCTCATGACATACCCATTTATGCGACAAAGGTTAGTGAAAACTATTTTCATAGCCTTATTAGCAGCCTTTTGTTAATTGTCATCAATGTCTTCATGACAGTATTTTCTGGTTTTCCATTTAGACAAGCTCACTGGTGCAGATAACAAAGGCCCTACGAGCATTAATAGATGATCATACAGGAGAATTCAAGGATTTAAGATCAGAAGACAAGATCAATTTGTCAGAGAAGATTGATGCCCTGGAGGTAACAATGGATTTGTCCATATGAGTGGTGATTGGTTCTTGGACAAAAATAAAAATAGTTGTGATATCATAATGCCATCTGACTTATTTTTTGAAAGCACAATTTGGTTAATGGATCCCATGATATTTACCCAAACAACTCCCTCTATTTAATTATAGTTGCTTTCATAAAAAAACAGATAGAATTCAGTGATCCAAGAAGTAAACTATCTGTTCAAATTTGATTGAATTATTATCTTCTAATTCAAATTTGATTGAATTATTATCTTCTAATACTGATAATAATAATAAATGTATCTGAAATATGGTGAATTTGCAAGAAATTTTATTTTTGCAAAATGGTTTCCTTATGCTCCTTTTTGTCAACAACTACATATTATCCTAAATTGCAAGCGTGAATATGTACATATGTTTACATGAAATGCCAATCTTGAATTCTTGAATTCTGCTTTTCTGATAACTTGTCTCTGTTTTCACTTGATAAAAGCAGAAAAAAGAAAAACAGAAACAATATTGAAAGAGTTTCAGTTTCTCGCTAATTGGTTAAAGTAAAGAGTTTATGATACATTGTCGCCTCGTCATGTAGCATATTGATGTTTGGCTAATGCGACTTCACCCGAATTGTTACTGTTTGACCTTTAACACAACTATTTTCTGTCTTATAGGAGGCAAGAGTAGCTATTGAGCAGGTAGTGATACCAAAAGGAGAATTCGTGGAGCTCCTGCCAAGGCCATCGTATATTTTGTCCATTCAGATAGACCTCATTCGAAAATACCAACTACATTACCAGCGAGTTGGTAAAGAGCCAGATGCACGTCTCCGCATTCTTCCATTTCAAACTAGGCGGGATGAACCCAGAAACAGTGGTGAAACATTTGATGAAGACATTGAATTCGATGAGTTTCCTGGCTCCAGCAGCAACTCAAATGGAACTCGATACACTGTTGACAGGTTACCTTTCTTGCCTGACCTTTAGGATGTTTTATGCAGTGCATTGTTTAGAAATCTATTACATGAGATTTGTTGTGAATTTCTTAATATGATTCGTTAAGATTCGTTTGAACAATATTTTATGCATTTCAAAACATTCAAATCAGATTCAATTTCATTGTTGAAAAAAAAAAATTCACAGGATTATATATTATCTGAGGTTATCATCTATAGAGATGTGAATCACTAGATTATGATCATTAGCCAAAAAATCTAACGGCTGAAAACTAATATAAACACAAGATAATAGAAATAAATTATGTGGATATGTGATGTAATCATTCAACCAATATTATCATGTCAAATCATTTGTACAAAGCGTTTGTAGTTTGATTTTTATTTATTTATTTATTTAAACAGCAAATTTTATTGACAAGAAGCTGTAGGGAATAGGGACTGAGCCCAATTACATGCAAAGCTTATGCCAATCTATACTGAGGCATACATGCTACAAATTAACAATCATCATGCAAACCCTTATGATTACAGCTAGGCGGCTCATCGCACAAGGTAAACACTGAAAAATCCATAATGATACTATGAGTTGTCTTTGTGATAAATATGATTACAATGGAAGTGAATTTAATAAGCGTCATAAAATTCAGTCATTTCACCCAAAGACATCAAGGAGACTAAAATGAAGATTGAAGAGTTTCTGAGCTATGAAAGAGCTGACCTATTGTGGAGTCACTTTCTAGTCACAGTGGCAGTGGAGGAGGAACCACGTTTGTAGAGATGCCCAAAGGACGGTCAACGGGCCAACAGGCATGGCCCGAGTCCTTACGAGCAGGTAGCTGCCCAGCTTGTGTCCGTACACTAGAGTGGCACGGGCCCTGCTGGCCAAAACTCTTCGGCACTCTTTAGCCCATGAATTGGGTCTAGGCACTAGACAGCACAGGCACAAGCCCATGAAGCACAAGCCCATGGAGGGCCCATCTGTGGCACCCATGAGCCCTACGGGCTCATGCTAATTTTTTAAATATTTTTTATTCCTGTTTTTAGATATAGAAAAGTCAACTACAAATTTAAAATTAAAATTTCTAACTTCACATTCATTTCTTTTAAATTAGTAACTAAATTTCTAACTTCACATTCATCTCTTTTAAATTAGTGATATTCTCACAATGGGGGTGCTAAATGTATTAAGTGAGATTATTTGAATTTAATTAAATGATTTGAATAATATTTGTTGGACCAAAAATAGAAGGATTTAACTAAAGTCTAAATAAATATGGTCCCTACAAAGTTGTTCATGAAGAGATTGGTAAAAATTCTTAGGATAAAACCACATAAGTTCTTAGGCTCTGATATTCTTAACCTCCTAAGTTTTTATAACAAATCGTTTAGAATAAAACTTTCTATAACAAACCACCTAGAATAAAACTTTCTAGGTTTGAGGTTTATATCCTCCAAGTTTTATAGGACAAACTAGGGGCGTTTGGGTCAGATTAAACCGAACCGAACCAAAATCCGAAATAAGAATTGAACCGAACCGAACTCAAAATTTATTAAAAAAAACTGAGAGGTTTTGTATTAAAAAAAATTCAAAAAATAAAAAATTTATAACTGCCCCACGAATCCCCAAATGCCCAAAATCTCCCCCACTGCTTACAAATCCCTAACCTCTCTCAACTCTCACAACTCTCCCCAGTCCTCGCCGAGCACGCCGCAAGCCCCTTGTTGCGCCATGCCGTTAACCTACCATCGATCGTCAGCAGTCATTTGTCAACTCCACCGCCATCCAGTAGCAGTCAATTTCTTGTCCCACCAGCAAATACCGCCTAATCTCAAGTCCCACCAGCAAATACCGCCTAATCTCAAGTCCCACCAGTAAACGCTGCTGGATTTTACGGCTTCCATCTCCTCGGTCATCGGCGTTGCAGCACCCAAAGGTTTATTTTCGGCGTCGTAGGCTCGCAGCTCTCTACTTGATGTTGATGGTAATCGGTAAGCATGTTCTATTTTTTTTTTCTTTGTTTCACCAAATCAATAAAATACTGTTATTACAAGATTAATTTTAAAAAATATATATTTAATTGCACGTTGGAGCAATAGAGCTTATTAGAGTAATGCCGCCAGCAGAGGAAACTTGTATATTTTGAAGCAAGCTAGCTACCAAATAAAAAGATGAAAGATGGACAAGAAAAAGGAATCAAATTTAGTGGAGTATGATCAAATTTCCGTGTTTGAATTAATTAATTTTTTATGCTCTGCTGTCTAGAATTTTTTATTCCATTAGTAGCATTTTTTTAAATGTCATATTTATATTAACTAACGTAGCTCTTTTAAAATGCTACGAAAAAACACACCTTTGTAACACTTGAAAAATGCTAAAAAAAGGAAAAAAATAAGTAAATAAATATACCGCCAAGATTAGAAACACGTGGGCGCTCTCTTTTCCCAAAATTTGTCCATTATCATAGGACACCTAAAGCCTAAGGCCCCTTCTTTTTCTGTCTCTCCCTGGATTCCTCCCCAAATCCCCTGATTTTGTCAATTTCTTTTGTTTTTTTAGTAGATCTCTCAAAAGCAAAAAGTTGTAATCGTTAATTCTTTATTGTCCAAATCCCCTGATTTGTCAATTTCTTTTGTTTTTTTAGTAGATCTCTCAAAAGCAAAAAGTTGTAATCGTTAATTCTTTATTGTCCAAATCCCCTGATTTGTCAATTTCTTTTGTTTTTTTAGTAGATCTCTCAAAATCAAAAAGTTCTAATCGTTAATTCTTTATTGTCTCAAGACTTGTTGCTGTTGGGTCTTCTGTTAAATCTTTCTCATCAATATTTACATGTAAGCTTTATTTTTTTAATTTAATTTACCGAATTTAGGGTTTTCAATTATCAATATAGGACTTCTTATGTTGATTCCATTTTTATTTGGATCAATTTCTTATGTTTGGTTAATTTATTTTTCTTACATTTAGAAGTAATATATTAAAGACTGAAAATTCTTATTTGTGCCTTAACGATTCGAAATTTTGTATATCAATCACATGATAGATTTTTTCATCTTAATTATTTCTTTGTAGTTAGCAAATACTAAGGTGGATCTGAAAACTGTATCTTATGAATTTGAGTATATGGACATCTATTAGAATTTGATATGCGTTCATGCTTTTGGTCTTGTTAGAATCTTTAATTTATTCTCTTTAATCTACTCCATAAACCAATGTCTGGAAGGGGAAATCTGTATATTGTTTTCTTGTACAATACTGATTTAATTAGAACCTGCAACGTAAAAGGATTGATCCTTAACAACCTGAATTTTCTCCTGAGCTACGACATTTATGGGTTGCATTGGCATCTTAAAGGAGAGAAGACTTCAATTGAGGTAGATCTTTATGATGTCTCATTATTTGTGGACTTTCCTTTACTAATTTCACTTTTGTAGCTTTTGTTGGTTGTACTGTTGATTCTGTTGTTTTGTCACTTCTCTTATTGAGTTGATTTTATTTCTTATGTACTTAAGCCTGTGAATATCAATCCCTCTATCTGGTTAGGGTAATGGTTATTGTTGCATTATTCCAACCAATTGATGCTTAAGTGAGATCCATAAGTGAAGATTTATCTTGCCGAATTTAGTCTCATGCTCGTGGTTTTCTTTTTGCCTTGTTTAAATGAAGATTTAAATTAATCTAAATTTGTTTGCTCTTAGTAGTGTTTGAGTTTTATTTGTTAAGCTAGAAAACTTGAATTTGACTTATTAAATTGGTCATTAGACACAAACAAGGTTATCAATTAGCCCATATTGCTTGGTTATTTAAAGGACTAGATGTTGAAAAATCTCAAAAGTTTCTCAAAATTCGTGATAGCCTCCTGTTTTGTTTATATGATTAGCATCAATAGATAATTCTTTTAGGTTAAATTGAATGCACTAGTATTAAAAAAGAAGAAGAAAAAAACTGTTGCATAAGGCGATATTTAATTGGTACAAAGGCATGAGTAAGTTATCATAATTGCTCCTTGCATTTGTGTAGTTCGTTCATATTCTTAAACTTATGTCTAACATAGGTACAAACTCCTATAGAAGATTAATTGGGTAGATGGATTGTGAAGAAAAATAAAATGGCTCCCATGTGAATTAAAAAATATAGTTATAGAATTTCTTTATTGATGTTTGAGTTGATTTATTGCAACATTTGATTTTCATTTCGTACTAGCTATTGCTATTTTTATCCTCTTGCTATATACTTATTATATCCTTAATGACCTAGCATTTATGGATTACATGTCAAAGTTGAATGGTTTGGATGAATGTAAGCGTGACTTGAAGTTAAGTACACTTTAATTTTTCTAATTTACTTATATGAGAAAAGTTTGTTAAGGAGGCATTATTTTGTTTCTTTTTTATTAACAAAATAAAATTCTTATTTATTTTTAAATTCATAATGCAGGTGATCAAGGATATTGTGCAAAAATGTATTGAAGAATGAGGACAAATTGAAGATAATATATAGTACTATTTTAAAGGTCACTAGAAAGTATAGAAGTATGACAGTTGCATACTTATTTTTTGTAATTCTGTAGTTGAATGTTTAATATATGATTATGGATGTTTAAGTATTTTTATTTTATCAACAAATGATGTATAATTTCTTTTTCATCAATAGAATGACTAAAATGATGTATTGAATTAATGAATTGAATGAAGAGCATTGAAATGCTATGATAGCATTAGGGGTGGGCGTCGGTTCGTTCGGTTTCGGAATAAATTTTTGGTTTCGGATCGGTTCGGATTCAAAAATTTTAAAAACTGTTTGGTTTTTTTGAAAATAAAATCCAAACCGAAACTGATGGTCGGTTTCGGTTCGGTTTTTTAACGGTATTTGAATTTTGACTTTCGATCAAGGACCATTTTGAAAATTTGCATACAAATTGGGCCACAATAGAATTCTTATATGCAAACATTTTCTAAGTATTGGGCCACACTAATATTATATAAAAGAGATGGATCTAAATAATATTATTCCTCCATTATCTTCTCCACTTTGCGACTTTTTCTATTTCTCACCTAGCAACAGTGACATTTGGAGATCCAGTCACATATACAGATCCAAACAAATCTAATAAAATCAAATACAATTAATAATCTAATACAGTAATAATAAGTAAAGCAACCATGAAATTACAAAAGATTAAAGAGTTATTTCAAAAAAAAAAAAAGACCCATTTCAAAAAAAAAAGAAAAAGAGAGAAAGCATAGCAAGTGAGTTGGCTAGCTGGCTGGCTGGCTGGCTGGCTAGCGAGGGAGCAATGGAAGGAACGGTAGTGGCAGGTCGGCAGTATCAGCCACCGGCAGATGGAGTTAAGATTTGGGTGTGTGGTTTGTGCGGTCGTGGTTTTGTGTAGTTGAAAGTGAGAGATTGGTGTAGAATTTGTGGTCTGGGTATATATATCATAGTGAAATTACAAAAATACCTTACTATCAGTTCGGTTCAGATTTTAAAATTTTTTATCTGAAATCGAATCGAACCGAACCATTCGGTTCGGTCTTTATAATTTTGGATTTTTTAGAGTTAAAAAATCAAAAAATCCAAAACGAACCGAATTTTTTTCGATTCCGGTTCGGTTTTGCCCAGATAGCATGATGTTAATGTTTTTGTAGCATTTAAAATGCTTTTGTAGCATTTTATAAAAGTTATGTTAGACATTTGTGAGGGAACTGTACACGATTCGATAGTGCTTTCTAAATGTTATCACTTTGAACAATGATAGAATTCACCTAAAACGACAAAAGTTGATTGCATTGCACTAATTCAATGCTATGTATCATAATTTGTGGCATGTAAAAAATGCTACTAATGTGTAACACTTTTAGTTACACCGACTAACTTAGTATTGTTCAAAATGCTACCATTCACTTTTGGTAGCATTTTTCAGATGCTATCACACACCGTTTTTGTTGTGGTGAGATGAAGAAAAGAAGGAAGAAAAACGAAGAAGCAAAGAAAGTGTGGACCAGGGGAACTTTGTAGAAAGACAACGCTTAAATAATAATAAGAGAAAGGGAACGCCAGTGGTCCAAGATCAAAATAAAAGCAAACGCCCAAAGAATTATCAGAAGGAAGTCCTACAAAAGCCAAGGTGCAATCAGTGCAAAAGAACTCACCCTGGGGAATATCGAGCCAATACTAGAACATGTTTCAAATGTGGAAGGGAATGACACTTCATCAAGGACTACCCAGAGAATGGTACACAACAAGAAAAGGCTAATGCTCGAGTATTTACACTTACCAAGATGGATGCGGAAGGAAACCCTTCAGTAATATCAGGTGAACTATATATCTCCAAAACTCCTGCACATGTTCTAATAAACTCAAGAGCTACACATTCATTTGCCTCACCAGCATTTATTAGGAAAATCGAAAATGTCCTTAACATAATAAATAAGCCTTTTAGTGTCATGGTACCATCAGGTGAAGTATTGAACTTGGGACAATTAGTTAAGGCATGTAAGGTCAGTATTAGTGGTCATAAACTATGTGTTGACCTAATAATTCTAGAGATGTATGACTATGACGTAATTCTTGGCATGGTTTAGCTATCAAAGCACTATGTTAAGATAGATTGCAAGAAAAAGAAAGTAACTTTTCAACCACCACAAAAGGAATCATTTACATTCAAAGGAGAATGCAAAGAGAAAAGAATGTCTGTCATCTTTACCTTAAAAGTAGCCAGACTATTAAATAAAGGATGTAAGGGGTATTTAGCAAGTGTGGTCATCAAAATAGAATAGCGAAGACTAAAGTTGAAAGATATTCTAGTGGTGAACAAATCGATTTGTTACCAAGAACTGACCCAATTTCAAAGGCGCCTTATAGGATGGCCCCATTATAATTAAAGGAGTTAAATAGTCAATTGCAGAAGTTACTAGACAAAGGCTACATACGCCCAAGTCATTCACCATGGGGAGCATTGGTACTATTCGTAAAAAAAAAAAAAGTATGGATCAATGCGAATGTGCATCGACTATCGAGACCTAAATAAAGTAATTATAAAAAGCAAGTACCCACTTCCGCGCATTGATGACTTGTTTGATCAGCTACAAGGAGCATCAGTATTTTCAAAGATTAATATAGGATCAGGATATCACCAATTAAGAATTAGAGAGGCAGATATTCCTAAAACGACATTCAGAACACGTTATGGACACAATGAGTTTGTCGTCATGCTATTTGGTCTAACTAATGCCCCAACAACCTTCATGGATCTCATGAACATGGTTACCTAAACAAATTCATAGTGGTGTTCATTGATGATATTTTGGTCTACTCACAAACAAAGGAAGAGCATGTTGAGCATCTAAGGATCACTCTTCAGACTTTAAAGGAGAAGCAACTTTATGCAAAATTCAAGAAATGTGAATTTTAGCTCGAAAAAGTTATATTCCGAGGACACGTCGTTTCTAAGGATAGAATTTCAATAGCCCCTCGAAGGTGGGAGATGTGAGCCAATGGTCCAGACCAACTAATATAAGAGAAGTCAAAAGCTTCTTGGGTTTAGCTGGATATTATTGAAGATTTGTAGAAGGGTTCTCCAAGATTGCAATGCCATTAACCCAATTGACAAAGAAAAATGTCAAGTTTGTGTGGTCACCAGAATGCGAGCAAAACTTCAAAGAACTAAAACGGCGATTAGTTACTGACCCCCCCCCCACTAAGGCTATAGCACACCCGTCACGGCGCCCCGAGGATGTGGCCCCCCAACCTGCAAGCACTATTTTTGGGCGGGCCTCTGCACACGTTGTTTCTAAGGATGGAATTTCAGTAGACCCCTCGAAAGTGGGAGTTGTGAGCTAATGGTCTTGGCCAACTAATACAAGAGAAGTCAGAAGCTTCTTGGGTTTGGCTAGATATTATCGAAGATTTGTAGAAGGGTTCTATAAGATCGCAATGCCATTGACCCAATTGACAAAGAAAAATGTCAAGTTTGTGTGGTCACCAGAATGCGAGGAAAGCTTCAAAGAACTAAAACAGCTATTAGTTACTGCTCCAATCTTAGCCATTCCTAACAACTCTAAGGAATATGTCATCTATATCGATGCTTCCAAAAGTGGCATAGGATGCGTTCTCATGCAAAATGGAAAAGTCATTGCATACGTTTCCAAACAATTGAAGGAGTACAAGAAAAATTATCCATCACATGATTTGGAGTTGGCAGCAGTGGTGCATGCATTAAAAATATGGCGTCACTATTTAATAGAGGCGTATTGTAAGATTTACACTTATCACAAGAGCCTCAAATACTTCTTTACACAAAAGAAGTTGAATATATGACAATGGCGTTGGCTAGAACTTGTCAAGGACTACGATTGCGAAATAAACTATCATCTTGGAAAAGCAAATGTGGTAGCAGATGCACTAAGCAGAAAGTCAAGCATGTCAGCTTTAAGGATCCTTAAAAGATTAAGATAACAGAAAAATTAGCCAATATGACGCTTCGCTCAACCTTGTTAGAAAAGATTAAGGAAGGGCAGGAAAGCGATCCTACTTAAAGAACTTGAAGATAGAGGCCAACTCAAAGGAAACGTTGTTTAAGAAGTAAGAGAGATGAATCATATTGTTCAAGGACAGGATATGTGTACCAGATAATAAAGATATAAAGAAAGAAATTCTACTTGAAACTCACACAACCCCATATTCACTTCATTTTGGCACAACAAAAATGTACAAAGACTTAAAAAAGCATTATTGGTAGCCTAGAATGAAGAAGGATATAGTTGAGTTCGTGGCAAAATGTCTTACTTGTCAACAAATTAAAGTGGAGTACCATAGACCAACATGACTTTTGGAATCCAATCAAGTTCCTCAATGGAAGTGGGAAGAAATCACAATGGACTTCGTCATTAGTCTTCCAAGGACTACAAAATTGCATGATGCTATTTAGGTGATCGTCGATCAACTCACAAAGTCTGCTCACTTCTTACCTATTCGAATCACGTACACCGTGCACTAACTTGTAGAAATATACATAAAAGAGATAGTAAGACTACATGATGTACCCATTTCTATTATTTCTTACTGAAACGTAAGGTTTACTTCGACAATCTGGGAAAAGTTATATAGCGCTATAGGGACAAAATTAAAATTTAGTACAACATTTCACCCTCAAACAGATGGTAAGTTAGAAAGAACAATTCAAACGCTCGAAGATATGTTGCGAGCATGTGCTATCGATTGTCAAGGATCATGGAGTAAGTATTTACCATTGGTTGAATTTGCCTACAACAATAGCTACCAAGCAACAATCGGCATGGCACCATACGAAGCTCTATATGGTAGAAAATGTAGATCGCCTATTCATTGGGATAAGAGGGGTGAGCAAAGGTATCTTGGACCCGACTATATTACTGCCTCATCTGAAGCGATCAAGAAAATACGTCAAAGAATGCAGGCAGCTCAAAGTCGACAGAAAAGTTATGCGGATAAGAGACGAAGGCCTTTAGAATTTCAAGTTGGTGACAAAGTATTTCTAAAAGTTGCCTCAATAAAGGGATCAATGAGATTTCTTCTCATGTGCTAGATTATATGCCTCTTCAATTAGAAGAAGACTTAACCTATGAAGAACGTCCAATTCAAATTCTTGATAAAACGATAAAGGAGTTAAAGAACAAGAGGATCCCTTTAGTTAAAATACTATGGCGAAATAGCTCTATAGAAGAAGCAACATGGGAACGCGAGGAAGAAATTTTCTAACTTAAATAAATTGTGAGGTACAATTTTCTAACTTAAATAAATTTCCATTAAGTATTAAAATAATAATAATAATAATAATAATATAAAATATTTAATTATAAGTAATGATGACATAAGCAATGCCATAAGTGATTATGTAAGAGAAGTTTATAAAGATAGTTAAGAATTCTAGAATTTAGTAAGCTATTAATGAAGGATAATTTCAATCATTGATCAAGAGTTATAGTGACAAAGCCCTAACCATCCATTAGAATTAAGAAATCCTATAAATACCCCTAACCCCTTTCAATTTCAATCCAACCTAGAAATTTCATCCTCTTCTATTTTAAGTCATAACATCAAAAGTAGAGAAATCCTCAATTTAGAAATATTTAGAAAAGTCAAGGTTAATAGGTAAGTAACACTTCAACTGCAATGTAAGGACAAAATTATTTTTATACTTAACTTCAACTTTAATTAATTCTTAATCTTATGATGACTATTATGATGTGAATGATTATGATCTAAATTTTTACATGGACGGCTATTGATAACTCTATGAAATGAGAGTTATCATGACACTTTTACACTTAAATCATTATTACTTAGAGAGTAAATGACATGCTTTTATTGCATTTTAGTTTTATTTTGCATGAATATCTATTTTAGTTTATTTTTAATAAATTGCGTTGTTTTAGAATAATTTTGTGTGATTAGATTGGGTGCATAATTGTAGGTGATTGGAAGCTCAAATTTCAAGGAATGAATGCTGCTGTAATAGGCTTGCAAAATATGGAAAACAACTTGGATACAGAAGAATTGAAACAAATCTTGAACAGTGCAGTTGCTGTAGCAATCCTGGAACAACGATATAGAAAATTTTGCACGAGATACTCAGAATATTGCGATCTGCAATTTCGTAATCTAGAAGATACGCGCCCTAAGCTTCTGTTTACCCTAATTTTCAACTATAAAAGGAACACACATCATAAGGAAAAGGAAGAGAGCTATCACCCAAGGAGAAAAACCATAAAGAAACAAAAAAAAAAGAGAATTCAAGAGAGAGATTGAGAGCTGCACAAGAGGAGAAAACACAGAGATCCATTGAAAATTAGTCATTCTTGTTCGTTTCTTGTTTTCTATTTATTTATGGGGATGTGTTTGATGGTTGAAACTTTATTCTTTATTTTTCTTTTGCAAACCATGAACTAAATTTGCTTGTGGTTGAGTGATAAATAACCTTAATTGCACCTTAACTGAATTTATACTTTGCTGCATGTTTGCTATAGCATTTTGTTTTGGTAAAACTTATTTTATTCATTATTTCAGCTGGTCACCCATTTAATGATACTAGCTAAGAAAGAGCCACAAAAGACCTATTTTAGTGGAATATATCAGAACAATACTTGGTTTTATATTAGGTTTCCTAGATTGAGTTTAACTTGATTCCAAAAGGGTCATGCTTAATCTAAAATTAATGATGAACTAGACATAGGGATTCACCTTGTAGGGTAATTAGAACCTAAGTGTGTAATGTTATATCTTATGTTGGTATAACAGATCACTGTTAGGTTGCATATAAATATAAGATATCCAACATGTGACGGCTGATGATACATAAGGATTCTACCTAGTGCTGTAGCAGATGTTGTAGCAACCAAGCAAAACATTAGAAAAATAGTCAAAACCATTAAGTGAGTTTAATCACTCAACTACTCTATTACAATTGGTTTTATCCTTGTGTGTGGCGTGAAAATTCATTTATTTGTATTTTTAATTTATTGCATTTTATTTCAATAAATTTAATAGTTTTATTGCCTGTTTTATTTTTAATTAAAGCAAAACTGCACTATTAAAATTACTGTAGCAAATTTAATAATATCAATCCCTATGGAGACGATCTTAAATACTCATCATTATATTACTTGTTGTGTGCACTTGCACAGTGACACAAATGACAATTGAATTTATTGCAACAAGTTTTTGGTGCCGTTGCCGGAGATTGATTGTTCATTGTGATTTATGAAATTAATTTTAACAGTACTAATTTTTAATTTAATTTTAATTTGTTTACTTTGTTGACTTGGGTGATTTAACAGCCCTTTCATGCACAAATATAAATATGTTGAATTCTAGTTTGATCCAGAAATTGAAAGAACTGCAAGGCGATTAAAAAGAGAGCATCGGGAATTACAAGTTGCTGTAGCAATGGATGATTTGCAAGACATGAGAAACTTGAACCCTAAAGAGGCGATACAACCAGTCAATGTACATGAAGGTCTGAATGGACAACATGTTCACAGGCAACTAGGGAACAATAACATTATTCACATGGCGGACGAAAGAGATAGAGTCACTCGAGACTATGCAGTGTTGACTCCTCAAGCCATACATTCGGGAATAGTTAGACCTAATGTTTAAGCTGAGAATTTTGAGATCAAACTAGTGATATTTCAGATGCTACAAATAGTGAGACAATTTAATGGACTACCATCAGAAGATCCTCATCTAGATCTAAACTATTTTTAGAAGTGAATGATACTTTCAAAATTGCTGGAGCATTGCATGAAGCATTAAGGCTCAGACTTTTCCTATTTACTTTGAGAGATCGAGCAAGAGCATAGTTGAATTCTCTGCCACCAAATTCTATCACTACATGGAATGACTTGGCTGATAATTTTTTGATGAAATACTTCCCTCTAACCAAGAATGCAAAATTGAGGAACGAGATTACATTTTTCCACCAACTTGAAGATGAGAGCTTGTATGATGCATGGGAAAGATTTAGGGAACTACTCAGAAGTTGTTCTCATCATGGTATGCCTTATTACATATAGTTGGAAACGTTTTACAATGGTCTCAAGCCAAGCATTGGATTGATGGTTGATGCTTCAGCAAATGGGGCTTTCTTGTATAAATCTTACAGTGAAGCCTATGGAATTTTGGAGAGAATTGCTAACAACAATTATCAGTGGCCATCAACTAGACAAGCCACAACGAGAGGAGCAGTAGGAATACACAATGTGGATGCACTTACGACATTGTCAATCTAAGTAACTTTATTAACAAATGTGGTAAAGGCTATGACTACTGCTCCAACAACTGTCAACCAAGTTGCCGAGGTCTCTTGCGTTTATTGTGGAGAGGGACACTTATTTGATCATTGTCATGGAAATCCAATCTCAATCAACTATATGGGTAGCTTCAATAGACAGATCCAGAATAATTCATATTCAAAAACTTATAACCCTGGATGGAGACAGCACCCGAACTTTTTGTGGAGTTATTAGAACTATACTGCTGCAGCACCCAGTGGACAGATCAACCATCTAGATTTTATCAACAAAATTAAGAGTAAAGAAGCATCAACAATTATCAACTCAGCTCCCTTGAAGCTTTAATTAAGGATTATATTGTGAAGAATGAAACGTTTGTCCAAAGTCATGCTGCATCTTTAAGAAACCTAAAAAATTAAATTGGACAGCTTTCTACAACATTAAGCAATAGACCTCAAGTCAATTTACTCAGCAACACAAAGGACCCAAGAAGAGAAGGGAAAGAGCACTGCAATGTGATTAACTTAAGATATGGAAAGGATGTTGATAGTCCAATTAGTGTACCCAAAAAAAAAAAGAATTGAGTTTAACAAAGGCCAAGAAGACATTAAAGTAGAGGAGGAGTCACAGTCTTGCACTTTTCAGAATGCAAATCAACACAATTCTACTATAACATCTGCAGAAAATTATGATTCAGCACCTGGTGGTAAGCAAGCTGCAGCACCAACAACAATAGACCCAAGTAGAGCAAAAAAGAAGCAGTTTGCACAACCTGCCGCAACACAACAATTTAGAGATCCACGACCCTTTCCTCAAAGGTTCCAGAGACAGCAACAAGACAAACAGTTTAGTAAAATCTTAGGATTGCTGAAACAACTGCATATTAATATCCATTTTGTGGAAGCTTTAGAGCAAATGCCAAATTATGCAAAAATTTTGAAGGACGTTTTGACAAAGAAGAGAAGACTTGGAGAATTTGAAACAGTTGCTCTAACATAAGAGTGCAGCCACATGCTTTAGAGTTAGATACCGCGGAAGATGAAGGATCCAAAAAGCTTCACAATCTCATGCTCCATAAGCACTAAGTATAGTGGCAAAGCACTTTGTGATCTTGGGGGCTAGCATCAACCTCATGCCTTTATCAGTGTTTAAGCAATTGGGAATTTTTGAATGTAGACCAACAACAATGACTTTACAACTTACTGACATATCTCATGTCTATCTAGAAGGGAAAAATTGAAGATGTATTGGTGAAGGTGGATAAATTTATTTTCCTACTAGATTTTTTAGGGCTAGATTTTGAGGCAGACAAGGAAATGCCAATCATTCTAGGAAGACTTTTCTTAACCACAGGAAAGACTCTAATTAATGTGCAAAAAGGAGAGTTGACTATGCGGGTCAATGATTAGCAAGTTACATTCAATGTATTGGATGCTATGAAGAGTCCTGATGAGGTTGAAGATTGTAATTTTATTAGTGTTGTGGACTTTGTTGTAGCAGAAATATTAAACAGTTGTTGTAGTAAGGAAGAAATCAATGTTGTAACATTTGAAGAACTTGATTATAAAGATCATGAAGCAGCTAACATAACATGGTCAGGGGAGAAGCAACCCGTGAGAAATGACAAACATTTTGAATCTTTAGACTTCTTAAACAGATCAAGAGAAGAGCTTAATGGATGTATTAGGGAGATATAAGAAGGCTGTTGGATGAATGACCCCACATAAGTAAGCAATGATGCTAAATGGCCTAAAATCAAGTGCTAATTGGGAGGCAACCCAATGAGTAGGGAAGTGGTTTTAGATTTTTCTTTCAACATTAAGTCTAATTTTGCATATTTTTCATTCATTGTTTTTGTCATTTCGAATTTGTTCTTTAATTTCTTTTCTTCCTTTTTATTTTCTTACAGCACATATAAAAAAAAGGGGCTAAGAAATTAACATAAGTTGTTGTAACATTACATACAACAAGAACGTTGGGCAATGGTTTTCATACATCAGGACAATTTATCGTTGTTGCTGTAACATCAAAATTGATTGCTGCAGTAGCAATTTTTTTTACCGTTACAGTGACAAAGCCGTGGAAATTTTTCTTACCGTTGGGAGTTTTGTCAAGACGACGTCAGCATATCAGAGTTATAGATAAAGAAGGATTGTGAAATCCCTTAATTACCGTGATAATTATCCTTTCCTTTTAAAAGGCGAGAAACAGTTTTCAAGACATCATTGCTGCTATTACTACTGAGGAGCCTGCTGCAGCAAAATCTACTCCAGCAGAAACCCAACAAACTCCAACAAAATCTCTTGTTGAAACTCTCAAGGTATCCAGCAAATGAAAAGGGACACTAACCTCTGGAGGTGCTACAGTACCAGAAGAGCCAGAGCACAAGCGAACAAGATCAACTCAGCCCAAAGCTACTGAACCTGCTAAAACACCACCAATCAGTCCAACTCCGAGCTAGAAAAAGAAGTAGCTAGCTGTCATACCACAAGGTTCACCCAGGGAACACCTTAGGAGTGCAACTAAAAAGAAGTGAACCTTTTACAGCAATTGCAGCAGCAAAACATCCAACACCAGGGGAGTATCTCCTGCTAGGCCATTTTAATCTTCTTTAACATATGAAACTTTTCTTTTATTTATTTGTTTTTGATTGATCAAGTTGCATTTCTTGCTTATTAATGCATGCATGTTTGTTTTGGTTTTAATTTGTGTGCTTGTGAGGACACAACACCTCTCAAGTTTGGGGGGGGTTGTGTTATTATGCATGTGTTTGTGTTGTGTGTTATGTGAATCTCTATTATTTACTATTTGTGTATGGATTTAAAAACGTAATGAAGATAAATTGAGTGTCATCCAGTAACTGGGAATGCCAAGTAGGGATAGTTATAGATGGAGGTTGAAATTCTGTCTTAAAACTTAGACTTTGGTTGAGTTTCATGAGTATGCGTAGCAGAGCCAAGAAAACCAAAAAGGGTAGAAAATATCTCAAGTTTGGGGGAAAATTTTTGTTGAACTGTGCCTATTATGAAATAAATTATGTTCTAATGGTTTAAGTTGCTGAGTAACTAGGGCTGAGTATGCACCCCATATGCAGTCTTGAGTCAAAAGGCAATAAGAGCTATAAGCAGTGCTACAACAACTATTAAAAAAAATTAGTGATGAAGGAATGAAAAATAAAGGAGTTCGCTGCCTAGGATACTGAGTAACCAAGTCTATTCATGAGCCCCATGTTCAGCCTTAAGTCAAAGGCTTCCAAGAGTAAGACCTAGATATAATATCCTGGATGTGTTTGCTGTAACAACTCTGACATGTACTTTGAGTGAGTAATTGGGTGTCGTCATTACAAGTGATAGGCATTCATATGAAAGCTCAATGTTGCATTGAAGGGTTTGAGTGACTTAAAAAAAAAAAAAATTGGTTGTAGCACAATTTGAGTCTATTTGTGACTTCTGCTCCCCCTTATGTGAATGAAATTATGTTCTACCTTTAAGCTATATGTATGTAACACCTGTGCAATACTGCAGTATCTCTGGAATTTTATCAAAGTGGCATACACACACTTTAGACATAATAAGGTCTTAGTCTAGAACTGAACTGCTATGGCCACTATGCGTGATTAAGAGTGTGATCTGAGGGTGGAAGAATCCTTGTAAATTTGATGACAGAGCTAAGTTATTTGTTACATTATTGTGTGATTGACATGTGAATATTGTTGTCATTACTTGAGAACAAGTAATGGTTTAAGTTTGGGGGTGTGATAACTCTATGAAATGAGATATCATGGCACTTTTACACTTAAATCATTATTACTTAGAGAGTAAATGACATATTTTTATTTCATTTTAGTTTTATTTTGCATGGATATCTATTTTAGTTTATTTTAATAAATTGCGTTGTTTTAGAATAATTTTTTGTGCTTAGATTAGGTGCACAATTGTAGGTGATTGGAAGCTCAAATTTCAAGGAAGAAATGCTGCTGTAATAGACTTGCAAAAAGTGGAAAAGAACTTGGTTACAGAACAATTGAAACAAATCTGGAACAGTGCAGTTGCTGTAACCGTTCCTATAGCAATCGTTGTTGTAGCAATTCTGAAACAACGACAGAGAAAATTTTGTGCGAGATACTCAGAATATTGTGATATGCAGTTTCCTAATCTGTAAGATACGAGCCCTAGGCTTCCGTTTACCCTAATTTTCAAATATAAAAGGAGCACGCATCATATAGAAAAGGAAGAGAGCCGTCACCCAAGGAGACAAACCGTAAAAAAAAAAGAATTCAAAAGGGAGATTGAGCCAAATATTAGATTCTGCCCAGTGCTGTAGTAGATGTTGTAGCAACCGAGCCAAATATTAGAAAAATAATCAAAACCATTAAGTAAGTTTAATCACTCAACTACTCCATTCCTATTGGTTTTATCCTTGTGTGTGACGTGAGAATTTATTTATTTGCATTTTTAATTTATTGCATTTTATTTCAATTAATTTATTAGTTTTATTATCTGTTTTATTTTTAATTAAAGCAAAACTGCATTGTTGAGATTATTGTAGCAAATCTAATAACATCAATCCTTGTGGAGACGATTTTGAATACTTATTATTATATTACTTATTATGTGCACCTGTACAGTGACACCAATAGCAATTGAATTTATTGCAACAGTTATGCCGCCTATATTATAGTAAATTCTTACTTATCCTTATATGGTCGGCTATGCCGCCTAATCTATGATATTTAATTATGTTATGGTCGGCTCTATCGCCTATACTATAATTTCATTTTGTTTAATCTCTGTATAGACGACACTGCTGCCTATATTAAATATTATTGTCCTTAAAAGTGTTGTGTGTTGATTGTGTTGTGCATCTAAGAACTTCAAATATTATGACATAAGTTGCATTGGAAGCATGCATATAATGGATTACTTTATGAATGAGATGTTTCAGAAAATAAATTTATAAAAAATGGGTGGTTGTACTACCAGGTAGAAAAGTTTCTAAGGAGGGCAAGCCCTCTAAGCTAAGAAAAAAGAAATCTTTTGGGGACGACGATACATAACGCCCAAAAGATCAACTAATCAAGCCCAAGCGCATATTGTTTAAAGAGTAAAAGTGTCAACCTTGTAGTGCAACATATCTAGGGCCTTAATAAAGTTGTTTTGTATTTTCTAAGTTCTTTTATAAATTTAATATGATCATCCATATGCATAATAATTTATACATGCATCAAAGTGTTATCTTACAGGGTATTATCTCATAAAGTCCTTACATTGCAGGTAACGATGAATGAGACATGCTAGTGCCAAGTCCTAACCGAGACAAAGTGCATATGGGCATAACAAACCTTGGGTTTTATGATGGGATTAAGTTTTTTTCAATAAAAAATAAGTAAATCAGTTTTATGTAATAATAAAAGTTTTGAAATATGCTAAGGAATCTTTGTATGACTTCTACTTTTTGTAAAAATGTTTTGTTTGTTGTGTATAACTACTTTTAGAATTCGTATTTATATTAAAAGTACAGTGTTTTTAAACATTTTTTAAAATAAATATTTTGGTTGAGTGTTACACCAAGATTCCAAGGTTCTTAGGTTCTAAAGTTCCTAGCATCCGAGGTTCCTAGGTTTTGAGGTGTCTACCTCCAAGGTTTCTAGGATAAACCAATTGGGATAAAATCTCTTTGTTTCCATGATTCCTGACCTTGAAGGTTCCTAGGTTCAAAGGTTTAATCACCTAGGTTAAACCTCTTAGGTTCCAAAGGTTTCAAGATCCTTAAAACAAATCACATAGGATAAACCTCCTAAGTTCCAAGGTTATAAGATTCTTAAGATCCTAAAATCTTAGGAAAAATCCCCGATGGTTCCAAGGTTCCAAAATCTTAGGACAAACCCCCTAGACTCTAAGAACAAACAACCTAGGATAAACTTCATAGGTTCCAAGGTTCTTAATCTCAAGATCCTAGAAAAAACAACCTAAGATTAAAACACTTCCTCCATTGATCTAAAGACAAGGTTGCATGTCCATATGTCACTCAGCATGAGCATAAACAGATACTTTGTTAGGTGTTACAAGAACGACACTTATTATTATGGCAACTAGGACTCAAGTTAAATCAATTTTGCCTATATACATGCTCTCTTTTCTCACTTAAAGGAAAGTAAAACTCACAAAAAAGGGGGTCATTTGATCATTAGTTGGAATTACCACCTAATAAATTGGGACAAAATTCATATTTTCTCTCTCTAAATTTCCTAACTCTAAATTCATATTTTCAAAAATATGTTAATTAACTTGACCATCGGAGAATTTACGTCGGCACAGCTAGCCCTATTATCTTTTTCTTGTATTTATCGAACATCATTTAATAAAGTCGCTCTCATCACCTAAGGAAGCAAACTCCTAGGAGAAATTCAAAGGCTTATTAAGACTAACCCAAATAAAAAATTCATCATCATCTGATCCAACAAGAAGAAAGCCCAATCCTAAGAGGATCATCATTAGTTGGTGTTGAGTGTTAGAAAGTGTATATGTATAAAGGAGAAAATTGTCATTTTACATTTCAAATCTTACTAACACCCTTACTTTTATGTATTTAAGTCTCTTGTAATTTAATTATGTGTTTTATTTTAATTAAGTATTTTATGTATTTTAGGGGCCATCATAATTATTTCACAATGAACGAGAGATCAAACAGCAAAACGGACATCACTTTTGAACTCAGGATAGTCGAAGACCTTAGGAGGAGCATAAAAGGAAAAATATCACTGTTCACATGTACGGTAATATTCACATGTACGGTACTGTTCACGACACTGTTCACATATACGGAACGATGACGTGGCATTGATCGATGAGGCATCTCGATCCTATTGGACTAAAATTCTTATGTGCTGTTGATCGGTGACGTGGCAGCATGTTAGTGGACCAAAAATCATGCGTACGGTACATTTATATACACGGAATTATTTACAACCAAATCGCATCACTATTCAAGCCGCCTCACTGTTTATACCGCATCACTATTCAAACCGCGTGGTTAAATCGCGTATTGTTGACCGATGACGTGGCGCAATCCTGAGCGTCCAAAATATTTTTAATCTGATGGCCATGATTTACTCAGTGTATCTATAAAAAGGGGGTTTCCCCACCTAATTGGGCACCTCTGAATTCATTTTTGAGTTTCATTTTCTGTAATTCTTTCTTCATCTTGTATTTTCTACGTATTTTAATAAATTTCCATTTTAACCCTAGTTCAATTATGAGTAGCTAATTTTCTTTCAAGCTTGGGTTGAAGGTGAAGTCTCAACATGTGCCATGGACTTTATTTGGTAAATTTACTTTCTCTTCCTCTATAATTATTGTGGATGTTTTGACTTTTCGTCGATAAATAGTAATAATCTTGTCTAGATATCGCACTGGTTTAACCAGCTCCTTAGTACAAGGTTATTATTATTTGGCACAATAAGCCCTTAGCACCATATTGATTAGAGTGTAGTTCATGAGGAGTGAAAACCCTTCTCACGATTTAATTGGCATTAATAATGAATATTTAGCACATGGTGCATGTTGATGCAAATTTAGATACCCAAGTGCTTCATTTCAATAAATTTCGCTTTAATTTATTCCCGTCATTTTAATTTAAATTTTAGGATAATTTAAATCACTTCCACCACAAATCCAATCACCCACTTAGAAAATTAATTCTACACATAATTAAAGTCCACCTCCTCATGGGATCGACACTCGTCACCATTAATCTATTCTACAATAGATTCGTACACTTGCGAGTTCAATAAAATTTGCACAACAGTTGGAATTACCACCTAATAAGTTGGGACAAAATTTACACCAACAATATTAGTAGTTTTAAATCTAATAAAAATTGTTAAATTACAATTGAAATTTCATTTGTATAACTAATTAGTGTTTTATATTTTTAAAACTATAAATTTTGTTATCAAATTAGCATTAAATTTGTATTACTAATGAATTATATTATGTTTTTCTACTCTTATTAAAGTTATGGTATGTTTTTATTTTTATATGTTCTATTAAAAGCGATTAATATGTTTTAAATTAAAGAATTGATTAAAAGCACAGTTTAGTTTAGTTTTTATATATTGTTTTTATGTTCACCGGACTATTAAATTTATCTAGCAAATTGACATGTGCAATTAGCTTACCTATGTGGTGACATTGTTTAAGATTTAACAAAAGCACAATAAAGAATAATATTTATACACACACACACCTATAAGATGAAAGTGAGGCCCACAGGTCAGCCATGTGCGAAACATGTGGCATGATGGGCCGACACGACCCATGGCTCTCATGTACCATGTCCATAGGTCAAGTTTTAAATGTTGTTGTTGTGCGTAGCACAACAGGACCCATGAAATTAGTGGGCCGTGTTGTGCCAACCTATGAGTATAGTTAGACCTCTCTTCAATAGGTCAACTTGTACTAGGTGGTCCATTGATAAGGATGGCACAGATCCCCACGGGGATGGGGACCCTTAGAAATTTTTCCTCTTCGGATAGGGTATGAGGATAATTTTATAACCAATTTTTTATTCAAGGAAGAGAAGTAGACAATTTTTTACTCAGCTTCTTATTCGAGGAAGGGATGTGGATGAGTGGAATCTCCATCCTCTCCCCATTTCCCCATTTTGATTTTATTTTTTAAAATTATTAGTGAACAAATAATAAAATTTAAATTGTAAAATAGTAAATATTAGTATAGATAACAAATATCAAAATGTTCATATTATTAAACTTTTGGGCCTACTTAACTAGTTATAGTTTTAAATTAGGGATGACAGAAATTCTCATGGGAACGGGGACCCTCAGGGATTTTCCTCATTCAGGGAGGGTACATGGACAATTATTTACCCAGTTTCTTATTCGGGGAAGGGACGTGGATGCGGCGGAATATCCCCATCCCTTCCCCATTTCCTGATTTTAATTTTAATTTTTTAAAATTATTTGTAAATAAATTATAAAATATTAAATATTAGTGTAAGTAACAAAATTAAAATAATTATAATATT
The DNA here is from genome assembly GCF_000493195.1 of Citrus x clementina. Classification (NCBI taxonomy): domain Eukaryota; kingdom Viridiplantae; phylum Streptophyta; class Magnoliopsida; order Sapindales; family Rutaceae; genus Citrus; species Citrus x clementina. The sequence continues at coordinate 15,973,405 of NW_006263303.1, read as the reverse complement.
AAACTTTTAGGCCTAATTGACTACATTAATATTTGGATAAGAAAGTTATGCCACGAATGAAAGATTTTAATATTTTGTGTTGGTGCAAAACAAATGTCTGTAGGTATCCTATATTGGCACGAATTGTTAGAGATATTTTGGCAATTCCAATTACAACTGTTGCTTCCGAATTAGCTTTTAAAACCAGTGATAGAGTACCATAACACGCTTCATTCAAGCACATTGGAGGCTTTAATGTGTTGTCAAAGTTGGCTACAAGCTTACAATGGCAATATGAGTTTATTTTACATTGTAATTATATTATATAATTATTAATATTTTCACTTAGAAGTTACATTACTTATATTATTTTTATTGTTTTAAATTTGAAATATGAGGCTATCTCTCAATTTGTCACATTCCTCGAGGAAGAACAAGAGGAGCAGGAGACGTAAGAGGTAAATACATTTATTAGAAATATTGATTAAGTATCTATATTCATTTCATTTATCTCATTGTTGATAAAAAAGTAATTTATTTTTTTATATTGTAGGATTATGAAGATTTATGAAGATAATTATTATGGTGATTTGTACTTTATAATGTGACTTTTGTAATGAATTAATGTTAATGTAAGATATATTGTCAAACTTTATTTTTTAAAATTTTTTTATTTTAATATGATTAAATTAAAATCGAAAACTAAAAACATATGGGTTATTCGGGAATTGAGGACCCTCGGGGATCCCCTATTTTTATTCGGGGAGGGGATGAGGATTCCCTAAAGCAATTTTATCGGGGATGGGAAGGGGACGAGGATATATGCAGAATATCGAGGATAGGTACAAGGAAGTCGGTCTCCTCCCCTCCCCTCCCCATTGCCATCCCTATCTTAAATATCTATTCAGGACATTAAAAAAGCCGAATAGGATCTTGTTGGCCCAAAATTTTTTAATATAATATTCATTAAATATTTTAAACTTTTATTTAATAAAACAAAAGTTAAAGTAAAATCATAAAACCTAATTTCAAACTTTCTACAGCAGCCAGCAGCTGCCTTAACTCTACTTTTATTTAAAATTTTATTTTAATATAATTATATTAAAATCGAAAACTAAAAATGTATCAGTTACTTGTGGATAGGGGACTCTTAGAGATCTCCTACTATTATTCAAAGAGGGACTGAAGATTTCCTCAAATAATTCTGATAGGAATAGAGACATATACAAAATATTGAGGATGGGTATAGAAATATCGATTTCATTTCCTACCCTCCCTATTGTCATCCCTGTCCGTTGAGCATTTCTATGCATTTGTGCCTAGATTGCCTTTTGAATCTCCAATTTTCTGAATGTTTTTGAAAAATAAGATGAAAAGTAAAAAGTTTTCAAGCAAATTCTAACTTACTTTTTGAAAAGTAAGGAGAAAGATAATTAGTTTTGAAAAGGTAGGCAAAATCTTATTTTTCATCGTCAGCATTTTTAACGTGAACTTCAAAATTTACTTAATAAATTATTCCCTAACCAAAAATTCTAATTTTCGATATATTTCACTAACATCCAAATTAAAATTCTGATTCCGCCATTGAGTCACAGCCATTGCCAACTGCTTTGTGCCGCTGGACACACAATAAATAAATAAAATTTTTAAATAAAATAATTGTTGTAATAAATTTTTAGTAAGCTGATTGCTGTAGCTTCGGTAAAATGGCTGCTGCAACGTGCTTCATGAACTTCAAGTAGCTATCCTAGAAATGGATTGCTAGTACGATTTTAGGAAGTTTGACATCGACAAATTAATTAAATAGATGGAGTATAATTTAAATTGGAAAATGACTACTGACAAAGGCCGATTCCAACAAAAGACAGATTCAAAATAAAACAAAACAAATTGAAAGTGTGATATCTTTAATGTCATTATATTCCTAACGAAAAAGTGAATTTTTTTTTAATCAAAATATATGAGCATTTCAAGGCCACTAATTAAATCCAACATTAATGAAGATAATAAAACAAGATTAGTGGCCCAAAACCCACGCTTAATCACTGTTGATCCGACCATTAATGCTTTAATTAAATCACTAAAAGTAAATTGAAGAAGTGTGTCAAAGTGTTTGTCTTTAAAAATATGATATAACTTTTTAAATAGAGCATATTTAGGTCTTTTAGTTATTTAGTTGTTAATGAAAATTTTTATTAAAAATTATCAATTTATTTTAATAATTAAATTTTTTAAAGGATGTCATGAAATAAATAGAATAAAATTATCAAATAAATAAAAAAATATTCTAAATATTTTAATAAACTTTTTAACGTTGACTCTTAAAAGTTCAAAATTTAAATTTTTATTTGTAGAGACAACTTAATTTATTTAACTTTTAAAAGCTTTACTAAAGAATTAAAAAAAATTAAATTATTAAATAAATATTTATAATTATTAGATAAATCATATCAAATAATATTTGATAATTAAATTGTTAAAGTCAATACAAATTATAAAGTGTGGCGGTGGCTGGGGTCAACTGCATGCAGGAGCCCCACAGAGATTCAGCCACGTATCAAAATGTCCGAGTTTCGTTGCTATGATGTGACGACCCGTGAACGAAAAGAATGGTCAATTGTGGATTTTTGGGTGGACATTGTTCTCTTGCTTGGGTGGGCAATAAGTTACTCCATTCATTAACCTCATTGATATGAATTGACGCATTTAAAATTCGTCTCTCTCACTCACCCACAAGAAGTGGATGCCAGTAAGCAAATGGTCTCAAACTTCAACTATTCTGCATTTAATTAGTAATGTTAAATTTCTTTAAAAAGATATTAATGTTAAGTTCTCATATATATATATATACACATACATACATTCTTAAGTGCAGATACTCACATTCTTTAAAATATAAGTTCACTTTATAAACTATATGGTATATACAATGTATCTGCTTTATAAAATATATGAGGATATGCACTAGATAAAAATTGTATGTGTATATATGAACCTTACTCAATTTATATAATGTTGTAACTTATAATAAACCAAGAGTTGAATCCAATAACTCGAAAGTATTTAACAACTAAACTACACTTAACTTGATTGTTACGACTTTCAGGTTGTTGTAAGTTACAACACTTGTTGTAACTTAGCCACACTTATATGTATAATTTTTTAATCATTTAGTATATAATTAAACCTTTATAATTTAATATTTGATAAATTAATAATCTTCATTATATAATAATTTTTTGTTGTCCTGACTTGGGCCAAAGAGCTAAGTTAATAAATTCAATAAATTAGTAAAAGAATTTTTTTTTTCTGAAAACCCTTATACAACTTTGTGGTTTCATTCACATCATAAATTAATAATTTAAAAAATTAAAAATATAATTATTCTGGTAATTATTAAATTTTTTTCTTAAAATTTAAATATAATTGGATCACATCTCTAATTTTCTTATGTTTCCTAGAAGTTATGGGGTTGAATTTGAAATTGCAAAAATTTTATTTAGTGAATTAATTCAAGTTTAATTGATTAGATTGGTAAAACACAATAAGTTATTAGTTGAATAAAATTCACTGAATTGTATATCAAATTTTTAAATTAATAAATTATTAATTTATCAATTAATTGATACCTCTTTAAATTAATAGATTTTGTAGGATCTGGACATTATTAATTTATAGAGATTTTATTGTAATAACAAAATTAACTTTTGTTTTTAGCTAGATTCATTTAATACATATATCTCTGCTTTTTTTACTGCCACTAAATTTCCTTATAACTTAATTTTGTTTTTGTTTGTGTACATTTTTATTGGTAGTGTTATTATCCTCGTTTTTAACTGATTGAATATTTGTCTTTCAACTTCTACTTTTGAGATCTCTTCTTTCTTCAACCCAAAAACCCACGTTAATTTGCTATTAGGGAAAATCGTGGGCCTAGTGCATAATATCTAAAAATCAATTAGCTCATAATTTAGGGCCCCCTCATTAGCTTAGGAATTATTCCCATTCCATATGGAATTTTTCCCTTACACCTTCTATCACATTTAGATGGGTCAATGTCATATGAAATGTAGTGTGACCTCACTTATGCATGGCACTATATGTAGAAATTTATAAGCCTAACCAAAAGCTTAAAAACTAACTCAAGAGTTTAGGTTTGTCTAAACCTAAATAATGCACTTGAAAACTGTATGTGCCATGCTTTAGAGGCATCAAATTATGCCACATGTCCATACAAAAAAGAAAGAAAGAAGCTATTCCAGAAAAATAAATAAATAAATAATATAGAATCTAATCCGGTGGAGTAATATTCGGGATAAAATAGGAACTTACGAAAATAACTAGAAGAAGAAAATTCATTCTAGTTCCGAATTCCAGGGTCCGAGGGGGCCACGCCCAAAATCATAAGAATAAGAAAGCATATACGCATGGAATAAATGACATAGGTACGGAATAAATATATTTATTTCCCTACCATCAAATTCACATCCACATGTGTAATAATGGTGGGAGACACTTGTCATTAGGGAGAGAGCCCAACGCAAAACTCTAAACTCATGTCACCCATCATTTATAAATAGGGACCCTTGGCCCAAAAGAATGGGATTTATCCAAAAAAAAAAAAGAGAAAAAACTTAGTCTTATTCATTGTTCTTCTTCCCTTAAATTTTAATCAAACACTAACTTAGGTATTGGAGTGCCTTTTTCAAGTACCCACCTCAGCGGATTCAAAATCAGCAAGCATCATAAGTTCTCCACAAATCAAAAATACGTGTGAAGGTATATTGCAACCCCTTCAAAAACTATTCTCTCAACGTATCCCTATCACGTGATATAAAAATTTATAAGTCTAATTCATACATGCAAACAACATATGAATTTAACTGTGTATGTTGGAGATAATCAAAGATATATAGAAAATCAGTTTGATGATCATTATTTGTTGTGCGATATATTATATATAACGAAATGAGATTAAGTTTCATTATTTATTTATTTATTTTTTAAAAGTATTGCATATCAAGGAAGTCCATTTGCATGAAAGAAAGAAAGGGCAAAAAAGGGCCCTACAAAATGGTTAACGATAGGTTGTGGAACCATTAAGAGTTGGAGTGACAATATAAATTAAAGTCAATTCATATGCTCAACTCAAGTGTTGGCACTTCTTGGTGATAATTTTGGAATATTTGAAAATGACAAACCAGTGCTTAACTGGCGGCACTACCAAAACCTTAACAAATCATGCTCTAAAGTCTAAAGTACACCTCATTTAGCAAAATAATCACTAGAGGAAAAGCACTTATGAGTTTGGCTTTCGGTATATCCTTATTGGGATAATCATCCACCAAATAGAATCCAACAATGGATAAACCAGTGGCCGTCAATCATCTAGATTAATCTTATCATTATTGTACTCTCAGCTGTTTATATGTACAGTTGTATACAGCTATAGAGATATATGTATCTCTTTGGTGCTTAATTGCTTGTTGACTGATAATGACACCACCATACTTATCAATAACATGTGTTTTCGTGGCGTTCCAATTTCAATTTAAAGGGAAAATACTTGAAATTATTGAGGGTACAATGAATCGGAAAACTGAATCGAACTGGACCAAACTTGAATCATTCCATCCAATTTGGTATATATGAATACTCGGTTATATTTTTTTAGGTGTTGTCATGGGATTTTCACTTTGCCACGTATCCTATGTGGATTGGCTGGATGATTTTCACTTTAATCTGGCCTGGTCCGAAAATCTTATATTAAAACTTCGACTGGTTTTGACTTGTGGATCATAAATTGAGTATAATAATGGATGCTACAAATCTCAAATATTGAGTTTTGGTACTATATATCACTTATTCATCAAATGATGAATGTAAACTTACTCATTACCCTATTCTATCATTCAATTGAATGTAATTTATTTATTATTTTATTCTACCTTCTAATGAATGAATGTTACATTAGTTAAGATTTAATATTGGGATCCTAACATTATTCAATTATAAATAGTGATGTGGAAGCATATTCTACTAGTAAATAACAGAGAGCCAAGGGCATGAGAACCGCCCTGAAGTTTGGGACAGTACAGGGCCGCCAATAGAATGGAACCCTAATTGTAGCAATTTGGACCTTTATGAGTTATTTACGTGACTGGTTTGTGGATAGGACATGTTATGATGTGTGGAGCGAAAGATACTGCAGTGTGGATATGTTAGGGCTTAAGGCACTGGAACTAGGGTGTTGGGGAATTCATCAAGAACAGAAGGTTGTTTCTTGTTTTGGGGGGAAGGACAATGGTGAGAGGCACACATGGACAAGCGATATTCTTAAAGATTTCCTGTAAGGGTCGTGACTAGCGCATTATTAGTGACCTTACGGCACACATGAACATTGGTTTTGGATCTATATGGATTTATGAACCTTCTAAACTGATTATTACTCCATTATTAATATTTATTTTACAAGACATTCCCGTATGAACTAAGGTCTTCTAAGTGAGCTTAGCCAAGCGTTTAATGCAAATTAGTCAATAAAATTTGAAACATTATCCCAGTAATATGCTACCATCCATT
>NW_006263303.1:15957263-15966744 GCF_000493195.1 Citrus x clementina | reverse complement strand
CATCAACTCAATACAAATTTTATATGTTAATTTTTTAAACAAACTAGTACTCTTTTAAACACTGAAGCTTAATTTGGTAATGCTATAATTTTTAAAATAATTATTGTTAATTGTGCTATAAAAATAATAAGTTAAAAATCAATTAAAAACTTTTAAAAAAACTATTTTTAAAAGTATTGTGTGTTTTGAAAGTAGTAGTATGCATTTGAAAATCCTATTGTATAAATGTTTGAAATAGACATAATGTTGAATACAATTTTCTTATACATTATAAACATGTATATAAAATATCTTTTATTGTGTATATATAATAATTGATCTAATAAATATATTTATATTGTTAATTTTATTTTTATTTTGTTATCTCAATATAATTGGCAATAAAAATAATATCTACAAATTTAATATTTTATTTCTTAATTAATAATGGTAATTTTGAATTTTTATAATATATGTGAGGATATTTTTGAAATTTTATTAAATATAATTAAATTGATTTCTAAAATCATATTTTAAAAAGTTATTCTTTCTCATCTTTTCAAAATCTATTGTAAGATAGAGTGATTTTGATTGTAGGTGCCATATTCCAAAAGGTATTAATTAAACCATGTCACGTGTCCATTCTGTCAAATAAAAGAAGCTATTCCAAGAAAATAACACCCAAGATATTCCAAGAAAATAACGCCCAATAACTTCCTAAGGAAAAATTCCTCCGGAGCTCATAAAGATGGCAAGAAGAGGAAATTAGTTCCGTAGTCCATTAGTCCAAGGAATCACGCCCAAAAGTCATAACGACATGGAAATAAGAACGTGCAAAATAATTCCCTACGATTAAATTCACCTCCAGGTGTACAGAAATAATGGGTGACACATGTCATTAAGTTGAGGGCTCAAAGCAAAATGTTAGATCTACATCACTCATCATCTATAAATAGATACCCCATCTCTAGAGAAGGGGATCTTTGGCCTCCAAAAATACTGTTCATACTTAGAGAGAGAAAAAAATATCTTCTCCATCTTTCTTCTTTCTTTAATCTTGATTAATTAATTAAACACTAACTTGGGTGAAGGAGTGCATTTTTCAAGTACTCACCCCTCCAGATTCAAGGCCAACGATCATAACAAGTTCTCCACAAACTACAAATACGTGTGAAGATAAAAAAATCAACACCTTCATTGATAAAATTAATTTTTAAAAAAATTTATCAAACACCAAAATTAACTTTTATCTTTTCAAATCACTTTTTAATCTCTCAAAAGCCATCATAAAGGAGCATAAATGTAATTTTTGCTTTTTTTTTCATTGTCGAAAATAAACTTACCATTAGTTCCCTTCTTTTCTTCGTTCAAATAAATTTAGTCAGCCGCATCATTGGACATCATTTTCATTTTGACAGAGAATATCAATAAAGTCAAAATATCACATTATAAATTCATTGTAATATTGGATCCACTTGTGATTGATAAGCCTCTCTTCGCCACGTTAAACAAAATCCACATAAAAAGAAAAAAAAAAGATAATTAAAATTTTTAGTAAAAGGGATTGTTAGTCAATGTATAGATAAATCTTAGTTGACATTGTTAATTAATTATATTATATATATGTCGATGTTAGAAAATGCAAACATTTATGCTCCATAAAGCCGACCGACTAGCCTAGCAATAAGCCAATAACTATTGCTTCATGATGATGATGCCTGCGGGCGGCTCCACTAGTTAATAGTGCTATTTAGTTGAATGTAAAAACTTTCAACGTTTCATAAACAAATACCCTTATCCACTTATCCTTATCCTTTAACTACGTAATGGAAATGGAGTTTAAGGCTTCAAAATGATCACCACGATCATTTTGTGATGTAAATGCATAATGCATCAATATATATTTCTCGTGATCTTTTTTTTTTTTTTGAGGATTAATTTCTGTGTCTCAAGTGCTTGAGAAATGAAAGCTATTAATTTGATTTGTTGAATTTGGGGGTGAGGTACCTGTTTCCTGTTTGTTGAATCCCGAGCAAACAGCTTTCTCATTAGTCAAAATCATTTTAAACAATAAAAAAGCAAAACTGGGGGCTTACTTTATAAAAGCCAAATAGACATATATTATTTTACAAAAGTTAAATAGACATATATATTATATGGATTTATTTTTAAATTAAGTAATTATTAATTTATTTGGATGCTATGGAAAATGTTGGGACTATTTGTACTCTAAAAATTACTTTGACCACTCTATTACTCTGTACACTTATATGTTAAATTTAAAAAATTAAGTTTTATTTTCTACACTCTTTAAAATACAAAAAAGAATCTTAATTAAACTAATTAAACAAGTTTACTCCAAAACACTAATCTAACTATTTAGTACATCCAAAATAAATTAATAGCAATTTAATATATACAACAATGGAATTAACTTATGCTCTAAACAAATTCTTTAACATAAATTTTAGAACTTTTGTCGATTAAAGAATATGTTCAATATTAATTTTTACACCCCAATTTTTAATCAGAAAATTGAAAAAAAAAAAGGCCGTCTACCTAAGAAAAAAAAATGGAAGAAGAAGAAGTAAACAAAGAAAAAGAAGAAGGAGAAGGTTACAATTTTTTTTTTTGAAAATAGTAAAGCAAAAATATGTTCAAAACATATTAAAAATATTGATTTGCTCCTTGTTTAACTAAATATTTTTTAAGAAATTGAAAATAATTTTTTTTTGTATTTTAGGACAAGAGAATTATATGTTGAATAGTGAGTGTTCAGAGTAATTATATTATGTTAGTTTATAAGAAGGAGTCCTTATCAGTAATTAGTATGATGAATTTTTTCATAAAATAATTTATTGAAATAAGAGTGTTTAGAGTAATTTTAATAGTGTAAATAACCTTGTCCTATGGGAAATATGATTTTTTTAAAAACTTATTATCTTATAAATTTATCAAGCTATTAATTTATCACCTTGATCCTAAGTTAGATTAGTAAAAATTATTATTTAATTGAAATTATCAATTTATCAAGATGTTATTATACTTATGAATTCATGCAGTAGTACAAGTTCAATAATAAGTCTAGTTAAGATTTTAGACAACATAAAGAGTGCTTATCCTTGGTCGTTATATGATGCTGGGATTAAAAACCCCAACACCAATAATGGAATTTTTTTGGACTACTGGATTTTATTCGATGGTCCACAATAATTAAATAAAATAAATAAAATATTAAAGATTATATTTAAGTAGATCTTTACCATTTAAACAACTTGAATCTGAGTTAAATTTCATTACACATTTTATATTTTACAAAAATCATATTATGAGTTATTAATGTGTTTTTAAATAATCCATCTAATTTAAAGTCTTATGACATAAATTTATAATGATTTTTGTTTACTATACACTCATTAAACTGACATATAATTAAAGCGTACAAATAAATTTTTTATTTTCTACTCTTTTATCTTTTACACTGATAGAAATATTTATTTATTATTATCATAAACAAAAATTATTTGTAACATTGGGATATAAGTTATTATTATTATTATTATTAGCAATTGGTCATTACTAGTGTATTTAAAGGTATGAGAGTTCCAATATGCGACAGCTGAGGACGCAGATTAATTCTGCCCAGTGCTGCAGTACTTGCCGTAACAACTAGAGTTAACTTGATGAAAAACAGTCAGCTCATAAGGAGAGTTTGATCATTCAACTACCATAATCTCAATTGAATCTTAGACACATTTAATTTAGTTTATTTCATTACGGTATTGCTTTACTTTATTTTCTCACAATCATCAATTACGATAGAACAGTAGTTATTATTATTATAACTGTTATTTCGGTTGACCACCCATTTAATAGTTCCAGTTAAGATAGAGCAGCAAAAAGGCATGTCTTAGCGGATATTATTAGAGTATTACTTGATCTTAAGTTAAGTTTCCTGGATTAAGTTATCTTGAATCACATAAGGGCAATACTTGAAGTTAAGATTTGTGACACACTACACATAGGTGCTCACCTTGTAGGGTGGAGAGACAAAAAGGGTCATAAAGCTATATCATGAGTAGATTAGCAACTGGTCATTACTAGTGTATTTAAAGGTATGAGAGTTCCAATATGCAACAGCTGAGGATGCATATTAATTCTGCCCAGTGCTGCAACACTTGCCGTAACAACTGGAGTTAACTTGATGAAAAACAGTAAGCTCATAAGGAGAGTTTGATCATTTAACTACCATAATCTCAATTGAATCTTAGACACATTTAATTTAGTTTATTTCATTACGGTATTGCTTTACTTTATTCTCTCACAATCATCAATTACGATAGAACTCAATTTACGATTGTTAACTTCGACCTTAAGTTGATTTGCACTATTGTAATTGCTATAGCATTTCGAGTAACATCAATCCATGTGGAGATGATCTTGAATATTCATCACTTTATTACTTGTTGTGTATACTTGCACATTGGCATTGGTAGCAATTGATTATAAAATTTATCAACATGCGCGCACTGGCAAATTCTTAGGTAATATTTCATGATTGATGCCTTGAGGTTCTATTTCACGATTGATCCCCTGAGGTATCTCTACGTGGTTGAAATCTTCAAGTTGTTCACCATGATTGACACCGTGAAATTCTTCCTTGCGATTAACTTTTTCCTATTGACGTCTCTCTCTGTTTTCGTCCATGGAAAATCTAAGACTCTTGATTGACTACTCTATTACAACCAATCTCGGGTTATAGACATTCTCCATTGCCTGCAAGGCTGCTTTTACGATCACCTGTTTGATAGCCTCCACAGTCTGTGCTTGAATCCCTTGATCATCATCTTCAGGATGGTTGCTTCTTTGTTCGTGTGGTCATATTATGATAACAAGTGAACTTGCTCTGATACTAACTGACAAAACATAAATCTTTAAGGTTCAAAAATCAAAAAGTGAAAGTTTCTTAATATTAAACAAGTTTGAATTAACTAAGCTAGGGTTTTGGACCCCATTATGTAATAACCCTACAAATCACAAATTTACCAAAATAGGAAAATCATTCTCCTAATCAAAATAAGAAATCCAAAACAAATAGAGTACAAATCCGACTTCTAAAAAAAATAAAAATCCTAAAAAAAGGAAAAATAGGAAAATATCTTAAAATTGAAGAATGACTAGGAAAGAAGCAAAATTTATGGCTCAACACAGGGCAAAATGATGCAAGCCATTTTAAGTTTAGTTTGCCTCATCGCAAACTTTGAAATTACAGATTATACGTTGAAAAGGGACACCTGTAGCCTAAGCTATGCCCTCCGGAAGGTACCCGACTCGTAATACACAACCATCATACGACCTACATCATGGGGTAAATATTTGTTTAGTCCCAAATTTTTTAATTAAGTGACCATTTAGTCCTATATCTTAAAAAATAACCAAAGATATCCCCACTATTAATTATATACATATGACACTCCAAACTTTATTTCTTCTTCATTTTTATAATAATACACTTGTAATAATTTTGCTGGCATAAATGAAAAAAAATAAGAAGTTAATCTATTAAATTGTCACAAAGTAAAATAAAGATTAATGTAATTTTTTTTGCTATTATCTTACTTTTAAGGTTAATTTGTTAATGTTCCTTGAACTTCTTCCTTAGTCCAAGGCATTTTTTTTTAAACTAAAAAAATATTTTTTCTTATTATCCACCACTCATTGATGTGGTAGCTAATCTAATACACAAGTTTTACTTTTGAGTACTCTCAAACTTGCTATGATGCCATGTAAATATTTAAAGAATAACATACTGTACAACTTCAATTAATTAATAAGTTTAGGACTATGAAAAATCTATTAATTTAGTGAATATTGATATATTGATAAATTAATAAACTATTAATTCATAAAGATATTTCTTATTTTGAAATATAAGATGACATTAATAGTATTGATTTTATCTTGATTTTGTGTTTATTATATTTTATTTGGATAGTAATTCGGGCCAATTTGTTAATCTTGTGGCTTTTAAAATAATTGATGTTAGTTGTGCTATAAAAACAATCAACTATGCAGTTAAATGTTTGCTAAGAGTTATTTTTAAAAGTGTTATAAGTTTTAAAAATAGTTATATATATTTAGTAAATCATACTGTTAAATTGTTGTAAGAATGCAAATGATTGAAATAGATATAATATGAAAACATTTATTTACACCTTTATAAACATGTATATATAGTAGAACTTCGTTAAATTAATACTCAATAATTTGATAATCTCAATTAAATAATAGTTTTTTGGGTCTCGACTTGAGGCTAAGGTGGTAAATTAATAATATGTTAACACAAAAAGTCTTCTCTCACTCAATTAAGATTAAATCATAATTGTATTATACGACTTCATAGAATCACTACATTCGTTGATTATACTTCCTCTATACTTCATAAAAATTACTATCATGAACATGATATTATTTGGATAAATTAATAATTTATTAATTTATGGATATATTAATATTTGCTAAATTAATATATTTTTATTGTCCTAAAACTATTAATTTATCGAGATTCTACTTTTTTATTGTATGGATAATATTTGATAACTAAAACAAGTATTTTTAATTTTTATTTGAATATAATTGGTAATAAAATAATCTCTTTAATTTTAGTGATTTTGTTTCCTAATTGAAATAAAGATAATTCTATTTTTATATATAAAAAAATGTGAGGATATACATGAAATTATATTAAGTGTAAAAATGATTCTTAAACGGTGGGTTTATTTGAATCCACTAAAGTACTCACTAAACTCATTTGCTCAATAAACATATTTTTAAAATTTAAAATAAAAAATTTTACTACATAAACCCATTTTAATACCTAAAATTGCCTTGCTAAGCTAAATTATAATTACTTCCTTTATCCTTTCTTTTCATGGCTTTTTCATTATTTACTCCTATTATTCCTTTCTTCTTTATTTATATACTATTATTCATCATAGTTTCATGCCCGAATCCTACAATCACAATTTCATGCGCAAATCCTTCAATTTTATGGTTTATTTTCAGTTGTTTTTTCACCCTTAATCTTCATGCATTTGGAACAGTACCTTTAAAATTTAAAGAAGCAACTGATAATATATTACATTTACATTTATACTTAATTAAAAAATTAGGAAATTAACAGATCTTGCCTGAACTTATATTTTCGTATATACACTGCAGCAAATTACGGAGAGAATTCGTTGTCCAATTCAAAGTTGGAAAGAAAGAAACTATTGGTGGACGTCAAGAAGAATTTTACCAATGATAAACTTTTAGCCAAAAATTTAATAAATTTGGTGAGTCTTCGTTCCTTTAACAAAATCATAGATGAGGAAAAATAAATTCAACAAAACAAAAATGTCATTGAATAATGAAGATGAGAGTAAATATGTAAATTTTTTTCTTTGATTACATAATGCTATCTATAATGGTAATTTTTAATATGGGTATTTTATTAATAAATTTTTTTATTAAAAATTAGATTTCGTGACCACTATTCATAAAATCAGATTTAGATAGCCAAAATTTTAATAAATTTGGTGAGTCTTCGGTTCCTTTAACAAAATCGTAGATGAGGAAAAATAAATTCAATAAAAAAAGAGTAATAATATAGCCACAAACTCTTGTATAAACTGATGTGGCATGATAAAATTGGTTGAATTAAATATTTCTTGGCCTACATGATTTATTTTTATTATTTTGTATTTCCATTCAACCAATGAATTAAGTCACATCAGTTTGTACAAGATAAATTTGTACAAGAGTTTGTAACATTATCATCACTCATAAAAAAATGTCATTGAACAATGAAGATGAGACTAAATAAGTAAATTTTTTTTTCTTTGATTACATAATGGTGTCTATAATGGTAATTTTTAATATGGGTATTTTATTCATAAAATTTTTTATTAAAATTGAGTTTAGTGAGTATTTTAGTGGGTTTAAATAGCCCATCATTCTTAAAATCATATTTAAACGGCCAAAATTTTAATAAATTTGGTGAGTCTTCGTTCCTTTACCAAAATCGTAGATGAGGAAAAATATATTCAATTAAAAAAGAATGTCATTGAATAATGAAGATGAGAGTAAATAAGTAAAAAAAAAATTATTTGATTACATAATGCTGTCCATAATGGTAATTTTTTAATATGGGTATTTTATTAACAAATTTTTTTATTAAAAATTGGGTTTAGTGATTATTTTAGTGGGTTTAGATAGCCCAACCATTTTTAAAATCAGATTTGAAAAGTTATTATTTTCTTACTTTTCAAAATCTGCTCTACGATAAATTGATTTTACCAAAATTGGTTTCTCAAAAATTTTACCAAACAACAAAATTAGTTTTTAACTTTTCAAAATTACTTGTTGGTCTCTAAAAAATAATTCTAAATGGGCCTTTAATCGTTTTATATTCATAGAAATAAGATTATTATGGAATTTTTATTTTTTTCTTGTTAAAGATGATAGTTTACTATAGAATCTCATTTAATACCTATATTTTAAAAAGTACTTTAAAACACCCTTATAGTTAAATAAGCTAGCTTCTTACCCTTACTTTTTTTTTAAATAATATCCTTATAACAATATCCTTGACATTGAATAATTTATCTTTAAAAAGGTTAATTTTAACAAATTAATCAATAATTATTTATTATCAAATTAACTAATAAATAGCAGCATGAAAAAACTAGTATTTCTTGTACCTATGCAACAATATTGCTAATAATTATCTACAACAAAAAAGATACCTACACCCATAAGTTTGGAGAAATGGTCATACAGACTTCCATATTTTTAGAAAAGGACAACAAGACCTCCTTTTGAATAAAATACCCTCCAAAATTTGGCTTCAATATTTTATAATAAATAGAAGTATAATATTAAAATAAATGTGACAATCTATACATTTTAAAATAATTTCAATATTTAAAAAATATTTTAATACTTTATAATCTTGTATTATATTAAACTAAATTTTATAATATATAGAAACATAATATTAAAATAAATACATAAAATTTAAATTATTTTCAATATTATATAAAATAATTTTAATATTACTAACACATGAGATATATTTTGTTAATAAAAAAATATCTATTTAACCCAAAGATTTATTTAAAAATTTTTGTAATTAATACATATATTATTAATATAAATATTATAATTTAAATTTTAAAAATTATTTTATATATTAAAAAATTCAAATATTACTACTCTACTAGAAAAATAACTATTTAAATTATACTTATATTTATTACAAAAATGTTAAAGTTATTTTTTTTAGTTACTATCTATTAAGAGTATTATATTCAAAAGGAGGTCTTGGTATCCTTGTTGAAAACTTGAAGTTTTACATGACCATTTTTCTAAACCTTAGTGGTGTAGGTGACCTTTTTCCTATTTATAAATAAATTAGTGTCAACTAATTTAAAGCAATGTAATATCCTTGCAACAATCT
>NW_006263303.1:15845583-15956053 GCF_000493195.1 Citrus x clementina | reverse complement strand
ATAGGTAAGAACATCGATGTCTTGAGGTATTTTTTTAAAAATATAATAGCTAAATGGACCTTAAGTAAAAGCATAGCGATTAAACAAGCATTTATCATATTTTCACATTACAAGAAGTTAGAGATGAGATTTAAGTCAAAACCAATTTTAATAAGAAACAAGTAACAATGAGAATATATTTTACAAAAGTTATATTAGACAGCTTACTATGGATTTAGTCTCAAATTAGATAATTATTGATTAATGTAGTACATGGGTCCTATAGAAATATATAAATTTGTAAAATAAAAAATATTATTTTATAAATTAATCGAATTATTAATTTACCGCATTGGTCTTAAGTAATGACTGATAAAAACTATTATTTAGTTAAGGTTATTAATTTATCGAGATTTCGTCGTAAAGAAGATAAACTTCACTTTTATTATTCAAGAGCACAAAGGCTTAATATATACAAAGATAAAAAATATGAAAAATGAAATGTTACAATTGTGATAATTTGAAATTTGAATGATTAAATCAGTCCATCGTAATGTTGATTGACATTTAATCATTGAATTCAATGTGAGAGAGAGATTGAGCCACTTACTCTAAACGTCAAAGAAGATAGGTCAAAAGTTAAGAAATTTGATTGAGTGGGCGACTGCACACGGGGGGAGTTTTCATTAGGAGCTGTGGTATGGGGTCGACAATTAAACTAATGAAAGCTCACTATGTATAAAGCCGCCCAATAGATCTGGTTCCGCAGGTTAAATTGATGTTTATACACAGGATGAAAGTGATGCTATTAAAAATTCAACTAACGACGCCTCAATAGTTGGAAGAAAGTTGTGGCATAGTAAATTTAAATTCCGAATACAATGCTAGACAAAATTGGAGAGTCCTGGCATTGAATAATGCTCCATGACCTAGTTAAGCAAATGAAAATTTCTCGGTGTATGAGACAAGACACGCTATATCGCAAAAAGATGAACGTGTAATAAAGAATTAAAATGTAGATGAGTTAAGTTTACCGATAAAGACAAATTTGAAAGTAAATTGACGATAAAGTTAAAGCTTTGTTAAAGCAAGCAACTTGCAAAACCATTCACATACATGAAATTAATTAGTAATAAAATTATATAATAAAAATTTCTTCGATGTATACTATTACACTTTTTGATATATAAAACACCGAATCATCCTTCTCTGTAGCAAGGCGGAACGGCGGAATTCAAATAGAAATATAAAAGAATACATGACGGTGATGATAAATGTTCAAATAACAATATTCTATACTGAGATAATACAATGTTTTTCAGTGAGATTTGTTAACACTCTAATCCAAACAACTTTACAATAAATCCAAACAACTCTATAGTAAAGATTTAGATAAATAATTCTAAAAAAATTATAAAAGATGGATTTTTTTATTATTAATCAAAGTTTTAAGAAAATTTTATTATACAAATTACATGATCACTCTAATTATAACAGAAAAAAATCCACTAGCCTAATGAAATTAAAATACAGAATAGAATTTATTAGGAAATATTTCTCCTTTTTTAATGAGGATTTGTAAATCCTAAACTAGGATATTTCATAGGCTTTTTTTTTCTTATTTAGTAGTTGTTTTATTCAAGAGGATTCCTATTTAAGGAATAAATAATTTTTCCATTGAAACTTAACTTATTCAAGAAAGATAATTTATATAAGAAAAGGAATACTTCTCTTATAAGAAACAATCCCTATATATAGGAAGATTGGGTTCACTTGTCTGTATTTTCTAATGTGAGAGAAACAATAGGTCTATTTAGAGATGATGTCTCATGGGGGAGGGTAAGGAAAAACTCAAGTGATTGTAATAATTTTTCATATAGTAGATTTTTCTCTTGTCGTCCTTGGCATCAGTGATTTTTCTCCTGTATATAAGCTTTTCCACGAAATCTCGTGTTATATGATTGGTTTTATTCTTCATATTTTTCTATCTATTGTTCATTTGGTATTTTTTCTTGCAAGATCTTATATGGGATTAAAATTTCCTAACAAGTGGTATCAAAACTAAGGCTGCAACATAGAGCAAATATATTAGAATGAGATATTCAAAACCTGCGAAGATAGAAATAAGAAGTTTCAAAGGAACAATCAATTTGGCTTAAAGCAAATCAAAGTCAAGGATATTTGTCCAATCTGGTTACACAAAAAAGTAAGGGCGATGTGAACTATGTTCCCATTAGCAAAAATTCCATGGAGGTGTTTAGACAATCAAAGCATCTTAAAGAAGATTGCCGGAATAAAGAAAGGTTGGCAAATAACTCTAAATTAGTAGATAGAGATACTGATAATATCAACTAGTGGTGTGTCCTTTTTCTGCATGAGAGACTTATTTATCTTTTTTGGTGTGCCACGGAAGAGGATTTTTTTACTGTTAACGAGTCCACAAGATTTTCACACAAGGTACAATTTGGCATTTATGCTAGATGTGTGGTGGAATTTTTATGTTAATGGCTGAGGAATCTTAAGGAGGCCAAACACGAGAGTGGGTATTTTCAGCAAGATGATAAAAAATGTGCCAAACATATGTACTCTAGATAAGATATGTTAGAAAATTGAGCTTCCTCCTAAGATCACTCCAAGCAATTTATCAAGCAATAAATTAACAGAAAAAATTAAATGGAGAATACACCAATCACACAACACAAGATTTACGTGGAAAACTCTAAATCCGGAGAAAAACCACTGCCGTTGTCAAAAGACAACCAGAGAAAAAAATATTCACTATGTGAAAAATTATTACAACCACACTCTCATAAATAAATTTCTCCTACCCAAGCCCCAAATACATAATCACGAGAAATATCCCTGAACAAAGCAAACCTGTAATACCCATATTGAGGAGCCAAATGCTCCTTCAATATAACTACATGCTTAAGAACATTTCTCTCTTTCAATTTCTCACCAAAACTTGGATTGCTTCTCTGGGATTTTTGGATACAAAAATGAGAGGGAGAACCCCTCTATTTATAGCCAAACTTTGGCTTCATTTTCTCCCTTTTCTTCTTTGCATGGGGGGCACCCACCCATTTTTTCTTGTTCAATGATGGTAGCTAACTTGGCCACCCACCTTCTTTGAATTCAAAGATGGTGGCTCAACCACCCATCATGTGAGAGAAACACTAGATTTATTGAGAGATTGTGTGTTATTAGAGTTTGGGAAATTTACAGTAATAACAAAAAATTTTTTTCTTTTTTTCATCTTAACCCCCCAAAAATATTTCTATCAACATTAGCCATAAAACAACATTTGAGACCAAAATACCCCTCCCTCATCTCTCCCCCAACACTCCCTTTCACTCATCTCTCCCAAACCGATCCAACTCCCATCATCGGCGGCGACATCAACCCTCCTCGGCGGCGACTCCATCTCTCACCAGCATCCAATCTACGATCTACAACCTTCAACAAAACCTAGATTAGTCATTTTTCTTATTTTCATTAATTTAAAATGAGATTTTAGAATAATAATAATTATAGCTTGAGAATAATAGTGGTGGTGATGATGTTTGTGGTGGTTGGTGGTGTTTAGGAGTATTGTTTTCGATTTTGGAGTGATTGCGCTTAATTTTAGGGGTGGGGAGGGAGGGGGGCAGGGCGCGCGCGCGCCCATGCGCGGCACGCTGTCACACCAGATCTGGTGCGACAACCGCGCGCCTGTCGCACCAAAAATTAGAGTTTATTTTTTTTAACGATTCAATTTTTTTTCTGTAAATGTAATGTAATAATTTTATAAATATTACAGATACATGACGAAATCAGAATCACCGGATATTGAAGTAGGCAAGATGTATTTTCGTTATGCTGATCACTTTCCTGGTCGAATTTCGAGCATGTGTATGTTATCTTCGATCGTAAAAGCCATCGAGGAAAAATTAACAAAGCGACAGTTGACTATGTTCAAAAAGGATATATTTGGGCATTTCTTAGAGTGTCGAAGTTTTCCATTTAGTGGGGTAATTTTGCACAATCTTTTACTGCGGCAAGTGGCCCATGAAGAAGATAGCCGTGAGGATCAGTTATGGTTTCAAATTGATAAGCATTTGATTCGCTTATCAATTGTCGAATGGTGCTTGGTTACTGGACTTTCATTTGGTGTTGATACCAATAAAAAAAATGATGAAATGGAGCAGAGGCTACGGAATACGTATTTTGGTGGTGTGCATCGTAAGATTAATGTGAAGCAATTCGATGCAGTATTTAAGGAGTTGAAATTCGAGGAAATGGACGATATGGACGCATTAAAGATTGCGCTGTTTTATTTTGCGGACAGAGTACTAAATGCAAGAAAAAATCACTGTCAAATTAATTTCGATTGGCTTGACCAAGTTGATGATATACAGTACTTCCGAAAGCGTCCATGGGGTTTATTGTCCTGGGAAATGATTTACGAGAGTCTTGACAATGCATTGTTCGAGAAAGACGAGAAATTTAAGAAGACTCGGTTGAAAAATCCATATCATAATATTGAAAAATACAATCTTTACGGCTTTACGTCTGGGGTTCAGGTGCTTTTTTTTTGTTTATTAATAAGTTTTATAGTATTAAATATTTGATAGTTGTTTTATTTGATTTTTCACTTTGGTTGTTGTAGGCTTGGATTTACGAAGCAATCGGAGGGTTGCCATCAACATGGGTCGTCAAAACGAAGAATACGATTCCCCGCATTCTACAATGGAAGCCTATGGCGTCTTCGAGAATCAACTTTGCGGAGGTTTATTTGTTCTTCAACGACGAATCTCGTCTTGTAAGTAATATGTATTACTTATTTTTTTAACTTTACTAAATTTAAGTTATGTATACTTACTTAAAATTTTCAATTGAATTTATGGCAGGGGGACGTTTTACAAACTCTTGAGCCAAATTCAAAGGAGAGTAGCAGAAAATATTGGCTCTCTGTGAAGGATTACTTGCCAAGCATTCCAGACTGGGTTTATAAGGTCGGTATACTCTAAGTACTAAAAATTTGTTAATCGAAATTTTTGACTTTTCATTTACTAATTTTAAATGATACTTTATACAGTACCAACCCTCAATCAACGTGATGCCGTCGGTTACAAGGCAATCAGACGAGCATGACGATCATGACGACATACCAAACCCAATACCAGAGCAACGTCATGACACTTTTGAGGATGGGGTGGGTCATGACACTTTTGAGGATGAGGTAGCTGTTGATGACCACCAGCAGCAAACAGACAACTCTGATGACGCACGGGATTCTGAGGTTATAAATAATATACGATATTTTTCCTTTATAAATTATTATTTTTTTATTGTTATTCTAAAGTTTTATTTTTTTCTTTTGTAATAGTCGAGGACCAAGCAGTTTAATGATTACGTACGACGACGGCTGGATAAGATTGATTGTAACGTATATGAAATAAAGTCAGAATTAAAAGATTTTAAAGAAACCGTTGTTGGCTTCATCGACACATTTTCTAAACGTCCAAATAAGGATTCTCCCACTGCATGCTCGTATGCGGTAAGCTAATTTAAATTTAATAATTATGTTCGTTTAACTTATAATTTGATAGTTATTTAATATGTTCTTTTTGGCGAATGTACAGGCCCCGGATGACTATGGAGTGTATACTGACGTGGGCAATGAAAATTTGTCTACGCCCACGTCATTATATAGTTTTTATGGGGATGTTAGTGGGGAGAGCGTGCAGGTGTTCACAGAGGTGCTTCCGGGCGTTAGTAAGTTCGGCCGCGCGTACATACCGTCGTATGTTTATAACAGTCCTTTCATGATTCCTCCGGTCAGGCGAGGACAGAACGTCCGGCCTTTACCTCGACCCCAAATCATGGAGCATGCGATTGACATGAGTACGAGTGTGGATGTAAATCCACTGAGAGGATTGGAGGACTCTAGTCTGTTTGCTGAGTTTGATCGATGGTTCACTGGTGATAGCAGAGTCCGCCGGAGAGTCCAGCACCCGCGGTCATTCTTTCAAATAATTTTGGGGACAACTTCAATGGGATGGCTAGGCGATGAGGTATTTATATTTTCCTCGTGGTGTATACTGTTGTGGATTTGTGTATACATTTTTTTTTTAAATCGTAATATTTCTGTTTCTCTACAGCATATTCACGAGTATCTCCGCTTGATTAGCAAGAAACAACGGCAGTATCCAAATGCCTTACTCCAACGTGTCACACATACTGACACATTTTTTTGGGTAACGTGCCGACAAAACTTATAAATACTATTTAATTTTTTTTAATTATTGCCTTTAAGTTTTATTAATTTATGCATTTCTTGGTTATCTATGTACTAGGTGTTCTTGAATCAGTTATGGAATAATAGGAATTGTGCAGTCGATTCAATGGTATTCGACGACCGCTTGAATAGTTATCTATGTGGGCGACAGTACACAATGTCAAAATCAATGACGGATGTCGATATGGTATGTATTTTATTACATTTCACATGCTTTATAATGAAAATATTTGAGTTGTTGCTTTTTCTTTGTTGTATTTCAATTGCATATATAACGAACATGTTTTTTAATTTTTATATGCAGTTACTCATCCCTGTTAACTTGGACGGCGCGCATTGGATACTAGCATAAGTTGACTTTCAGAAAAATAAAGTCTGGATTTATGACTCATTACTCACATTTCGCGACGACAAAAGGTACAAGTTGAAATTCAAGCCACTTGAAGTTATATTCCCTCGATGGTTGGAATATGTTGGCTTCTACAATATCCGACCTGAGTTGCGGAGTAAAGACCCGTGGAAAGTTATCGTAGTTAAGAGCGCGCCGCAACAAGAGCCCGGAACTGGCAATTGCGGTGTTTTCGTATTGATGGTTACGATGTATTTAATGTTCGGGCTTAGATTGGAGTTTAACCCTAGTCATGTTGAGTACTTTAGAAAGAAGATTGCGGTTGATATATTTAATGATGATATTATATTGTAGACCTATGTAGTAATTTTAATGTTGAAATTTGAATTTTTTTTTAATTTGCGCACTTAAGTTTATATAATTTTAATGCCTCACATTTTGAACTATTTAATAAAATAACAGTTTTATGAAATATAAGTGTACAATACACAAAAAACAACAACAGTTTTAACCAACGAAATACAAAAAACAATAACAGTTTTAACCAACGAAACACAAAAACAATAATAGTTTTAACCAACGAATAACACACAAAATACAACTATAGTTTTAACCAACGAATAACACACAAAATACAACTAACTTCGAGTCGACGCAATAGAATTCTTACATCGCTTACGATTATGACCTAGTTCATGACACCGGCCGCATCTTACAGTCCGCCGGTCAATGTCCTCGCCAACCGAGGATATTCTGAGCTCTTTACGACGGCCAGGTGGTGGAGCCTCAACTGGTGGGTATACTTGCATCTCCTGAATTTCATCTGGAACTTCTCAATCAGCCACATCACCAACTAGCTCCACTGGTTATGCATAAGCCATCGCCAACGATTCTATAGTGTAAAAGTCCGAGCAAAGGTTAATAAAATCCACCCGGTGTGTTAGACACGCCGCAATTGCATGAGCACACACAAGCTGATCAAGCTGAAACACTCTGCAGGAGCAAGTTCTCTTTTGCAAGTCAACCAACCCTCCCTTAAGCCCACCGCCTGTAACTTGAAAGCGATGCGGAGACACCGGCCGAACTATCATTCTTTCAGCTATAGTTCTCCTCTCAGTGACTATTTCATCCGCTCATGTTGTTAACCGAGTAGTCATTGATTCAGCCACAATTTTTCTATCATAAAACCATTGCTGCAATGTTTTCCTAAAGTGATCAACAAGATGAGTAACAGGAAATTTTCGAGGTTCCCTCATGAAAGCATTAACACTCTCCGCGATGTTGGTGGTAAGAATGTTGTACCTCCTACCTTCAAACTGAGACATTGCCCAATTACACGTACCGACATTATTTTCTAGGTAATCAGCCGCACCCGAGTGGATCATCCACAACCCTTCAAGTTGTCTCTTAAATTCCTCGTGGGCATATGTTTTTGCTGCATTATTAAAGGCGGGCTCAAATTCATCCCAAAGAGCTTTGGACATTCTAAATTGTGACTTAATGTTACCTTTGACGTGGTAAAAACAAACGCCATGAGTTGCATTGTGAAATACTTTAAGAACGGCTCTCCTTATGGTAGTGCATCGATCAGAGATAATTACCAACTCAGGTCTATCACCAATCACTCCGTGTAACTTCATCATAAACCATTCCCAAGCATCATTGTTTTCTGAATGCATGATCCCAATGGCTAACGGATACAATTGATTGTTACCATCAAGACATGTTGCCACGAACATGCTTCCACGATATAGTCCCTTCAAATGAGCACCATCTACAGCAATGACAGGCCGAATGTACTGCATAAACCCCTTGATGGAAGATCCGAGTGCTACAAAATAATACAAGAAATTACCATCTCCATCCTGCTCGAAGTGAGTGACTGTACCCTCATTCGCTGTAGTTAGTACGTGAGAGTATTTAGGGAGCAAGTTGTATGACTCTGCAGGGTTGCCGCGAACTATTTCAAGACCAACTTCTCTCGCCCTATATGCCTGCTGGTATGTTAACTAAACACCGTATTCTTGTTGTATATCTGCTCTTATGTCATTGGGAGTATAAATCCTCTTATCTTGAATATATTTTTCTGCGATAATATGACCGACAACCCAGCTCCTTACTTGATGACGTCCATCAACCAATATCTCATTATGACAAGTATGTACATTATCAATTCTCTTCACCACCCAAGGAACATTTTGCTCGTTCGAACTTCTAGTTGCTCGAATACGCCATTTACATGATTCTGAACAACAGTGAGCCTCGAAACGTGTCGTAGTAGACCATGCAATCTTGAAATCAAACTTATCTCTAAAGGCCACCTTGCGTAGTTGTAATATAAGCTCATTCTTCTCAGTAAATAGCTTACCCACGCTGATATCATCTGAGTCACAACTGCTAACAAAGCTTGGAGCAACCATGTTCGAAGGCAAAGTTGGAGCAAGACTTGTAAGAGGGTTAATTCTCCTTCTCGATCGAACCATAGAAGGAATAGGTCTATTGCCTCTGTTATTCACAAGAGTATTGTCTTCACACTAATCCTCATGCTGAAACGACGGAACATTCGAAGGATCGGCTCCTCCATCATCACCATCATTATTGAAACGAGTGCCCCGCCTCGTATTATTAGAAGGTTCTGCACAAACATTATCCCCCTCTGTCTCATTATGAAAATCATCATTGTCTTGAAAATTATTGTTGTGATACGGAGAATATCGTTGCTCCAACAACGTTGTTATTGGAAATACCGTTGCTCCAACATCCTGTAACGTAACGCCATTATCATCAATGTTGTCATAATTGTCGTGGATTGGAGAGTAATATTGCTGCAGCGATATTGTCCTTGGCAGCACCTCTTCATCATTATCAGGGCCAGACATATTTGCTCTAAATGAAGTTTCTGTATCGACATGTGGCTCAATACCTTCGCTCAGAACTCGAGGTGATGTGGTCACGAATATAGGAATGCATCCAAAATTAGCTACGTCAGATGCCATATGCAACACAACCCTCACCATTTCATCATCACATATATCCATGGGCATTGCACATATACGATATAATGTGTTACTAGACCTCAAAGTTGTCTTTATTGTGATACTATAGTCATTAGGGTTTATTTGTAACACCTCGTATACTCTTGCCAATAACTGATCAAACAGATAATTTTTTCCAACCAAAAAAGCTCGATTTTTACCATTCACGTACTCCATACGACCATTCTCTAATATCTCCCACCAACCATCGTAACACAATTCAAGTACAACTGAATCCATAAAGCCTGAAATTATAAAAAAAAATTATTTGAGTCCTATTAAAATAATACAGTTTTAATGAATCTCCAAGGTGGCCTGTCGCACCTGTCGCACCTTGCTTGGTGCGACAGGTTGCCTGTTGCACCAAGTTTTGCTGCGACAGGCAGCCTGTCGCCAAATTCAGATTCACCCGACTCAGTAAGTTCAGAAAATAATTCATACCACTAAGTGATGTCGATTTGTGTTGGATCCGGATAGATTATGATCGGATATCGTTTTTACCGTTGTCTTTTGCGGTTGCCGTTGGCTGATGATTCAAGAGTGAAAAGCTGCTTTTGATTTGGCGATATGGGAGAAACAATGTTGGTTTTGTTCTATAAAGAAGGGTAATTTGGGAAGAAATGCTTGTGTTTGGCTAATGTTGATAGAAAAAAGTTGAGAGGGTTAATTGCGAAAATAATAAAATATTAATGGTTATTTTCGTCAAGTTCCCTTAGAGTTTTTAGTGTAAGGAAAATACTAGAGTGATTGTAATAATTTTTTACATACTGAATTTTTCTCTTGTCTTATTTGGCAGCTGTGGTTTTTCTCTAGGTATAAGAGCTTTTCACATAAACTCTTGTGTTGCGTGATTAATTTTATTCTTCGTCTATTTTATGTTTATTATTTGTTTGATATTTTCACTTGCAAGATCTTTTCTAAGATTAAAATTTCCTCACAAAATCCTACCTAGATAATAATGGAAAGACTTCGATAACATACTAAAATATAACTCTAATAAAATCTAATTAATGTAAGTTAAAATACTTGCTGAAATTAGTAAACTTAAAATAATTGTCCTAACAAAAAAATTGTTGAAATATCTGGCATTGCAAAAGGTTTTTGAATCTCTATTCTAAAAAGGTGTAAATATCCACACCTGATGACAATTAAAAGTACCTGAAAAACGAAAATTGATCAAAGAAATTGAAGTATATCTAGCAAGTTCTGTTGAGATTATAAGAGTGAATTCTCTTTAGTCTGTAAGGTTGGGCCAATTGCCTATCTTTGTATTTTTAAAAAATTACTTAAAATATCTCTATGAAAATATTTTTGAAGAGAAAAAATATTTTATTTAATATAGCTGATTATTCAAATAAATTTGATATCCAACAAGTGAGAAGTAAATATAATTAAGAAAACAGAGACAGATTTGACTTAGTAATTGACTTACACTCTATGAAAGCATTTATGTAACCGATTATAATCGTTCCGTACAATTCCGTTAAAGCGAACGTCTACATGTTGATAGGATAAAGATTATTAAGTATATATTCTTTTCTTTAACGTTTATGTGAACGCAAAGATGAACAGCAACTGTTGGGTCGTGTAATCTTGCGTTTGAAAAGTTAGACTGGCGGCTGAAAGATGACATGTGGCGCTTTATATATGTACACTCTAAATAGCCTTTTTTGGTCGTGACCTCCTCGGTTTCTATTTTCATACTTTAGGGCTAAAGATTTTAAAAAGCAAAAAAAAAAAAAAAAAAAAAAAAAAAAAAAAAAAAACCTGAATAGAAACCATTATCGGGTTAAAAAATGTGAAGGAATGCCATTACACATATATAGAACTTGCTAGCACTAACTTAATTTCATCACCAAATTTTAGTTTATCCTCTCAGAAAAGTTGCATCTCCATTTGACCCTCCTTCAATTCTTTATTATCAATTAGGCTCTATATAAATCCAACAACCCCATCACAGAAATTCTACACTTACATACAAGTTTTGAGACTTCAAGTACGCA
The DNA here is from genome assembly GCF_000493195.1 of Citrus x clementina. Taxonomy (NCBI): domain Eukaryota; kingdom Viridiplantae; phylum Streptophyta; class Magnoliopsida; order Sapindales; family Rutaceae; genus Citrus; species Citrus x clementina. The sequence goes on along the minus strand of NW_006263303.1, from coordinate 15,944,407 downwards.
GTCCATATTAAAATGGCTAGCTTGAGGGCTTTCCTATGCTTCTCTCTTGTTTTGCTTTGGCTTTCGAGTTGCGAAACTCGTGTTCTCGATCCATCATTTTCAGATAGCAAAAGCCATAGTGATAGAGCATTTACTACGAGTAGTAATCTGACAGAAGTGTCGAAAATAAGTAAGAAGAAACAGGAGATAATTGAGAAACATTTTGAGTCGAAGAAGGTTCCGAATGATGAGAATGGTGCATTGACGGAGAGCGCAAAAGAAATGTTCAAGCAAAGTGTAAAAAGACAGGAGATTATTGGCAAGTTTTTTGAGCCCAAGCGAGTCAGCCCTGGAGGTCCTGATCCTCATCATCATTAATAACTTATTGAATAACTTGAAAGTCAAAACTTATTGTATAACTTTCATTATTTTGACTTTTGAGTTTCTGAATGCATGTATGCTTAATTTAGATCATCTGGTTAATTTACAATTGAGATGTAACTTTCGAATGGTAGTTGGTAATGCATGTTTTATATGATACTTTTCTTCACAATGATGATGAGAGGACTTGTTTCTTGAATTCAATATCTTTACGAACTTTATCCCATTATAATTTGTAAAGTAGATTAATTATAATGTATATCCAAAGAAACATCCCATTATATGAGTGGTGCTCCATTGAGACAATTATGGATCCCCAAGATAGAGTGTGCGCTATTGTGTTTTTCCCTTACACCGCATTATATATAGAGATGTGGTGGAGCTTTCTCGTTCCCATTAGAGTGCTATCTTGAATCATCAAAAGAGAGATAGTAGCTCATCACAAAGCTTCCAATCGCTTTTGATACTTGCATCCTTCCAATTTTGTTAACGAATGTAATGTATGATATTACAAGTTCCATTTAGTTTCAATCTGAAACTCGAAATTTTGAGGAACTTTCTTAACCGTGGTAGTCCCATGCATTTTTGTTAAATTAAAAATTAAAAGAAAAAAAAAGATGGATGAATAAGTACTACCGGATTAAGTAATCAATGTCAATTCTATTCGAGCTTGATTAGTTATAATTTAATGATTACTTATTTTCCTTCCACTCATTTGAGTGAGGTCTAAATACCAGAGCTCTTATTTTCATTTAAGAGATTTGACTAATTGAATTCGTTAGCATTCACAAAATAAAGTCAAGTCATTGAAACATGAAGTACTTAAATTCAACCACTACTAACCCTTTTAATTCCATAATATATAAAACCCTAAAATATATGTACATTTTGCTGGAATCAAATTGGTTCCAAAGTAATATTAAAATTAATCAAACCTGGAATGTAATTAAAGTTCTCAAATGGGTCTTTTTCATTACGAAAAGATGGAACCATAAAAAGAATTGATGAAATTTACTCTTTGAAGTTCTCTCAATTGATTTTTTTTTTTTTATAACTACCAAGAAGGTGAGGTTTAGGCTGGGCTTCTGCCTAAAATATAAATTAAATAATGAGAAAAAAATAAAGAGGGACACATAAACCAAAACTTCCCAACAAAAGCTAAAATTATTCCGTCAATTGAACTTATATAATTCATTTTAGAATATGAAAGTGGCATTCGTATATATTACTGTCCTATTTTGCTTTTTAAAGAAGACCTTACGTGGATCCTACTTCAAAGTGTAGAGTCCAGCAAATTAAAAGTCGGCTTCACTTAATTAGTCAACCGACCGAAACAAACATGCCTATGCACTTTTTCTTTTAATTTAATATTTTGATCATTGATACTGGATTACGAAAATTAAGGGATATAAATCATTGAGTAGTTGGTTCATTTAATTATAATTTTTTAAAATTAATATATGTTAATTTGATGTAGGGCTGTTCTATGGTACTAGTAAAAAAATATGGAATCAATAGTGGAAAAAAGTGAATTAATCAAGATTAAATTAAATTTTAAATTTGACTACCTTTTTACATGTTAAGAATTAAGATAAAGAGCCAAAAGTAATATTAATTTTTTTTTTCACATGGTAGTAATCTACCAAAACACTACTCTTTTAATTGAGATTGAAAAAGTAGTACAAATATGATGTTAATTTATAAGAATAAATCTAATTAGTTATACTTTGTATTGCAAAATTATATGCCAAGGAGACATATATTCATTCTTATATATCATTGCATTAAGGGTAAATGTTAGATTATCCTCCTATAAATTGACTATATTCAAAATGATCTTTTACTTTTGAAAAGGGAGATTGTCAATTTCCCCCCACTATAATCAATATATACCATTTGCCCCTTACTATTTTTATAATAGTCAATATGACTCAATAATCATCTCAGTAGCATAAGTTTACAATATTGCCCTTATTTTCAAATATACTCTTATTTATATTTATTATAGATTAAATAAATCACATGAATGAAAATTAAAATAAAATAATTAAATATTAAAAATAAGAAATATATGTTTTGATGTGAAAAAAATTAATAATAAAATATTTTTCTTTACACTTTTATTTTATAAACATTTTCTTATAATAAATATATAAGAAAATTATTATAAAATGATAAAAGAAATTATTATAAGAAAACTTGAATGATAAATAATAAATTATTATAAAATAAATAATAAATATTTTTCTTGTACTTTTTACATTTAATTTTAAAATATTATAAAATATTTATTAGAAGAAAATGTTTACAAAATAAAAAAGTACAAGAAAAAATTTTATTATTAATTTTTTTGTTCACATCAAAATATATATTTCTTATTTTTAATATTTATTTTTTCATTCAATTTTATTCATATGATTTATTTAATTTATAATAAATATAAATATAACTATATGTGAAAATACGGGTTATATTACAAACTAATGTTGTGGAGGGGGTTATCGACTATTATAAAAATAATAAGAGAATAAATGATATATATTAATTATAGTCGAGGGAAAATTGGTAATCTCTCCTTTTAAAAAACCTCAAATTATCCCTTTTTTATTCAAGAGATGGGTTGATCATTTTTCTTTTAATCTTCTTAACAAAAATGGAGACAAATTAAAGATTTCAAAAGTAAAAGGGGTGATTTGAGCTATATAAACTTGAGGTTTTAGATTAAAAAAAAAAAAATTAAATTTTGTCGCTAAGAGATATTTCAGAAGCCACTCATATCAATTATTATTATTATTATTTTTATGTTCTTAAAAGATAAGGATGTGACCAAATTAATTTTTAGCTACCTTCCCTCTTTACCAATCAAATTCGTGTTACCAACTAAATGATGCCAATTGAAATCCACTCGATCAAATCTTGAGGCACTCATATTCATCACTTGCAATTAAACTTACATTTATTTCTTGACCAGATCTTACCTACCAAACCTTCATAATTCTTCGGGATTCCAGTTAATATATTTTCTTTAATCATCGTTAGCTAAAAAGTTTTTTTTTTTGGCTTGAAGGTAGTGTATCAAGCTTTCCGCCTTATTAGAATTAGTAATGCACCACACGTAAACTAAACTTGATGATTTTTCCTTTTGTTGGAGAATTCTTAAAATAACCTCTCTTTATCGTTGTAAAGATACGAAAATCGAAGGTGCTTGTAATAACATCATTGCTGAATCTTGATACTCTGTATAAGATCCACATTGTTGGCGCTTTTGTCCTCTCGATGCCACAACCAAAATTTTCATCATCTACGTACTTTTACACTTTATACAATGTGAAATGCCGCCCACGTTTACAATTATCGAAATTCAAAAAGGTAAGACAAGGTAAAGGTTTCAGGAGATTTTATAGACCCACTTAAGCATGTTCAGACAATAACTTGTACATGTAGTTAAAAAGAAAAAAAGAGTTTTAGGTTTCACACCTGTTGGATCCTGAGGAAGGGAGACTATACCATTAGGTGAATTTCGCGGTCGTCTTGAGTTTTATATTTTAAGAAGATCATAAATTTTGGGTATCTATTTATTAATATAATTATTATTATTATTTTAAGATTTTATTTTTTTTAATTATGTATATATTGTAGGAAAACTTAATTTTTAAACATCTCCTTATTATTATTCTCATTCATAATTATCACTATATTTAATAATCTTCACCTTAAAAGAAATATTTGTTTATAAAATATGATTTTTTTACTGCAAACTAATGGTTTTAACCCTTTAAAATTTTATTTTTTTAACAATTACAAGTAAAAAAATTCAATACTTTCTCTTTTCAAAAAATAATTACTCTATTAATGCTGCATTTACTTGTTAGTAATCAAAATAGGCTGGTATGTGAATGAGCCAGAATAGAAATGAGGAATGAGAATCAAAATAAGTTATTTATTTGAGTTACAGGAATCGTAATCGGAATGGGCTAAAATCTCATTGATATTGTTTATTTTATCTTGGAATTAGAATCAGAATAAGTTGAGTTATTTCAAGTTACTAAAATGCCCTTAATTAATTATAATAAAACTATTATTATTAAAATAATAATAATAATAATAATGATAATAATAATATTATTATTATATTAATAATATTAAATTACAGGATAAAATTAGAATTATCAAAATTCATTGGGGGCAATTTCGTCTCTTTAATGTAAGGGGTTCTGATTCCCAACCCCCCACAGGAATCATAACCCCATGTTTCATTTCCAATTTTTTGTGGACCTATTATTCTCATTCTGATTTGTGATCTTATTTTAAAAAATAAACATGGTAATGAAACGCATTCTGATTCATTGATTTGCATTCATGGGAAGTAAGCACATACATAAAATGCTTAATTTAGATTTTAAAACTTTTAGTATTCTATTAATTCTATTTTAAATTTCAAAACTAATAGATATTGAATCAAGATTAGTTTTGAACTTTTAGTATTCTATTAATTCTATTTTAAATTTCAAAACTTTTAGTATTCTATTAATTCTATTTTAAATTTCAAAACAAAGAAAATTCTTCTGATCATCTCTATAAAGTTCATTACCATCATCTGATATTTGACCATCATATTCATTTAAACAAGCAACTTTTTATGTGCTATCATTCTAATTATTCAATTTAAAATATAATTAATCTTCTTTCTTAATTTTCTTGCATTTTTTTTATTTTTTGTATTGATATATGGCTTGAATTAGCTATGAAGTTTGTGAGTTAAGTAGCCTAGGTGTTGATAATTGAATCAAATTTAATAAACATGATGAACTTAGTTAGTGTTTATCTAAAAATAAATAGATATCTTTTTATTATTCTTTATTTTTTTGGGATCTTGTTGATAATTGTTGAAATTCAAGATATTATTAAAGATAATTAAATTTTGAGCTATTTAATATTTCTTTGAGATTTATGTTGTTTAATGTAGAAAAGCCTCCAAGAAAAGTTCGCCTAAGACTTCCAAATTGTTAGGCCATGTTCAGTTGCTCGAAAATAAAAGCACTTGAAATTTGACTAAGTATTTTTCGTTATGTTTTTATATTTTTATATTGTAGAATGCCTTTGAAATTTGAAGATGTTATAGTCATATTTTGAAATTTGGCTAAGTATTTTTTATTATTTCATTTGAGCATTTGAAATTTAATATTTTTTTAGTAATATTATGGGCTATTTTTGAAATAATATTAATGTTTTATATTTTTTAAAAAATACATTTGATAAAAGCACTTGGATAATAATTGGTAAAAGCACTTTTAATAAAAGAGAATGAAACATTAACCTTGAGGCTACTTTTAAAGTAATTAAAATATTTGTAGTTTTTAAATTAATTTAATAATAAATATTAAAAATATAATACAAGGGTAAATTTGTTCAAATAAAAAATTGTAAAATTTCTGTCCTTTGCTAATTTTATCTTAAATCGAACAAAGGAAATTAAATTCCCCTCCCTTTTTTTCTCATTTCCTTTCACCTCCTCTCTTTTCCTCTCCTCTCATCTCTCCTCTTTTCTGACAACTGAACATGACCTCAGAGTCAACCTTGGTTGAATCTATAACACCACCATAGTTAACGTCAAATTAATGGGCACAATGTTCAAAATGATCCTTATTTTCTGAGTTAAATGTATATTTAATTTTCATATTTTAGAAAATGCCCCCATTATTACTTATGTATTGTTAAATTTTTTTCTCTATTTTTACAATAATGCTCTTAGAATATTTACTGACATAGGATATGGGTCCAAACAACAGTCTTGCAAACAGTCTCATCTCATCAAATCTCGTCTTCACCTCACCAAACACCTTCCAATCTTCAACCATTGCCAGAGATTTTGACCATTTTCGTCTTGATTTTAGCAACATCAAGCGAAAGTTTATTCAGTTTATAGACAATGTAATCATACCATTCTTCGACCTCAACTATAAACCAAAAAAAAAAAACACTCTGGTGGCAAATTCCCTCAATTATTTTATACTATAAATCGATTGTAAAGTGCCAAATAAATCTAACCTCGATCGTATCAACGCCCTTTGTTTTGTTCAAATTGTGGGGTGGGTCTTGAGGCCTAAATTTTTTTATAGGTGATCAATGGTGGTCATCCGATAGCAATATAGTCTCATTATGTTTTTGCTTTTCCAAAAGTTGCTTAAAATGCACAAGGAAATTTACAAATTTTCATTTCAGCAAATGCACTGTGAGTAATCAATTTATATTTTAAAATCTTCCCACCTCATCAACCCAAGTCCAAATCATAGTGTAGTATCTCCTCATAGATTGATAATATGGTTCTTTACCCTCTTTACCAATTTTTTTTTCAAAATTTGCTTTGACTCGACTTTGTGTTAGAAAAAATTAAGTTTGCATAATTATAGACAAATGTATACACCAAGTTACATACTTTGGCAACACTTACAGTAGTTGTAAAATTTTCTAGTAGCTTTGAATATTGTATAGTCTTAGAGATAATTTATTTTTGTTAGGGTGGCATACTTTAATGCAATTCCTCCAATTGCTTAAAAAATATAGGCTTGCATAGGGAAGAAAAACTAATACATTATATTATATTTACATATAGTTACTTTATATTTATATTTTATGTGCTTACACACCGTAACAAAAACTAGAGAAATTTTAAGCCTCATGTTTGTATAATTCGCTCCATTTTATTAAAATTTTCAGCTTTCCTATTTGATACTCTGTTCACTTGATCATAAACAATATTTCACAAATATAATCCCTAAGAAAAATTACTAAAACATTCCCAAATTCATGATGACATAAAATATAAAATTATTGATTGATTCCGTAAAGAATAACAAGGCAATTCTAAATAAATCATTGTCATTGATTTTATTAAAATTGAGAAGCTTCAAACCTTTTGTCTAATTCTTCAAGGAGAAAGTCATCATTTCCACCAAAAATTGCCTATTTTTCTTCCATCTTCTAATTCAACACACTTAAGTCTTGTAGCAAGACACCATTCCCGAATCAAGAAATGTACCAACTTGTTGCCAAGATGAAACTTCATTTGGTATTCATCAACTTCTTGCATGACTTGTCTAAGCGATAAGTTGTGCAGGAGGATCCCACTAAATCTGATATTCTCAATAGTTAAAAGAAAGGCCCAAATATTTACTTCTTGAACAACTTTCATTACTTATCAGTCAACTTTCCCCATATAACGCTAATAATTTTTTTTTTCATTTTGGTCAAATTTGTAAAGACGCCTGGGAAGTAATCCACGATAGATATCTTTACTGTCCAAGGGCACATTTCATTATAGGACACATTTGAAACATAAATATGATAGATATTAGAATAATATTTAAAAATAAGAAAAAACACATTTGGGATTGTTCCTTCGCCTCATGAGCATGGGCGATGGATCCCATTGCCTCGATTAGCGTGTTAATTATATCTTTTTCTCGTAGTGTTAGTAGGTGCTGTTGGTACTAAGAAATATATAATTATAGGCATGCTCGACAAACTTAATATCATAATAGAAAAAATCTTCTTAGAGCATTTTAACAAGCATCTAATTGCCATATTTTACAAAATGTTATTTAAAAAAAAATTCAAATTTTCATGTCCAACACATATTCTAATTCCTTATATGTCATATTAATCGATCGAACAAATAATTTAAAGAGCAATTAAATAATAAATCGGATCAAAATCATGAAGTAAATTGTGCATGAGCAAAACAGTACCTTGAAGTGATGCTAAGCAAAATTGGTTCTTCAAATTCGATCAAAACTGTGATGGAAGCCACCGCTGTAGAAGGAAGTCTATCCGTCAAAGAACGTCACTGGCAATGTGGGTGATGCATAACTATATAATAGATGGAAGCAATGTGGGCGATGCCAAATAGATGTGGGCAATGTGGACGATGTATTTTATTTTTTTTCTCGTAGATTTAGTTGTGGTTGGTTTGTTTTAAACATGATTTAGTCTAAATTGGGCTTATATAGTTATTATGATAACAATTTGTTATATACTTAGTGTTGATAATGAATTTATGAAAGTGGCTAGATAGGTAAATTAAAAAAAAAACTATAAATATGATACTTCATATGTGCAGATATCCATCGCACCAATGAAACGACATGCATGTAACCATATACCAGCATGCAACCCTAGAATTTTTATCCTCCTACCAACTTATCATTTCCCCACTATCTACCTTTTAAATCTCTTTTTATGTGTTGTGATTATGTGATGGGTATTTCAAGACACCAAATCCTACATTGGAAATATATAAACTTCTGGGGTGGTTTATAATGAGAAATTCATTTTTTGTGACAAGTCAAGCATGTGGACTTTTGCGCACACAAATTGAACAAGCCAATTTTTGGGCTTAGTGGTAGTAAACAACGATTTAAGTTTGAATTAACTCGAATACTTGGAATTTTAAATTATGAATTAATATTAATTTTAAATTATGAATTACTATTAACATTGAAGAAGTAGTTAAAGTTAGTTAACTACAAACTTTAAAATTAATTAGTTGATATTTCATGTTGGAAAGAGTTGGGGCCAGTTTGGGATTACAGAGGCTGATAAAATAAGCTGCTTGTGTTGTGCAGATAAAATAAGCTGCTGGTTAAAAAAGTAGTTTGACGTTTGGTAAACTGTGCTGTTCCAGTTGCTGTGAGTTTGAAAAATAGAGTGTATGTGTTTGGTAAATTTTATTACGAATGTGTTGTTTTATTATATAATGGCCAAAATAGACATAAGTTTTAATTACTTTTTATTTTTAGAATATGTTTAATAAAATTATTTAGACATATCTTTTTTCTTAAATATGTAAAATTACATTAAAAGATAATTAAAAAAATCTAAAGAACTTTATAATCTGTTACATAAAATATAATAAAGTTAAAGGTATGATTTATATATTAGGGTTTATGGATAAATAAGATATAATTATCTTTTTATTAAAATATATGGTTATAATAGGAATTTTAAAAAGGTATGGTAGTTTATTTCATAAGATGCTTATGAAAAGCAACCCCTAGCTGCTTTTAAAAGCTGCTGATAAAATGGAGAAAATTATGAAATAAGTTGCTTTTACAAAATTTACCAAACACTATTTTTATCGAAAATTATAAAATGAGCAGCTTATTGAATTTCAACCGCAATCCCAAACGGGCCCTTGGAATTGGTTAAAGGAAGTTAAGGTGATTAAGAAATTTAACGCAAGTGACTATTTGAAAGTGTTTGAAATAGCCACCATTCGTTTATAAATAGGGGGAATTAGAATTTTGTCATTTCGTTCAGTTCGGTCTCTGCTTCGTGTTCAACTATACTTCTTCCATGTATTAATTACTACTACAATAAACACTGTTATTTTGGCCCTTTTGAGATTGAGGTTAAATTTCAATAAACTGCCTATTTCATAATTGTTTATAAAAATAGTGTTTGGTAAACTTTGTAAAATCTGCTTATTTTATAATTTTTACCATTTTGACAGCAGCTTTTAAAAGTAGGTAGAGAGTTTTTTTTTTTCATAAGCAGCTTATTTAATAAGTCATTACTACTTTTTAAAATTTCTATTATAACCTTAATACTTTAACAAAAAGATAATTATATCTTATTTTTCCATACACCTAATATATAAGGCATTAGATATCATATTACCATAATAATCAAATTACCCTTACAATTATAAAATTTTGACCAGTAAATTTATATTTTTCATATTTTACTTTTATGTTCTATTATAAGATTTAATAAGACTTACATATGATTACATAAATTTTCTTTAAACTGCGAACAATTTCACATGAAATTTAACCATGACTTTTAAAATCAATTTCATAACTATTGCTTTTTAACATTCAATCATATATTTTTTTCCATATATAAGGTGTTTATTGCAACAAGTTTAATATGAATGTAATGCATATTACTTTTTTATTTCTATTTAGATTATGTATTGATATGAATTTTTATCATATTTTATGTATCAGATTATGAAGTTCATTGATTTTATATAATTAAGTTTTTTCCCTTTATGTAATTTTATGTATTTTAGAAAGAAAAATGCATCTCTAAACATTATTAAACATACTCTAAAAAATAAAAGGTAATTTAAAATTATGTCTATTTTAGTCATTACATAATAAAACAATACTTTTGTAATAAAATTTGTCAAACTGTGCACGCTACTTTTTAAACTCACACAGCAATCATAACAACACAATTTACCAAACACCAATTTTTTTTTAATTAGTAGCTTATTTCATCCGCACTACAAAAGTATCTTATTTAATCAGCCACCGCAATTCCAACCTGGCCCTTTATTCCCTATTATTCTAAATTGTTGTATTGAGTATGCATTCTTAGAAGTTAAGTCATTGTATCTTGGAGATTATTTATCAACAACCTATTCGCACCAATATATGTTTAACTAAGTTGGATCAGCCCCATAGTGGAGCACTGATGATGACTGTACGGTCATAGAGGTAAATATTAAATATATACTTATTGTTATGGTCTAACGGTTATTATCAGTGCTCCACCATGGAGCTGATCCAACATAATCATTGCCCACACACACAGACACACACATTGATATGTATATTACAATTAGAAATTTACTGATATATACAATATATCAATTAGGAATCGACTAGGACTTCTCTAATTCAAGCGTAAATCAAGTCTATTATAACATAACTTAAATTTCTATCCTCACGTAATATTATAGAGTTATCATGCTCTGCTTATATTAGTAGGGAAAATATCTACTCATACCCAATTAAATTGGGAAGGGAAATAAGTCCAACAATTGTTGAAATTGGGACCTATACTCTTAATCTTAAGGGAATCGGTGTCGCCAATGGGATATTGCTTATAATTAATTAATTTAGAGGCTTTTCTATATCATTCATACACTTGAAAAAAGTATGAGAAACATGAAAATGAGAATGAAATTAAAAAATAAAAATTCTTTTATTGCTTTGTTAACAAAAGGGTTGTTTGTTTTGTTAACTTAGTGACTTAATAACTCAATTTTAATCAGTAAAGTCATTAAGATTGCTTATTTTTGCATCTTAATGAAAATTTTATTGATTAAGGTTCTATTTGGAATTGAGGTGCTATACCTTTTAAACTACTGCTGCTGTAGAAAAAAAGCTGTAACTATGAAAAAAATTAATAACATGTAGTAAATATAAATTTTAAATAATAATTTTGAGAAAATTATTAAAGATATAATAGACTTTCTATTACACAAGTAAAAAATCATATCAACATAGCTTCTAATAGACTTTTTACAACAGCTAGTATTTACCAAACATTTCAGTGCTGTAACTTTTAAGCTATAACTACTCATCCTCAATCTCAAACGCACCCTAAGTCATTAATTTAGCTTTTTGCTTATTTTAAAAAGTTTGATTGATATCATTAAAAGATATTATTCAAAATATCCCTATCTAATTAATAAATTTTCATCCTTATCTTAGTGAATTTTAATAATTAGTATTATTATCCATCTTTATAACTTGTGATAATCTAGTGGAAAACTATTATTATTTTTGTCTTTTTGTTTTCTTCAAATTTACATTATTTATCTTCATAATTTTTTATGAATATTTTTCTCATAAAAACGTCATAAACTACAATAAAATTTATTAACATATACTAATTTAGAATATTAAAGAGTTGTATTTAATTGAATACGATTTATGTTATAATGATATATTATCTTATTTACATTTCTTGAGATATTTATTTTTTTTAATATTTATAATTTGTAAAAGCACAGATATAAAAATATAAGTTTTTATATTTTTAAGTTAAAAAAACAACTTAATATTTTTTTTAGCAATTTAGACAAAAAAAAAAAGATATCATTCACATTCAAACGTTCAATTCAAACTAATTCAAGTCTATTCAGATTTTAGAGAAAAAACAAACACCAACAAAACCTGCAAGTGGCTAAACCTCGGGCAACTTAGGCAATTGTTAGGGCTCCACTTTAAATTAAGGCCTGTGTTTATGTTAAAACTATGAAATAGAACCGCGCTTCGCGCGACTTTAAAAAAAGAATTTAATATTATCATTTTTTTTTACTTTGCACTTGATGAAACTGATAAAAAATATGAATTTTTTTTAAAAGATGAGACAACCTTATAAAACTAATGTTATTTATGAAAGTTAATTATTTTTTTGTTAACTTTAAAAATATATATTAATGTGTACAGTGTAAGTGTACAGACCTTATATCTTTTGTAGTTATTGATAAGTTCCAAATTATATTCAAATTACTAATCTGTTAGAACTTTTATATCTCTTTTTTTTCAACGATCTCAATATTACCCACACCATATAAACTTCTGACAACATCTGTAATATTATAGAAAAATAACATAAACATGTTAAAACATAAGGATCAATAATTTCTAATATACACTTAAAGATTAACAAACATTAATAATTAAAAAGTACCTGAGAGGATTGTGTTATCATTTACACGTATATCAATCAAATTCAAAGATATGAATTAAAATTCATTGATCAGAATCTTAACAGTTACTTCTTCTAACCTCTTGAGGGAAGTTATAACTAAGAAACTAATCTTATACTGATTTGAAAGTGGTCTGTACTCGCTTGTAGTTGAAACAGCTTTCAAATTCTTGATACTGTACAAAGAACCATCACTCAACATGTGCCTAAACCTTGTCACTAAATTTTTCCTAATTGTTGCATGCATTAGATTTTTCTATGAAAAAGAAAAACATGCTACATTAAGTGAAACAATTGGGAAAACATTAGAGAAAACAATAGGAGAATGAATTTTTTATACAACCTTTTCATCAATAAAAATTATATTCACTGTTGAGTGTTAGAAAATGCATATTTATAAAGGAGAAAACTGTCATTTTACATTTCAAGTCTTACTAACACCTTTACTTTTATGAATTTAACCTTCTTTTGATTTAATTCCGTTTGTTTTATTTTAATTAAGTATTTTATGTATTTTAGGGGCATCATAGTCATTTCACAATAAACGAGAGATCAGATGGCAAAACGGACATCACTTTTGAACTCAGGACGGTCGAAAACCTTAGGAGGAGCATAAAAGGAAAAATGGCACTGTTCACATGTACAGTACTATTCACATGTACGGTACTGTATACGTTACTGTTCACGGCACTGTTCACATAGACGGATCGATGACGTGGCATTGACCGATGATGTGGCATTGATTGATGAGGTGTCACGATCCTGTTAGACTAAAATTCTTATGTACTGTTGATGGTGACGTGCCAGCATATCAGTGGACCAAAAATCTCGCGTACGGTACATGCATCACACAAGATTATTTTCAACCAAACCGTGTCACTGTTCACTCGGGTCAAACCGTGTTACTGTTCATCCACGTGGTCAAACCGCGTACTGGTTACTGATGACGTGGTGAAATCCTGAGCGTCCAAACTGTTTTTAATCCGATGGCCATAATTTACTCAACGTATCTATAAAAATGGGGCCTCCCCCCCTAATTTGATATCTCTGAATCCATTTTTGGACTTCATTTTCTGTAATTCCTTCTCCATCTTGTATTTTCTATGTATTTTAATAAATTCCCATTTTGCCCCTAGTTCAATTATAAGTAGCTAATTTTCTTTCAAGCTTGGGTTGAAGGTGAAGTCTCAACATGTGTCATGGGCTTAATTTGGTAAATTTATTTTTTCTTCCCCTCTAGTTTTTGTGGATGTTTTGACTTCTCGTCGACAAATAATAATAATCTTGTTTAGATACCGCCTTGGTTACACCGACTCTCTAGTATAAGGTTATTATTATTTGGCACGATAAGCCCTTAGCACCATATTGATTAGAGTGTGGTTCATGAGGTGTGGATTCCCCCCTCATGATTTAATTGGTATTAATAAGGAATATTTAGCCCATGATGCATGTTGATACGGATCCAAATACCCAAGTACGTCATTTCAATAGATTTCGCTTTAATTTATTCTCGCTAATGCAATTCTAATTTTAGAATTTATTATCGCCATCTCAATTCCAATTTTAGGATAATTTAAATCACTTCCACCACAATTTCAACCACCCATTTACAAAATTAGTTCTACATATAATTAAAATCCACCTCCTCGTGGGATCGACACTCGTCACCACTGATCTATACTACAATAGATTCGTGCGCTTGCGAGTACATTAAAATTTGCACAACAAATTTTTGGCGCCGTTGCCGGGGAGGTAAGTAATTTTAATTCATAGAATTAATTTTTTTTGAATAATTTCTTTTATTTGTTTTCTTGTATTTTTTTTATTAAAAAAAGAAAAAAAAAGTGAATCTATATTTAAAGGTTAGTATTTCTTTTCTTTTTCTCTTCTTTAAAATTCTGTAATTTAATTTTCAATTCATTTTTGTTTGTAATTTTTTTTATTTTATTAATTTAATTTTTAGTTAATTTATTTCACGTATTTATTTTTGTGTATTTTTATAGAAAGGTTGTAATAGCGCAATAAGGTTAGTATCATAATTTCTCCCTCTTCTTTATTTTTATTTGTTTTGTTCCCATCTTTATTTTTATTTTTTTTTGCATGCATGGTCGTAGGTCATTATTACCTAATCTTGAACCTATAGACCTTGAATTAGAAAAAACACTTCGCACACACAAACAAATTAAAAATAAAATGGATTTGCAAACACATCAGAGGCCATTTAAAGACTACTTCAGTCCTTTAGCTAATTTGAGCACATCATGCATAAGATACCCAAATGTAGTTGCTAGGAGCTTTGAACTAAAACCTAGTGTGCTAAATTGTCTCCCCACATTCTATGGCTTAGAAAATGAGGACCCATATAATCATCTGAATGATTTTCATGCTATTTGTCAAACTTTTAAATACGAGAATTTTTCAGACGATGATGTTAAACTTAGACTATTTCCATTTTCTTTAAAGGATAGAGCTCACTCATGGCTTAATACATTACCTGCTAATAGCATTTCATCATGGGAACAAATGGTAATGAAATTTTTGAATAAATATTTCCCAGTGCATAAAACCAATGCTATTCGCAGGGAAATTTCAGAGTTTACACAGAGAGAAGACGAGCAGTTTTTCGAAACATGGGAGCGATTCAATGGGCTACTCTTGAAGTGTCCACATCATGGGTGTGAGAAATGACACCAATGCCAATACTTTTTGGAGGGATTATTGCCGAATGTGCAAGAATGGCTAATGGCAACAAGTGGAGGAGAGCTAATGTCAAAAAGTGCATCAGAGATTTGGGAATTCTTCCAGCGACAAGCGGATAATTCCCAACAACGGAGTCGATCACTTAGGAATACTAGAAGAATTAAAGGAGTGAATGAGGTTCACATTGGCGAGTCAACTTCGGGAATCAAAGAAGTCAAAGAGATGGTTGAAGGTCTTGTTCGACAAATAGCATCGTTATCGACTGCTAAATCAACAGAACCACATGACCATGACTCATACTCAGATCAAGCCAATGCCATAGGTGTAATGAGAAAGCCATCAAATTACAACTCATACTCCAACACATATAACCTTGGATGGAGAAACCACCCCAATTTTTCATGGTCTCAAGGACTCCAACAGAATGGACCAGCAGCTCCAGCTCCACCAATGCAACCAATTTCTCAAATTCCTCAAGCCTCTCAGCCCCCATTCAGACTATACAATCAGAACCAGAACTACTCTCAACCCAGACCATGGGAGGATGCATTCCAGAATTTCAAGAATGTTACTCACTCCACGATCGAGCAACAGAACCGCACAATTGATGGACTACGAAATGAGTTGAGAGCAGACTTCAACTCACAAGCCCAATCAGTTTCAAGCCTCGAGAAGATGGTGGGACAACTTGCTTCTTCAGTTCAGACCTTGGCAATGACCGTTGAGAAAGGTAAATTTCCAAGTCAACCAGTGCCTAACCCTAAAGGAGTGCATGAAGCAAGTACCAGTTCACCACACCAGTATGGAGAGGTCAAAGCAGTCATGACCTTGCGAAAAAGAAAAGAAGTCGACAATAAAGTAGAGATGCCGGTGACAAAAGAAAATCAAATTGTACCTGTAAATGTTGACGACTCATCACCAGAGGAGAAAGAAGAAACCAACCCACAAGAATATGTTCTCAAGGCTCCATTTCCTCAGAGGTTAGCTAAAGGAAAAAAGGAAAAATCCACAAGTGAGATTCTCGAAATCTTCAAACAGGTAAGTGTTAACATCCCTTTACTTGATGCTATTAAACAAGTTCCATCTTATGTCAAGTTTCTTAAAGACCTTTGTACTAAAAAGAGAAATATGCATGTTCAAAAGAAGGCATTTTTAACAGAAAACGTTAGTTCTATACTCCAACATAAAATTTCTTTAAAATGCAAAGACCCAGGCTCCCCCACTATCTCATGTAGTATAGGGAACCACACAATTGAGAATGCTTTGTTGGATTTAGGAGCTAGTGTAAATCTGTTGCCTTATTCAGTATTCGTGAAACTTGGACTGGGAGAATTACACCCAACTCCAGTGGTGTTACAGCTTGCAGATCGGTCCACGAAAATACCTCGTGGTATTGTGGAGGACGTGCTTATCCAGGTAGACAAGTTCTATTTTCCTGTTGATTTCATTGTAATTGACACTCAATCAATACAGGATTCAAGGAAGCACATCCCCATTATCCTATGCTGACCTTTCTTGGCAACTGCGGATGCTCACATTCAATGCAGGACTGAAAATATGCAGTTGTCCTTCGGCAACATGACTATGGAGCTGAACATCTTCAACATTACCAAACAACCTCACAATGCAGATGATGGAATTGTTGATGTGGATTTAATAGAAACAATAGTTGATAACACTTTTCTTTCAAACCTTAGTTATGATCCTTTACAAACATGTTTAACTCACTTTGGTTTGGATTTTGATATTGACAGATCAGTTAATGAGGTCAATGCCCTGCTTGACTCAGCATCATCCATGGATACTAATAAATAGAAGTCAAGAGTTGAGCAACTAGCACCATCAGAGAAGAAACTCATCCCATCATCAGAATCACCACCGAAACTCAAGCTCAAACCATTACCCAACACATTGGAATATGCATTTTTGGGAGAAGAAAGTACTCTACCAGTAATCATCTCAGCATCCCTCAATGACGAACAAAAAGGTAAATTGTTGGATGTTTTGAAATAGCACAAAGGGGCATTAGGATGGACCATAGCAGACATTAAATGTATAAACCCAGTAGACTGCATGCATTACATTCACCTTGATGAAAATGCTAAAACTACTAGGGAGATGAAACGTCGGTTAAATCCTAACATGAAAGAAGTTGTTAGAACAGAAGTCCTTAAGCTATTAGACGCATGTATCATTTACCTCATTTCTGATAGTTCATGGGTCAGTCCTGTGCGAGTTGTCCCTAAAAAGTCAAGAGTCACTGTAGTTACCAATACCGATAATGAATTGATGCCCACTAAAGTGACTACAGGATGGCATGTATGCATTGATTATAGGAAGTTGAATTCTGTCACACGTAAAGACCATTTTCCTTTACCATTTATTGATCAAATGCTTGATAGATTAACAGGCCATGAATTTTATTGCTTTCTAGATGGCTACTCAGGATATAATCAGATTCCCATAGCACCAAAAGATCAAGAGAAAACTACTTTCACTTGCCCTTTTGACACATTTGCATATAGGAGAATGACATTTAGATTATGTAATGCACCTGCTACATTTCAACGATGCATGTTGAATATTTTTTCTGATATGGTGGAACGATTCCTTGAAGTCTTTATGGATGATTTTTCTGTCTTTGGTGACTCGTTTGATCAATGTTTACATCATCTAACACTAGTTCTGCAGAGATGTATCGAAAAGAACTTGGTCTTAAATTGGGAGAAGTGCCATTTTATGGTAAAACAAGGTATTGTTCTCGGTCATATCATTTCGAGCAAAGGTATTGAGGTAGACAAAGCCAATGTGTATCTCATTTCTAATCTTCCTCCACCCAAAACAGTCAGAGAAGTAAGATATTTCCTTGGGCATGCTGGTTTCTATAGACGTTTCATTAAAGATTTTAGCAAAGTTTCTAGACCCTTATGCAATCTACTTGCTAAGGATGTACCTTTTATCTTTACTGATTCATGTCTTGTGGCATTTGAAAAACTAAAGCAGTTGTTGACATCATCACCCATCATTCAGCCCCTAAATTAGAGCTTACCATTTGAGCTCATGTGTGATGCATCTGATTATGCAGTAGGAGCAGTATTAGGACAAAGAGTTGATCGAATTCCCTACGTTATTTACTATTCTAGTATGACATTGAATGATGCACAGTTGAACTATTCAACTACCGAAAAAGAAATGCTAGCAGTAGTGTTTGTATTAGAGAAATTTCGATCTTATCTCATTGGTTGTAAAATAATTATATTCACAGATCATGCTGCTCTTAAATATCTTCTCAAAAAGAAAGATGCAAAAACTAGACTAATTCGTTGGGTGTTACTTTTGCAGGAATTTGACTTGGAATCCAAAGATAAGAAAGGGACAGAAAGTGTTGTGGCGGACCACCTCTCTCGTCTCCATTTTGACACAATTACAGAGCCATTAATATTGAATGAGTCATTTCCAGATGAACAATTAATGAGTGTGGAAGTATTACCTTGGTATGCTGATATAGTTAATTATCTTGTTACAGGTAAACTTCCAGAGCATTGGACCAAGCAAGATAAGGCTAAATTCTTTGCAGAGATAAAGAATTTCTTTTGGGATGACCCGTATTTGTTCAAGTATTGTGCAGACCAAATTGTTAGACGATGTGTCCTAGAAAATGAAATTCAGAATATTCTTTCATTCTGCCATAAACAAGCTTGTGAATGCCATTTCAGTGCTAAGAAAACAGCAACTAAAGTTTTACAATGTGGTTTTTATTGGCCAACTATATTTCGAGATGCTTACACTTTTTGTTCTTCATGTGATAGGTGTCAACGAATGGGGAGCATTACACGAAGGAACATGATGCCACTAAATCCAATTTTAGTGGTTGAGATTTTTTATGTATGGGGTATCGACTTCATGGGACCATTTTCCCATTCTTTTGGCCATCAATACATATTGGTTGCTGTTGACTATGTATCGAAATGGGTAGAAGCAATTCCATGCAGAACCAATGATCACAAGGTAGTGATAGGATTTTTGAAAAGCAACATTGTTTCACGCTTTGGATTCCCTCGAGCAATAATCAGTGATGGTGGTGCCCACTTTTGTAACAAAGCATTCAAAGCTCTTTTGACAAAGTATTCAATCACACACAAAGTGGCGACTCCGTATCATCCGCAAACCAGTGGCCAAGTTAAGATATCCAATCAAGAAATAAAGCACATATTAGAAAAAACGGTGAGGCCAGACAGGAAAGATTGGTCATTAAGACTTGATGATGCATTATGGGCATACAGAACGGCTTTCAAGACCCCGATTGGGATGTCACCCTACAGGCTAGTGTATAGAAAAGCTTGCCACCTACCTGTGGAACTCGAGCATCGTGCGTATTGGGCCATCAAGAAATTCAACTTTGACATGCAGCAAGCCAACTCAGAAAGAAGATTACAACTAGCAGAACTTGAAGAAATTCGCAATGACGCATACGAAAATGTCCAGATTTACAAGCAACGAATGAAAGTCTTCAATGACAAGCAAATTATGAGAAAATCTTTCACTCCAAGTCAGAAAGTGCTTTTATTCAATTCTCGCTTGCACCTATTCCCATGTAAGTTACGCTCTCGTTGGTCTGGCCCATTTATTGTACATACTGTTTTTCTACATGGGCCAATTGAAATTAAGGACCCAAAGAATGGTGTCACGTTTAAAGTTAATGGTTAAAGATTAAAGTCATATCTAGAGTACCAACCACATGAAGAAGACACCGAAATAAATTTGAGTAACCCACAAAATTTGAATTGATTTTTTTTCTTTTCGGTGATTTGATTTTTTTTCTTTCTTTCTTTATATTATTCTTTTGCTAATTGAAATTATTTTTGCATAAGTGTGTTTGTTTAACTATTAAGTTTTCTCTTATCATTTTTAATCATGAGTACCTTACTTAGACCGTTCCTCTTGAACATTCTTAAACCACTTCAACGTGTCAAAACTCATCTCAAAAGGCAGATTTAATTTTGTAAAATACATCGCATTTGGGCTCTACAGCCACCAGAGTTAGTAGCCTATGTTGAGGGTTTAGAACGCCAACTCAGAGACATTGAGAGAAGTGTTTACGACATCTAGTTGGAGCTTGAGGTAAATTCAATAAGAGGACGATTTTAATTTTCTTTGTGTGTTTTAATTTATTTTTATGTTTGTTTGTTTTAGTTTGTTACCCCGATGAAGTGGCGGATAACGGTACTCCGTGACAATCAAGTTGGTTACTTCAGTTTCCCATGATAACTGATATTCTGAGGCGAAAGTATGGACAGAAACGAGATTCTAGCGAAGCTTCACAAGCGATTCCCTTCACTTCCTCAGAATGCCATCCTTACAATCTATAAAGCTCGGTCCGAACGCATGCGATTACTCATGAGGAATAACATACCTGCTGATATCCGTTGGTTAATCGAGGTGAAACTACGAGCGGTAAGTGAGTTACCTCCAAAATTTATTGCATACATGCCTGGTTGTGGTAAAGGAAATCATGCAAGAAAACGACGAGCTCGAAGAATTTCTGTTGCTTGTCATAAGTGTGCCAGAATGAGTTGCAATAAAAACCCATGTTCTTTAGGAATGGTGTCTGATAACAGGGAAGCTAAGATTCAATTCATTAGGGATGGCTTGAATAAAGAGTTATTGGATGATATCCTTTTGTCTCTTGAAACGCATCCCGGTGGATATGTACAAGGAGCGATTCTCCAGTTATGGCCATTATTCCAGAAAGAGCATGCACGATATAGTCTCGGGAATCTGACTATAAACGACCCTGTTTGCCAGTTTATAAGAAAACTAGATGGGAAGCCTATCCTCGACCCATAGAGGGCGTTCAAGCCGTTTCTGGACGTAAAACCAGAGGAAGATGTGAGCCACAGTCGCAACTACCTGTAAATATCCTTTCACTTTACTGTTATTTTATTTCACTATTGTTTTATTGTGTGCATTATTGTCTTTAATAATTTTATTACTTTATTTTCCTTTCACTTTATTTTCCTGTAAATATCCTTTCACTTTATTTTCCTTTTTACTGTTTCCTTTTTTACTCGCGAGCCACGTGCTTTATGCGTTATTTGACACTGACATGTTACCTCATATACAATTGTGACCCACTGTCACCAAGACTCTTAAATGTGATTTTTTTTGTCAAACACTCACAAATTATTTTTTGAGAAGTATCACAATGGCAGCTACTCCAAATAGACAATTCAAGAACATTTGTGTACTTTCTGGATTTACCTATGGCAAACATAAAGAGTTCGTTGAGGCAGCCATCGATGTTGGTCGAAGTATAGCAGAGAGAAAATTACACTTGGTGTATGGAGGAGGTAACCGAGGGTTATCAAAAATAGTCTCTGAAGCGGCTTTTGTCAGAGGAAGTCAAGTGTTAGGCATCATCCCAAGAGTCTTAAAACCATTGGGCAGTTCGTCTGACTCATCAACTGGAGAAGAGTTAGTCGTCTCAGGTATGCAAGAAAGAATAACTGAAATGCTTAATCATGCTGATGCTTTTATTTTTCTTCTAGGAGATCTTGTAACACTAGAGGCACTTATCACACTAACATCTTGGGCCCATCTGCACATCCACCAGAAACCCATCGGTTTGTTAAATGTCAATAACTTTTATGATGACTTTATTGCATTTCTTAACCATGCAATAAAAAACTATTTCATTCCTTCTAATGTGAAAAAACTTTTTATTTGTGCTCACACTGCTAATGAGCTACTTGATCTGTTACAAGCTTATAAACCAGAGCGAGACCCCTAGACCTTTGTGTTGGAGCACCCAAATAATGATGGTAACAGTAGCCGCAGTAAGAAGTACAAATTAGATTTAACTCTCTGCTTGTAAATATTTTCTTTTGTGTTGCACCACCCAAGTGATGTCTTCTAAACTCTACTTTTTTCCTTTTAAACATTGAGGACAATGTTTCGTTCTGGTTGGGGGGAGGGAATAGTCGACAATTGTGGAATTTTGGTTAAGATTTTACTAATTTTTTGTTGTAGAAACTAACTGTTGCTAACTTTTTGTGTTGAAGATCGCTGAATATGGAGGGTAGCGACTCTAGAAACGCATCTTCATCGTTTAAAAAAAATTTTAAAAAAAATTCTTTTTCTTTATTAAGTTTTGATGTTCATTTTTCTTCTTCTTTTTAATTTCTCCTCTATAAATATATATTTTCCAATTTTTGAGTCGAAGATGGCTGAATATGGAGTGTAGTTCCTCTAGAAACGCATCTTCTTTAAAAAAAAAAAAACCATTTTTGTTTTCTATCATTTTACGTGTAACTTTTCTAATTAGTTTTTATGCATCATTTTCACATTTCTACATGCATATTTTCCTTTCATGCTTAGAATAGGTTGGGGGGTAGAATGTTATTTGAAAAAAAAAATTTTGTGTGATTTGTTTTAACATTGGATGACATGATTAATTTCAAATTTTAGTATTTGTATTATCTTTGATCTTAAGTGATGTTACGTTATGTTTGCTACTCTACATGTTAATGTCGGAGACAAATGTGAGTTGCTTGAAGGAATGAACATGTCATAATAAGTACCAAGTGAGTTTTTGAGCCTATTATTTTTCTTGGAGAATAACCATTTTGCCCACTCTTTATACAGCTTAGCAGTTTATTATTTTACACACGATCTCTAAATTGCTTTTGAGTTAACCCTTAAAAAAAATTGTAAAATAAAAAAAAGAAAAAAATGTGTGTTGTTACATTGGGAGGCCCATCTAACTAGTAGATATGGATGATTATTTAGAGCCCTAAAAGATGATGGAAAGGCCATCTTTGATCCGTTTGAGCCTTTTTAGCCATCCCTTTTATTAAATATCCATAGTTAACCTTTTTGAGCCTTTTAAAAAAAAAAACCTTTTCTTTGTCAAGTTATCCTCTTGACCCACTCCGATTTGGAGTATTACCCGATGTCTTATACGTTCCATCACCTATTTATGTTTGAGAAAAATGTAAATAATTATTTTGTTCAGTGAAGTTATGCCAAAATAAAAAATAAAAAAAAAGTTGTTGTTTCAAAAGAATAAAAATAAAAATAATAGGTGAAATCCACTTTGCAACTTCCAAAAAAAAAAATTCTCTGTATTTTTCTAAAACATACACTTTGTTTTCCTTATTTCCCTTCTTTGTTAGCCATGTCCCTAGCCTACGTTACGTCCTAATAAAAGTCCTTCTTGATTTTAGGGAACTATAGTTTGAAGTAGAAGCTAATTATATGGGCTAAAAAGATGTAGTGATGCATAATTAAAAAAAAAGATAAATAAAGTGGGTTGACTAGTATTTTTGTATGACTTGAGATCGTATTATTTCTAAGCTGAGGGCATATTTATTTCATCTTGGTGAGAGCATGTGATATCACTTCTTTATTATTTTCTCTCTCAATTACCATTCATTGGAGTGACTATTTTTAGTGGGTTTAATTTATTTGTGAGAGTGTCACTACTTCCAGTGAGATTTTGGGGTTTGACATGTCATTCTTGAAAGTAGATATAACAAAGTCTACTGGGCTAATTCATGTGGATGGTTGATGTGAGTGTGATGTTGCTTTAGACTGGAGATAATGCTTATACTTTTATTTGATTGCTATCATTAATCTGATTGAATAAACACGAGTGTTTCTAAATTTAAAAAAAAATTATTTTAAATTTGAATTTTATTTTCGCTTCATTTGCTAGGGACTAGCAATAAGCTGGTTGGGGGGTGTGTTGAGTGTTAGAAAATGCATATTTATAAAGGAGAAAACCGTCATTTTACATTTCAAGTCTTACTAACACCTTTACTTTTATTAATTTAGCCTTCTTTTGATTTAATTCCGTTTGTTTTATTTTAATTAAGTATTTTATGTATTTTAGGGGCATCATAGTTATTTCACAATAAACGAGAGATCAGATGGTAAAACGGACATCACTTTTGAACTCAGGACGATCGAAAACCTTAGGAGGATCATAAAAGGAAAAATGGCATTGTTCACATGTACGGTACTGTATACGTTACTGTTCACGGCACTGTTCACATAGACGGATTGATGACGTGGCATTGACCGATGATGTGGCATTGACTGATGAGGTGTCACGATCCTGTTGGACTAAAATTCTTATGTACTGTTGATGGTGACGTGGCAGCATATCAGTGGACCAAAAATCTCGCGTACGGTACATGCATCACACAGGATTATTTTCAACCAAACCGTGTCACTGTTCACCCGGGTCAAACCGTGTTACTGTTCATCCGCGTGGTCAAACTGTGTACTGTTAACTGATGACGTGGTGAAATCCTGAGCGTCCAAACTGTTTTTAATCCGATGGCCATAATTTACTCAACGTATCTATAAAAAGGGGGCCTCCCCCCCCCCCTAATTTGATATCTCTGAATCCATTTTTGGACTCCATTTTCTGTAATTCCTTCTCCATCTTGTATTTTCTACGTATTTTAATAAATTTCCATTTTGCCCCTAGTTCAATTATGAGTAGCTAATTTTCTTTTAAGCTTGGGTTGAAGGTGAAGTCTCAACATGTGTCATGGGCTTAATTTGGTAAATTTATTTTTTCTTCCCCTCTAGTTTTTGTGGATGTTTTGACTTTTCGTCGACAAATAATAATAATCTTGTCTAGATACCGCCTTGGTTACACAAGCTCTCTAGTATAAGGTTATTATTATTTGGCACGATAAGCCCTTAGCACCATATTGATTAGAGTGTGGTTCATGAGGTGTGGATTCCCCCCTCATGATTTAATTGGTATTAATAAGGAATATTTAGCCCATGATGCATGTTGATACGGATCCAAATACCCAAGTACATCATTTCAATAGATTTCGCTTCAATTTATTCTCGCTATTGCAATTCCAATTTTAGAATTTATTATCACCATCTCAATTCCAATTTTAGGATAATTTAAATCACTTCCACCACAATTTCACCCACCCATTTACAAAATTAATTCTACATATAATTAAAATCCACCTCCTCGTGGGATCGACACTCGTCACCATTGATCTATACTACAATAGATTCGTGCGCTTGCGAGTACATTAAAATTTGCACAATATTCACACTAATCAATTCTCCATTCTTCTTAGTATTAACAGACTCCTACATCCTAAAAGTCTAACCTTTATCATTCAACTATGTTTATCATTGTTCAACTCATGAAGAAAATAGTACTTCATGAAGCACACAATACTAAAAATTCAAATAAGTCAAAAAATAAAAACACAAGAATATTTTTAAAGAGGATGCTGGTTAAAATTAAAAAAAAAACTCAAACATAACAAATCTTAAATACTTAATGTTTATAGAGTTTGAAGAAATCAAAAGACACTAAACAAAAAGTTGCATAATTAAATATGAGATTATGACATTAAAATTAGGCCCTAGTGGCATTGGTGAGGGAAGATGAAGGAACCATCCTTCCTATATCAATTAATTGATGTATTTTAAGCCATTAAGTTTAGTTGTTCGCTTAATAAAATAAATTGAATGTTTCAAGACTTATAATTAATTATTATTAATGGTTACATATTGTTGAATTTAAATAGAAAGAGGAAGAGACATGTAATCTTTTGTAATCTAATAATTATTTTCTATTTATTTTCTATTTTTAATATTTTGTAATGTAATTGTTTTTTAATCTCAACCAATATATTAGATAATAGAGAATATAAAAAGATGAGAAATAATGATGCCACAAATCTTAAATATTTAATGTTTATAGAATTTGAAGAAGCCAAACAAAAGGTTGTATAATTAAATATGAGATTATGACATTAAAATTAGGCCCTAATGACATTGTTAAGAGAAGATAAAGGAACCTTCCTTCCTATATCAATTAATTGATGTATTTTAAGCCACTAAAATTTAATTGTTGGCATAATAAAATAAATGAATGTTTCAAGACTTATAATTAATTATTATTAATAGTCACATATTGTTGAATTTAAATAGAAAGAGAAAGAGACATGTAATCTTTTGTAATCTAATAATTATTTTCTATTTTTAATATTTTGTAATGTAATTGTTTTTTAATCTCAACCAATTTATTAGATAATAGAGAATATAAGAAGATGAGAAATAATGATGTCACATCACCTCTTGTAGTATCAGCTTTATATATATTAAACTAGAAAATAGAACCGCGCTTCACGCGACTTTGAAAAAAGAATTTAGTATTATCCTTTTTTCTTACTTTACACTTGATGAAACTGATAAAAAATATGAATTGATTTTTTTTAAGATGAGGCAGTCTTATAAAAAAAAAAGTTATTAGCCAACAATACAAATAAAGAAGCAACGCAAGATAAAGAATAAAATGAGAGAATATATTATAGAGTGATTTTATTCATTCCAATTGTGTGTGTACAAAACAAAAAGATGAGCTCTCCTTTTATAGTTACATAATCACTCCATGAAATTAATGAAAAATTATGGATCATAATTCCTTGTGAGATAGTAGGAGTTATAGGGAAGCTAAATGTTGCTAATGGGAGATAGTGGGGAGACTGAGAGATATATGTCATGAACATCTACATTTATTTTAATAAATTCATAACACTCCCCCTTTGATGTTCATTACAAAGAATATACCTCATTAAAATCTTTACATAATTGTTATTGTGTAATAACAATCAAATTAATTATGAGAAGATGAAAAGCCAAATCTAAAAGAAAATTTCTCTATTTATTAGATAATAGAGAATATACAAAGATGAGAAATTGTGATGCCACATCACCTCCTCAAGTCTCAGCTTTATATATATATATAAATATAGATAGATATAGATAGAAAGAGGAAGAGACATGTAATTTTTTGTAATCTAATAATTATTTTCTATTTTTAATATTTTATAATGTAATTATTTTTTAATCTCAACCAATTTATTAGATAATAGATAATATAAGAAGATGAAAAATAATGATGTCACATCACCTCTTGTAGTCTCAGCTTTATATATATATATATCCTTATTTTATATCTATAAAAATATAAGTCCCTAATTATAGCCAACTCAATCGTGTCTATGTATTATTTTTTAATCTATGAGTGCTTTGTAATAATTATCATTTCCTAAATAAATTATCTCCCTAAAAAGCCTCTTTATAATTAATAGTTTTAATGCCATAAACTCTATATACCATTGAATTTATAAGTAATATTAGAAAATTATTTATTCCTTTTAAATCTCTTAAAAAAGTTTATTAACAATTTATCCATTCACATATTTTTCTCATGGAACGATGACACGAGTATTTTTTTTTCCTACTTATTCATTGGTCATTGCTCAAAGCATCAAACCATCCAACTCAAATTGTAATTTCATCTCAAAATTTTTGGTTTTACCTTTTTTCTCTCTTCTTAATTTGTTTTATAATTCATTCTCTTACTTCTTTCAAAAAAAATATTATCATGTTCATCGATTATTGTACTTAAGTTTTTAGAATAGCTATATACTTGTTCATAGGTGGTTGTTTTCAATAAGTTACTTCTATAGAAAGAAGTTTTCCAAAATTAAAATAAAAAATACTTATTTAAGATCACCAGTGTCACAAGAAATAAAGATTAATTGGATGAGCTATATTATTTAGTGAGAAATATATATTAGCAAAATTAGAATATAAAAATAATTAATAATTTTGCATCTTAGATTGTAAGAAAAATTAATCTTAAATGAATATCTTTTTTAATTAAAATTAATTGACACATTGACCTCAAATTTGTAACTAGTCCTAGTTAAAACATTTGGCTAGCCTAAGTCCTTATAAAGGCTTGAGCCGCCCTTGAGGAAGTTCATGTTTGAGATTCTACTTTAAATTTTTTTAAAAAATTATTTTATAATTTATGATTCAAAAATAATTGTTCATTTCGTAAGTTTTCTTTTTCCATTTCATGAGGAACTTTAAAAGTGGGTAGGTAGTTACTTTTTAAAAATAGTTTATAAAATAAACCACAATGCAATTTTAAATTTACTATAATAACTTTATTATTTAAAAATTAATTAATTATTTCTTATTTTTCTATAGGCCCAACAATGTAAATCATATCCCTAAAGTATCATATTAAAGCAGCAACTATGTACCTAGGAAAATGATTTACTTGACAGGGGAGCTATCCTATAATACTTACAAAGGGTACAGAGAAGGATAACCTCTTTGAAAAGGACAGGACTACTTGGAAGACAACTACATATTGCTTTTTATTTTATTTAGATTTATTTATTATGAATTTTATTATATTTTATATAACATATGAATTAGATTTTAATTAACTGAGCTTTTTACTTTATGTAAATTTACATATTTTAAAAAGAAAAGATGGTGTGTCTAAACAATTTATTAAATTTATTCCAATAAAATGAAAGGTAGCGTAAATTTATGTCTATTTCAATCACTTTTTTTTAATATTGATTACGCATCATATTACTGTATTACACGGATATTTACAACTACTATTAGAGTAGACATTACATTAATATTTACAATCAGATATATAACTTGAGACTTACATTATTACATTAATTTTATGAAGTATATGCTCAGACATATGACCCTCACAGAGGAGGGATGTTTCTGCTTCACTCGTATTTCGCAAGGGAGAAAGACTCACAAATTAATTCCACATAGTTTTTTGCTTAATTGAGGGAGGTTGAGCTTATGAAGACTCGAACCACTACCCTCATAATATTTCTTAACTTTGAGAGTAGTTGTTCACCGCTGAACTAAAGCCCAAGTGGCTATTTTAGTCACTATACAATAATGTAACAACAACACTTTAGTTTAAAATTTACCAAATATATATACTTCATTTTTTTAAACTCACAAAAATCACAATAGCCCAATTTAGTAAAATCTTAATCATTTTTTAGTTTGTGGCTTCTTTCATCAATTAACAACTTGTTTCATCAGCCACGGTAATCTAAAAATACCCTAAATTGGATTAAGCTTTTGGACTGGTGGGCTTTCGTGAAAAAGACGTTAAGATAATTCTCAATAGATTTCTTATTAATTTTTTAAAATTTAAATTAATTATTAATTCGCATAGTCAGTCAATTAAATCTTTTGCAATTTCCTTTTAAGTAATTGAATTCCAACTTTTTTTAGGGGTAATTTTGGCCTTTCTCGTTACAATTTGGTAAACCTTCGATCCAAATCTCTTTTCAGGCCGAATGAAGCCTTGAACTCAATTGTGTTAAATTCGGGCTTGGGGTCATGAAAATAATTGAGAGTTGTGGGCTAAAAATTGGGAAGGTGATAAACGGATATTTTCCCACTTGAAAGTGTGTTTTGATTCATTAATTACTAAAAGAATCTGAGTTCTATTCCGTTATTGATTTCGGCCTGACTGACATAATACTAGGGGTGGGCATCGGATTGGATTCGGATAAATTTGATCCGATTTGAATTTGTTCAAATCGGATTCGGATAAATTCGATCCGATCTGAATTTGTTCGGATCGGATTCAGATTTGAAGGTAAATCCAATTGGATGAAATTTGTGCGATCCGATCGGATTTGGTTCAGATCGGATCGGATTTGGATCAATCCGAATCATCCGATCGGATTTAAAGTCGTATTGAATTCGGATGAATTTTTTTTCAATCCAAATTATCCGAAATCCGATCGGATTCATCCGAATCCGAAATTGCCCACCCCTACATAATACCATATCATCAACATCTATAAATTTTAGTAGATTTAAAGTTCATAAACAGTAATTTTTGATAATATTATTTATTATTAGGATACAAAGTCTTTTTATATGTGGTTACTGGTTAGTTTGTACCGGTAAACTCTTTTTTTTTTTTTTTAATAGTAGTATAATAGGTAGTATAGGGCTCAAATAGTGAGAGAGACCTAATTGCTTCAACAAAAACAGTTATGCACCTCACTAGAAAAATTATGTCCCTTCACTATAATCTCCCATCCATATTTCATATTGACATAATTATTGGGGGGTCCCGGGGGGGGAGGGGGGGTGTAGGTTTATGACGACCCTATGGGTATCTTTTTAATTAGAAAGAAAATTGATGCTCTCTCCTTATCTCTTTCTCATTCGGATAAGATCTATGATTAGATCTACTTCCAATATCAAATTAAATCTCTTAAGGTTAAGAAAATTTCAACACATTCTAGTCTAGTTGTTATTAATTTCAAAACTGAAATGATGATTTTTGACCTTCATATACTTATGCACCATCATGCTCAATCTCTATCTATTTAAGGGGTTTAGGTGGCCATTTCCCCTTACTAAAATAAATAAAACAAACAAAACTTTGTTGGATATACAGAAGGCCAAATCAAGAAACAGCCAAGGGGCAGGCATATTAAAAAATTTCCGTATTTCATGCTCAATGACAACTCTCAAAATCTCTTTTGTCGGCAAGACCATTTTCTTCGCATCAAATCCCTATTTAATTGGTGAAGAGGTCATCATGTATGTGCTGGCTAATTTACATAACTTACATCAACCCATTACTCGAACCTAATGATTCAAGAATGTTTAACAATTAAACTACACATAGTTTATATATATATATATATATATATATTTATATATTTATAGATTATAGATTAAATTTTAATTTATCTATTATTTAAAATAATAATTTTTAATTTATTTTCTAAAAGTGTGAATATATCAACTGTTAAGAACATATTAAAAAAAAAAAGTCACCAACGCGCTCCCCTTTTACCATCATCTTCTTATAGAAAATGGAGTATAAATTGAATATTTTCATTTTATCTGAGGAGATTATCTTATAGTCATTATCTAATAAGAAGTTTCTCAAGTTATCAAAGTAAAGAATAAACTAAAAAGTAAACAAAATATACTCTCTAATGCAAATCACACAATTTAAAAAATCTCTCATTAAAAAAAAAATTGTGAGTGTGTGTGTATATGTGTATAATTCAAGATTCAATAGATAAAAGGCAAAGCATATATGGAGGTTTATTGATCAACGATTAAAGGTTTATGCTTTTTGCTGAACCTTGGTACAATTTAAATTCAATGACGGACACTAGAGACAAAACAGTGACTAGATTTCGTTGACTTAAAAAACACTATTTGGGTTGCATGAGAGAGAAATTAAAGAATGGAGCTAGCCAGCCACCAATTTTGATACGCAAATAACGATATAAAAACATCTGTGGATTTAGTTGATGTGATTTAATTAAGGTAATGGAGATGACTCAAAAAAGCAGATATTAAAATGTTTTTGAGACAAGACAAGCCTCAAAGTTATCTGCTTATACGACCTTCCAATATGGGCCTGTCTTGTATTGAGCCAAATCTTTTCAAAAACAATGTCGTTTAGTCAACCCTCTCTCAATGCAATTTTGTTTCTTTGTTGTGTATAAAAGGAGAGCTCTTCTTGCATTCTAAGCTACTTGATTTACTTTCCTTGGGCTTGCTAGTTAGCTACTTAGTTACATTGCTTCTCACTGTGTCATGTGCTATGGCTAATTTATCAAACAAACAAGTCTCGCTAGTGTCATTGGTCATGTTATTGGTGATTGTAGCAAGCTCAGAGGCGCAGTCGTCTCACGGATTGTCAATGTTTCCAAAAGAGGTCGATAGCAACCTTATTACTTTTCACAAATTGGGTTATGATGTATCGAGGTTCGAAAACTACAGGAGGATGCTTGATTCAAATCCTGTGAGAGTCTCACCAGGAGGTCCAGATCCACATCATAATTAACTAGGAACCATCAGCATTGATGTCTCATTAACATATTAATCCTGACACATCATATAGTTACGTGCAGAGAATATCTGCGTACAGAAAGGGAAAAATCTTTATAATTTTGTCTCTTCGGAGACATTGCAGAAGAGGTGTCTCTTCAAATTTCCAATTAGTAAGATTATATTTTTCATAAACAAACTTAGGCTCATAGTTCATGAGCCTAAGTTCATGAGGTCTTTCTTTACATGGCCTTGTCTGACATTTCTCTATCTGTTTCTTGTTCCAAATTCAGATTCTTATCTGACTCCTTTTGTACAAGAATATTTTCAGGAATAAAATGCCTATTTTTATCTCCTGTTAGGGACTTGTAGGCTGAAAGTCTTTGGTCCCTTTTTTTGCTTTTGTTGCTGCTGTTCCATTGTCACATTTGTTTCCGAATATATAGACTAAACAATTAGTTGAGTCTCAATTGGGTTCACTAATATTCAATGTCACTGATATTTTCATCACGTTTGTTGTTTTCTGATAAATGGTTTCTGTCTGTCACCTAGCATTTTCTTTTCCAATGCAGAATCATTTTATATTTATCGTTCCCTAATTAAAAAATGCTCATGCTATGCATTTGTTGGTTCCCCCCCATATCATAGCCAAGTAAGGACTCCTGGAAATTGCACTAGCAAAATGTAGTATTCGTTATATATCATTTCATACAATTTTAGGTGGATATCATGCAATTTTTATATGTCTAGACATACTCAGTGCATCACTCTAAACTGACTTACAATCGATCACAAAGAAATACTTTATTAGCTCAAAAAAGTGTACCACGATAATGAATGCAAAAAATTTGAATCATATAATTTTATTGGATGGTCCAAAAATGACTGTACCACCTAAGTTTTTCTCTTTGATCTTAAGTACACCAAATATTTTTACTGCGGCAAAACAAGTATACAAATTATTTTTTTTCCTAGCTTTTATGTAAATCAAATTACCATCAAGCTTTAGTAGCATATCTAATTTAATACAGGATTAGAGAGTAATTTCTAACAATCTACAGGGAAGGGATACTGACAATATATAGGGTTCTTCATACGGAGGAAGAACCTCTCATAAGCCGACGCCATTTTAGTTGCAGTGAACATGGAAAGAGCATGTTCCTTGCAGGCCAAGCCTTTCCTCTGCAACACTTTAGGACCATCTCTTATCACCAGCTCCAATGCCTCAACAAAGGACTTCACATTTGGTGAAAATGTGTATCCTAATTCTTCATTCACAACAACTGTCCTAACAATGCTTGGATAATTCGGAGTCAAAACTGTTCTGCCACAATGCATTGCTTCAATCAGAGTAAGATCAAGCCCTTGAGGCCTCAACGTTGGATTCACAAACGCATCAAGCGCATTGTAGAATTCAGACAGTTGGTGAGCCTCCAATGCGCCTAAGACCTTCACATTTTGGCCTAATTCCGCATTCCTTCTTCCCCAAGGACCTGTTCCTGCTACAAGTAAATAAACACCAGGATGGTCCCTTGTTATCGAAGAAAAGGCTTCATAGAGCAGAGGATGCCCTTTGTCCCTGACCAAACGCCCTGCAACTCCCATCACAAGGCTCACATTTGCAGGGACACCAAGCTTTTCGGGAAACCTTACTCCTGCTTCTGGATCATGGACAAATTTTGTTTCATCAACTCCATTAAGAATAACATGGACATTTCTTTGAGGGAGTTGGTAGATTTTAACTAGCACCTCAGCTGCGCTATTGCTTATGCATATGTGTTGATTATAGCTTGAAAAGAATCTGATCTCATCGACAAGTCTTGGCATTGCTTCTTGAAGTTCTGTCATGGAGCCAGGCAAAACCCCATTTTGGTTCGAGAAAAGCTCTCCAAATAGCTTTGAGTGCATAACCTCATACCAAATTCCATGCCAAGTGACAGCCACATTAGGCACCATTTTTGCACGCCAGTGAGGCAAAGAAACACTCTCAGTATGCACATAATCAAACGCTCCATCATTATTTACTTAGTTGAAAATCTCAAATGCTAAAGAACAATTGACAGAACCATGATCATTGGCTGCAAAATGTACATGAAGGTTTCCTTGATGAACATCATTATGAGGCTTTCTATCTGATGGTGCAGTAAAGACATGAATTTCATGCCCTCTTGCAGCCAAAGCATGGTATAAAGTTGAAGCATGGCGTTCCATGCCACCGGGGGCAGCACCAATTGGCCATGTCTTTGAGAAAACAGCAAGCTTCAGCTTTTCAAATGTTGGCCCAAAACAAAGCTTGTTCCATGAAAATTTAGCATCTCTAAGGTCCCCAATAAATCTCTTTCCCTCCCCTTTCAAAAAACCTGGTTCCGGGACATGGCGTAACGGCGAAATGAAGAGATAAAATGAAGTAAAGAAGAGGGCTGAAATGAGAACCGTTGAGTATCTGAGAGAGAGGGGGCTAAAAGAAGAGGAGTTTCTGCAAGACTGATGTTTCAGACCCATTACTGGAAATGGTATATGTGAAACGGATGCGGAATTTTTCATTAGGCTGTGTGTATTGACTTCATTTTCAGCACCTTTGGTTTGTTTAATAGTTTACATATTGTAGATGTGGTCTTAGTGATGATATTAATGGCTCGTAGCATTGATGCCGGATCTCCTCGTGCATCCATGCAAAGTTTATGGAGCTGCACATGGCTTGCCTTGAGATTTTGTAACTCCGTACTTTTTCTTCAAACCTGTAGACTAGAATATATTTGATTAATTTAACAAATTTATAGTATTGCCATTCGGGTTGAATGACAATGGGGAAGGCATCCCTTCGAGTTTCTGTAATAGCTTTTACCCTTCGCAAGTAGCGGCGGTACGTAATTTTAAAATATTAAATTAGAATTTTATAGGAAAAAAATAC
Organism: Citrus x clementina; assembly: GCF_000493195.1. Lineage (NCBI taxonomy): Eukaryota > Viridiplantae > Streptophyta > Magnoliopsida > Sapindales > Rutaceae > Citrus > Citrus x clementina. The sequence goes on along the minus strand of NW_006263303.1, from coordinate 15,909,210 downwards.
GAATAAATGAATAATAGAATACACAATTCTCGAGTAAATACTCGATCGGTCTATCACACTAACTAAAAGTTGACTATTTAATTAATCCTGCTAATAAGTATTAGAAAGCAGATTAAAATTTCATCATCAATATCATAATTAAACATAAATTATATAAATAAAATATAAGATTTGTAAATTGAATATAAAATTTATAAATTAACATTAAACGTAAAATAAAATATAGATTATGTAAATAGAATATAAGACTTGTAAATTAAAGGTAAAACAAATAAATTAATATAGGAGGGATGAATTAGTATATTATTGGTAAACAAAACAAAAACTTACAAATATGACATAATGCTTGTAGATCAATATTAAAATTAAGTAAATAAAACATTGGTCTTGTAAATACAAAGAAAATTAAGTAAATAAAACATTAGGCTTGTAAATAGAAAGAAAACAAGTAAATTAATATGGGAGTGGTAAATTAGTCTTTAGAATTGTAAAAAATCAAAACCTTAGAAAAATAACATAAAATATGTAAATCAACATTATGTATGAAATAAAACATAAAGTCTATAACTCACACATAAGAATAGTAAATAGAAGATGAAATAAGTAAATTAATATAAAAACGGTAAATTGGTCTTTAAAATTGAAAAAAAATAAATATTTAAGAAATAAAAATGTGTAGATCAACATTATGTGTGAAATAAAGCATAAATTAAGCAAATGGAATATAAGACTAATAAATAGAAGGCAAAACAAGTAAATTAATATAAGAGTGGTAAATTGATGTATTACTAGTAATCTAGAAAAATAAAATAAAACTTGTATATTAACGTTATGTGTGAAATAAAACATAAATTAAGTAAATGGAATATAAGATTTATAAATAGAAAGTAAAACAAGTAAATTAATATAAGAGTGGTAAATTGATGTGTTATTAGTAAACAAGATGAAAACTTACAAATACAACATATAATTTGTAAATAAACATTAAGTGTAAAATAAAATATAATTAAATTAAGTAAATAGAACAAAAGACTTGAAAATGGAAGGTAAAACAAGTAATTTAATTAAATTATTATTAATAAACAAAACAAAAACTTACAATATAATATAAAATTTGTAAATCAATAATAATAGTAAAACAAATATTAATTTTGTAAATTACACCTAAAACTTGTAAATATATGTAAAATAAGTAAACTAATATAGAAAGTTATTGAAAAAAGAAATAAAAACTTACATATTGAAAAAAGAAATTAAAACTTACAAATTATCATAATATTGATTACCTCAATTATATATGTTGTTGATTTTGTTTCTAAATTGAATAGTTTTAGTTTTGGACTTTTTGTAATACATATGATAATATATGTGAAATTTTATTAAAGATAAAACTAATTCTTAAAATTAGATTTTGTAAAAATTTTCTCTAATATTTTTCAAAGTTGCTATAAGATGAGTTGATTTCGCATTCTTCTAAACCTCCTCAATAGCAACTCCCTAATGGTCTCTAATTACAAGGAGAAAAGTTTAAAATTAAACGAAATATGCATAAGATTCAAAATTAGATCCAATTAATTGTATTGATATAACATATATATCTAGTAATCGAAATACTAGTTGTGCAACCCAAGAGGGGGATGAATTAGGTTTCTAAAAATTATGGAGTATTTTAAATAAAAAAAATTAATGCAAAGATAAAGCAAATAACAAATAAATAACAACAATTAAAATGAAAAGTGAGAAAAGAAAGAGAATCAAACACAAGATTTTTACATGGCTCGGCAAATTCCGTCTACATCCACACCTCTATGCTCATCGGGCTTGAGGATTCCATTATCCAAAGCTTACACCCCAAGGTTTCAAAATCTTTACAATTGACTTCCAAGATATCAATCAACCTTTACAACCTAAGGTTATCCCAAACCTCTTAACTCAAGTGTTTCCCACACTTATAATCATTCAATTTTGATATAGAAATGAAAGTTTACAAAGATTGAACTTTCACAAGTGTATGTTTACAAATGGTAACTCAATAATGAATCGATGTATGTAGATAAGCAAGATGAAATCTCAAGGTAAGTTGTATGAACTGATTTTTGCTTGAAAAACTTGTTAGATTTGATTTTGATTTGAGTTTATATAGTTTGGACAAGTAAACTGACTGTTATTGACTTCCTGGAGACTTGCCGGATCACTGCTAAAATGTGGCAGTTAGCTGCTATGCTGATGTGGCAAGTTATTATTATAAAATCAAATTTGAAATTTTGCCCAAGCGGTTCACCACTAGATTTAGCCAGCTAGCCGCTATGTTTCTAGACCTTAGGTGGTTAGGTGCAACAAATTAAGCGGTTAGCCGCTACATTTCCAAAATTTATAGTTTGCCTCAAACTTTTATAAATTATATTATGACCCAAAATATTTTAAATTTTTGTAAATAGGTCCACTTTCATAATTTAAACAAAACTTTATTGATATCAAAGTTTTCAAAACCTTTCATTTTAGTCCATTATTTTGAAAAACAACCAATTTCATAAATTTACTTGTCTTATAATTATAAAGCCTTTAGTTTATAAACATTTCAACAAAATCTTGAGCTTTTAAAATGTTAAATCATGCATACATTAAATCATATCAGCTTTATAAGAATTATAGCAATAGAGATCATTTTGAGCTAGTCCTCTTAATATCTGTCCTTGATCGTGCCGTTGTCCATTACATGTCTTGAACTTGATATTGCTTAAATGAATTTTTTCCTTCAAGAACTAGTGAGATTGTGAAATATACAATTACCAATTTACCATTAATACGTGGTTTGTTATCATCAAAATTACAGTTCGTATAACTCTTTAGGCTAACAGTAATATAAGAATTTTTTTAATTTTGTTTTGGCTTAATCTACACCAAGATAAATAATTTCGTTTAACTAATGATGTAAGACGTTATTTTAGGATTTTAGAATTTTTTTATTTTATATAATTTTAATATTTTCTATTTTTATTTTGAGTCCATTATATATAGTATATATTTTAATCTTTTATTCTATTATAATTGTGAATTAGTTTCCCTTTTTAAATTAACTTAGGGAAGTAGGTTTATTTTATTATAAATAGAAAGCTTTTGTTATTGTTTTTATAATTTTGACTTCAAATATTTAATAAATCCCTTCTTTTATAATTTCTTTTAGGATTATCTATCAAAATCTCTCTTGTAGAGTTGTTTAGATTAGAGTGTCATCTAATCTTACTTAATGCATTATTAAAATCTCATTGAGTCATTTGAGAATGAGATCTAATCATGCTTTGTGAGCATAATGTAATTGTGTTGGCTTGGTCCATTACGACAACGATATCTAATGTTTTTCTGCTCTATCAATTCTGCTACCTAGCTCCATCATAATAAATGGGCAATAGAATTACAACCTGTTCGAACATATTGAATTAAAGACCAACTTAGACCCTTCAACTTGCTTGAATTTCTAGTCCAAAAGATTTTAGTCTTACTCTCCTTCCTATTTAATGAGAGATCCACCATTTTTGTTGAGTTTGATTCATTGAACATTGGCACACACTCTGTCTGTTGAGCTGTTTGAGTACTAGTTTCAAAATTTCAGCCTCCATACACGCTATGTTTCCTTGGTAAAGAGCCCTTTCAACTACTACAGCTTTAACCTTGCCATTACAGTCTCTAATCACTCCCTACAAACTTGCCTTTTGATGTGAAATATTGATAACAACATCCATATTCACTTTGTACCAACTCTTTGGAGGTGGAGTCGATATTTCTTAATTACTTTATGATGCCTTAAAATAGCTTGATCGGTTGGAACTTTAATTCTTCTAAAAGACTCCACAATGGCCTTTGCTCTTACAACTGATAATTGAGAATCTTCTTACTTTCCTTCGAAGAAAAAAAGGTTCCTCAAATACCAAATGGCCTAGCTAATTGCAATTATTAGTTCCAATCCTTTTTATTCTTATTCATTGCTAATTCTTAGACCACACTCAACATACCTTGATGAGTCAACAACTTAACATGATCATAAAACTATGTCAATTTCCAAACCTTTTGAGCCGTCTTGCAGTCCATTAAGGCATAAAAAACATCTTCACTTTTGCACTAGCATCTGTGGCAAATAGAATCCTTCATAACTTTTCTCTTCCAAAGATTACTAATTGTTGGTAAAACGTTAAGGAAGCCCTCCACATAAACACTTTCACCTTTTTTGGGATTTCATTTTATCCAATAACTTCCTAGTGTGTCTTGGTGCTATTTGAGCAATTTGGATCATCTAGAAACTTCAACTTTAAAGCTATTTGATACCCACTTCAAACAATTAAAAATATACCTTCTTCTATAGATATTTAACAAAAAATAAAATAAAATCATCCATCGATTGAAGAAAAATATATTAAAAACAATTGAAATAAGTTTTGTTAAATTGGTTTAAATGTAAATTCTATATTCATTCGAGGACATTTATAACTTTTTATTTCATTTTCTATCACAGTATTTGCTTACTATAAAAGCTAATTGATGAACCGGGGTAGAGGAAGTAGAATTGATAGGGTAAGAAAACATTAAATATCATTCTAATAACGGACCAAGCCAATACGATTAGGTTATCTTTAATCAAAGTGTGATTAGATCTCATTCTAATCCAAACGACTCAATAAGATTTTACTAACGTGATAAGCGAGATTATATAATGCTCTAATATAAATGACTCTATAAGAGGGATATATATAGATAATTCCAAAGGAAATTACAAAAGAGGGGTTTTATTCACTATTTAAAGTTGAAGTTATGGAAACAATAACAAGATGTTTCTATTTATAATGCAATAAATCTATTTCTCTAAGTTAACTTAAAAATGAAACTAAAGCACAATTATAATAGAAATAAAAAAAAACTAGAATACAATTATAATGTACTCAAATTAAAAATAGAAAATATTAAAGTACCTAAAGTAACAAAATTCTAAAATCCTAAAATAACATCCTACATTAGTCTCTCCCTCTTAAAAGGAAACTAGTCCTTGAGTTTATATGAAGGATAGGACTTGTAGTGGAGCAACAATGCATCTTAGAGCTTAAACTTGTAGCCTTGCCCATTAATCATACTTGAAACTTGAAATTTTCCATGCTTCATCTTTATCTTATGCTTATGAATAACTCTTTGAGGTTATGAAATCTTGTACGAATGAATCACTTTCAAGCCTTTTAATTTGTTTGCCAAATCTTGATCAGCATTTTGGCCAATTAACTTTATCTTTGCTACTAATCTTCAAGAATAACCTTCTTATCTTCAACATGGATAGGCATAAAATCCTGCCAATCATTACTAGGAACTTGAATTTGCTATGCAAATTCGATCGTACTATTAGGCTCAATACTTAAATCCAAAGTAGGTTGTACTTCTGTTAACATATATGTTTTCATAATGTTGATTTTGATGATAACAAACAAGATTAAGAATGATTAATCTTTTAAGCTCAAATTAATTTTTATACTTTTTCAATAAACCATTATTTTCACATTATAAAGGTTTTATATTTGATGGAAAAATGATTTTATGTTATTAGATTGTTTTCAAGATATGGACTAAAATGAAAGAATTTTATAATCCTTGATTTTAATAAATGTTGTTTTCAATTTTGGATTTGAACTTATTTGAAACTATTTAAATATTTTAGGTCATACTATAATTTCACATATGTTGGGCCATATCATAATTTCAAAAAGTTTTGGGATTAACAAAGTATTACTTAGAAATTCTGAAATTGGACATATTTGTAAAGTTTCATAACATTTTGGGCCATATTATAGTTATATAAAATTTTAGGGTCAAACTATAATTTTAAAAAATAGTTCATTGTAGCAGTTACTGTAGCAAGCGGCTAACCGGATGTGACAAACGGCTAGCCGGATATTGGGCAGAAACTATCCGGATGGAAAGCGGCTATCCGGATTTGTTAAGCGGTTATCCGGATGTTGGGTAGTGAGCTTCTAGAGTATAAACGGATATCCAGATATCATAAGCGGCATGCCGGATGTTTTAAAATTTAAATTTTTGCCTTAACGGTAACATACAAGCGGCTAACTAGATTCCATAAACGGTAAGCCGGTTATGATCAAAATGTGCATAACGACTAGTTTTTTAGCTCAAACTATATAAACTCAAATCCAATTCATTTTTGGTAATCTTTGCAAGCATAAACAAGTGCACACAACTTATATTGAGCTTCAAATTCAAAAATCATCATAGATTAAATCTTCATTGAGCTATCATTTGTATATCCACTCTTAAAGAGAGTTTCATTGTTGCAATTTTCATTTCTCATCAAATTGTGAGTGTACGAGTGTGATAAACACTTGGGGTGAAGAGATTGAGGAGATAATCTCTTGATTGTAAAGGTTCATTGACACCTTAGAAGTCAATTGTAAAAACTTGAAACCTTGGGAGGCTTGGATAGTGAAATCCTTAAGTAGGTGAGCTTGGAGGCGTGGACGTAGGCGAGGATTGCCGAACCACGTAAAAATTCTTGTATTTGTTTTCTCTTCTCTTACTCTTTTATTATTGTGCATGATTGAATTTATTATTTTCAATTTGATTAAGGGTTCATTGACACCTTGGAAGTCAATTGTAAAAACTTGAAGCCTTGGGAGGCTTGGATAGTGAAATCCTTAAGTGGGTGAGCTTGGAGGCGTGGACATAGGCGGGGATTGCCGAACCACGTAAAAATTCTTGTATTTGTTTTCTCTTCCCTTACTCTTTTAATATTGTGCATGATTGAATTTATTGTTTTCAATTTGATTAAGGCAATAGATTAAATTGTTGTGTGGTTTGCTTAGCTTAAATTTTAAAATTTCAATTCACCCCCCTCTTAGGTTGCCTAGTTAGTATTTCATTTGGTATCAGAGCGAGGTGCTCTTGTTTAGACTTAACCGTCTCGAGCTAAAGATTAATGGCAACCCAATATGACTTGACTTTTAGAGAAGGACAATCCACAATTAGACCACCGTTCTTTGACGGAAATGACTACCCGTATTGAAAAACTAGAGTGAGAATTTATTTACAAGCACTAGATTATGAAATTTGGGAAGTTGTTTTTTATGGTTCATTTATGCCTTTGACTAAAAATGAAGTCGGGGAAAATATTTCAAAACCTTCACGGGAATGGAATGAATTGGAAAAGAGAAAAGCTTCTCTAAATTCTAAAGTTATGAATGCCTTGTTTTGTGCACTAGATAAGAAAGAGTTTCATAGAGTATCTAGTTGTGAAAGTGCTAATGAAATTTGGCACAAACTTGAACTTGTTTATGAAGGCACGAATCAAGTAAAAGAATCTAAAATTAGTAGGTACACTCACCAATATGAATTGTTCCAAATGGAACAAAATGAGAGTGTGTATTCTATGTATACTAGATTTACGGACATAATGAACACTCTAGGAGCCCTGGGAAAGTCCTTTTCAAATAGCGAGAAAGTTAAGAAAATCATTAGGTCGCTACCTAAGGAATGGAGACCAAAAAGGATTGTCATTGAGAAAGCCAAAGATTTAAATATCTTACCTATTGATGATTTAATTGGTTCTCTTATTTCTTATGAGGAAGACTTGGCAGCCAAAAAAGGCAATGAGGAGAAGAAGAAAAGCATTGCTCTCAAAGCCTTGAAACATGAGAGTGATGAGGAAAATGAGCTAGATGAGGAGGAGATGAATATGTTGGCTAGGAGATTCATAAAATTTTTTAAGAAATCCGGTGAGCGAAGAAAATTTAAATACCTCAAGAACTGAAAGGAGAAGAATGAAGTAATCAAATGTTATGAGTGCAAGAAGCCTGGCCATATAAGATTTGAATGCCCTTTTCTCAACAAGCTCAAGAAGAAAGCAACAGTAGCCACATGGGATGATAGCGATGAGGAAACAAGTGATGATGATGAGCATCAAGAAATGACAAATCTAGCTCTCATGGCAATTGGAGATGAATCGGATAATGAACTTGATGAGGTAAATGATCTTCCCACTTATGATGAATTACATGATGCTTTTAAAGAATTGCATGATGAGTGGATGAAAATTGGTAAAAAGAATGCATGTCCTAAAAAGAAAATGGTAGAGCTCAAAAATAAAAATGAATCTCTATGTGCAAAGATTACATGCCTAGAATTAGAGAGTAAAACATTGCATGATAGAGTTGCATTATCAAATGAGAAACCTAGCACTTCACATCAGCATCTAGAATCTCACATAGATGACTTGAAAAAGGAAAATGAAATGCTTAAGAAGAAGAGCAATGAGTTAAATGAGATTGTTTTAAAATTTACAAATGGACAAAAAATATTGGATAACTTGATTAATTCAAAAAAATGTGTGTTTGATAAAGGAGGACTTGGCTATAAGCCAAATTTGAAACAAAAGTATTATAAGAACTACTTTGTGAAGAGTACATCTATTAACAATCAAGTTATATGTCATTATTGTAATCAAAACGGTCACATGAAGCTTGGTTGTCCTATTAAAAAAAAAGTATATTGTGGAGTAAAATGTGTTTGGATTCGAAAAGGAACCATTGCTAACACTCAATGACCCAAGAGTATTTGGGTACCAAGAAGCACAACTTAAATATTTTTTTGTAGGTACCATAATCAAGAAATGGTGGAGAGTTTCTTGATGAAAGCTTGTGAGAATAATCATTCGATCATGATCTAAGAGAAAATTATGAGTAAGATAATTTAATTGCTTTGATAACAATTCTTGCCATAGTATTGTGTGTAATCATGATGCATAGTTATATGTATATATATATATGATGATAGCTTGTCAACTCATCATGATGGATTTGTTTGATTTTAATGATTATGAAATGCGTAAGCATGATAAATGAGTGATATGCTTGAATTCTCAATCTTTGAATGCTTACATATTTTATGATTGTATGATGTGTATGCATGATAGATGAGTTATATGTTTACATTTATATTTCATGCATTAAAAGGCTTATTGAAATGTTTTAAATCACAAAATGATTTAAAATCAATCAATTTCTAAGCCAAAAATAAATTGGTGTGTATAATACAAGTCTAAGAGCTTACAAAATTTCAAAAATATTTTCCAAAGCTTAACCAGTATACCACTTTTAATCAACCGGAAAGCCGTTTTTCATTTTGGAGCTCTCTGGACCAAATCCGGATAACCGGACATTTAAAACCGGTAAGCCGAATTCATTTTGGTGCTCACTGGAGCACAATCGGTCAGCCAGATATTGGCAACCGGTAAACCGAATTGGGTTTGCTTGCTCTCGGGTCAAAATTCGAATAACCTAATTGGAAAACTAGCAAACCTTTTGTGAATGTCTCCTCTCTGGACAAAAATTGGTCAACCGGTTATGAAATCCAGAAAACTGAATTCGGTTTGGAACTTATTGGACACAAACTGGTCATCCGGTTATGAAATCCGGTAAGCTGGATTTGAAAAGCTTCTTTTTGCCTCAAAACTGGCTAGCTGGTTATGCTAAACGGTAAGCGGGATTCGAGTTTTTTTAAGGACTATTTATCTTCTTTTCTTCATACGGCAATCTGTTTCTCACTCTCTCTCTCTAAAATCCACCATTTTTTTAATCAACATCATACATCACCTTAAATCATCTCTACGATCATTTTAATTGATTTAAAATTACCCATTTTACTCAATATCTTGAAAATCCGAATTTGTGCATTTTGAGTATTTCAAATTACCACTTCCATAGTGTTCTCTCCTTATGGATTTTACCATAGTTTTCTATTATATTATGCATTTACATTTCTATATGCATTGTTGCTTTCATTGTGGATTGATGATGGTTATTGTTTGACATTTGGATGTTTTATATTTGGATAAAGTGGAACTAATGTGCTTATCTTGAGATTTTGATGATTGATAGGGGGAGCTTTTTACTCTTTTTGATGATAAAGAGGGAGATATGAGATTTAAGGGAGAAATACATATACTTCGAGAATTTTAAGCGTATGAGATTTATTTTAAGTTATATTGAAATGTCACATTAGATCTTTGATAATTTTAGTTGTCTTGATTTCTAAAATGTGATTAATAATTATGGAGCTTGGATAGTTGATAATATGTTCTTATAACTTTTGCATGCCAAATTTGGTAAACAAATCAAAACCTATTTGCGAAGAACAATTTTCAAAAATTTGGCATGAACTTGGGATGATGAAATTTATTAATATCTCTAGTCATGTTATTAATACTATTAAAATGGATTTCTTGATGATTTTGATGATTAATGATTATATGTTTGTTGCTTGATGAATTGGTGAAATTGTTGGTTTTTAATAATTGTTTAAGCCTATATGGAAGTGTTTTAACCATGTTGTATATTTGAGGATTTGTTCATTTTTAAGGGAGATTCTGCCGAAATTTTTTCTCGCACAAAATGAGTAATATCTTCATCGAATTATTTTTTATGATCTTGTTTCGATTGCATCTATCTATCTTTTCTTTTTTATGATGAAAGGGGAGATAAATATAATATGTTTTTTTTGGATAAAATCATTTAGTTAAAATTTTAAATTGGCCATATATTTAGGGGGAGCATATAATATGATTTTGGATAATATGCATTTTGAACTTTTTTGTTGTCCAAAGGGGGAGACAAAGTAATATATCATTTCGATATTGTCAAAAGGAGGAGAATAATATACACTTTGAGTATTGTTTTGATTATAGTGATGATTTTGGGATATGATTTGATTACATGGTTGTTTTATATAATAATTTAATGTTATAATAATTACATGGTTGTAATATTGCATTTGAGGTGATGCTTATTGTTACGGGGAGATTCTATCAAAATTTATACTCAGACAACATGGGTAACAAATTTGCTACTCTTATTCTTTTTCTTTAAGTTTTTTTTTTGACGATGAAGGAGGAGAAGAATACATATTTTTAAATTTATAAAAATTTGCTACTCTTTTTCTTTGCCAATTAAGTTTTCTTTTTGAAGATGAAGGGGGAGAAAAATGCATGTATTTAAATTTGTTAATTTAGCTAATTGGCAAATTGTAAGAGAAGATTATATTTAGGGGGAGCAATTTGTGGAATCATTCTTTAAATACATGAAATGTTTGTCATCACCAAAAAGGGGGAGATTGTTAACATATATGTTTCCATAATGTTGATTTTAATGATAACAAACAAGATTAAGAATGATTAATCTTTTAAGCTCAAATTAATTTTTATACTTTTTAAATAAACCATTATTTTCACATTATAAAGGTTTTATATTTGATGAAAAAATGATTTTATGTTATTAGATTGTTTTTCAAGATATAGACTAAAATGAAAGAACTTTATAGTCCTTGATTTTAATAAATGTTGTTTTCAATTTTGGATTTGAACCTATTTGAAACTATTAAAATATTTTAGGCCATACTATAATTTCACATATATTGGGTCATATCATAATTTCAAAAAGTTTTGGTATTAACAAAGTATTACTTAGAAATTCTGAAATTGGACCTATTTGTAAAGTTTCATAAGGTTTTGGGTCATATTATAGTTATATAAAGTTTTGGGGTCAAACTGTAATTTTAAAAATAGTTCATTGTAATAGTTACTATAGCAAGTGGCTAACCGGATGTGACAAGCGGCTAGCTGGATATTGGGCAGAAACTCTCCGGATGGAAAGCGACTATCCAGATTTGTTAAGCGGCTATCCGGATCTTGGGCAGTGAGCTTCTGGAGCATAAACGAATATCCGGATATCATAAACGGCATGTCAGATGTTTTAAAATTCAAATTTTTTCCTTAACAGTAACATACAAGTGGCTAACCGGATTCCATAAACGGTAAGTCGGTTATGATCAAAATGTGCATAACAGCTAGTTTTTTAGCTCAAACTATATAAACTCAAATCCAATTCATTTTTGGCAATCTTTGCAAGCATAAACAAGTGCACAAAACTTATATTGAGCTTCAAATTCAAAAATCATCATAGATTAAATCTTCATTAAGCTATCATTTGTATATCTTAAAGAGAGTTTCATTGTTGTAATTTTCATTTCTCATCAAATTGTGAGTGTACAAGTGTGATAAACACTTGAGGTGAAGAGATTGGGGAGATAATCTCTTGATTGTAAAGGTTCATTGACACCTTGGAAGCCAATTGTAAAAACTTGAAGTCTTGGGAGGCTTGGATAGTGAAATCCTTAAGCGGGTGAGCTTAGAGGCGTGGACGTAAGCGGGGATTGCCGAACCACGTAAAAATTCTTGTGTTTGTTTTCTCTTCACTCACTCTTTTAATATTGTGCATGATTGAATTTATTGTTTTCAATTTGATTAAGGCAATAAATTAAATTGTTGTATGATTTGCTTAGGTTAAATTTTAAAATCTCAATTCACCCCTAATCTTGGGTTGACTAGTTAGTATTTCAACTTCTACATTAAAAGTCCCAAATAGATCAATGATGTTATCATCTTCTACTTTTGCCGATGTAAAAAGAGATGATTCGACATCATCACAATGAATAAAATGGTCTTTCATAAACTGTCTCATATCAAATCATTCTATGATTTCTTTTTGCCCTTGTCAAATCTTTGATTCTTGTAGTTGTTCTAATCGATCTAAAGCATCACCTGTCAACTTAAATGATACATGAGACACAATAAATTTTGATAAGATAGTTCGAAGAAAATCATTTATCATGTGCATATCCAGTCAAAAATATCATTCGGATTACCATTAAAATCTAGAATATTTTCAAATTCAAGAAGACAATATGAGCCTCGGTTTCTATTTTTATCATTTTTTCTCTAATTAAAAATACAACTAATGACAAAACTATAAATAAGGCTAAACTCTTAGGTTTAGTGTGGCCAACAACTGGTGATTGTGATTGGGACCAGAGGCAGTCAGGTTTGGAAGATACGACAGTTGGGAGCAAGCTGATGTCGGTAATAATAATAAACTTGTAACAGTAGTGATGGATCAAAACACTAAAATCTGGCGGCAGTTTTGGTTTGGTTGTGACAATTTCTATAATTAATCAAACCGGTGGTGGCTGGTGGTGATCAATTCAACAATGATGAAGCTAAACATGGCAGTAGGTTAAATGGTCAAGCTTCTAGGTTTGTGTTGTTTGTGTGGTGGCTGTACAGCTAATCAAGTGCGAAGGATGGTCGGGTTTTGGTCGATGATGGCTGGTGAGTTAGATAATTGCAACGCCTGGTGGTGAGAGCGGCCAAATTGTGATGGTGATAGCTTCCCTAAGTTAACTTAAAAAAGAAAGCTAAATTACAATTACAATAAAAACAAAAGATTAAAACACATACTATAACGGATCTAAATTAAAAATAGAAAATATTAAAGTACCTAAAATAACAAAATTCTAAAATAATGTCCTACATCACTTTGACTAAATTAGCTTTAGAGTCTGAAAATCTTGTTATATGACTGGAAACTTTTCCAGTACAAATTATATTGTTTTTCTCTAAATTTATCCAATAAAAAGTATACTTTTTCTTTTTAAAAAAAAAGCTAAGTTGAGTCGTCTCCTTATATTTAACTTTGTGATATGTGTCAAAGTTTAAGTTAACTAAGGCTAGGGTTAGCTATACCCCAAAGAACACCTAAGGGCAAAATAAGAGAATTAGAGAATGTATGCACACCAAAAATCTGGTATCTACCATGAATTTGAATAAACTTCTGTTAATTTTGGTTGAACTCAAGTATTGGAGACACAAAATATTTAAAGTGGAATAACTAGAGATTTTAAATTGTACTTTAATTTCTTTTAAGAATTTTGTTTTTTAATTTTTGTGAGTTTTAGTAACTTTATAATTTTTTTCATCTGATTAACGCATTGAGCTGTTATTTTTGCACGTATCAATAAAAAAATCGTATATCAGATAGTCTATTATTCTAAATGATGAACTAAGCTTTGATCATTGGTTGGATTTTCTTTTTTCTTTTTTTTTCTATCGATTATTTTTTTAAAAAGTAAAGAATAACAATGTAACTACTACTTTTTTTTTGCAAAAATCATTACGTGAAAAATTAATATTACTATGCATAACTATCTTTGTCACATTAATATGAATTTGAAGTTTCCTTCGTAACTCCCTAAATTTATTTGAAGTGATCCACTCCATGCCTCATTTAACGAGGAATCCCAAAGTGATTATATTTCATTTATTTCATTTGTATCCCATTCCATTCATTCAGTATCCTTTAGTGTCATTGATATAAGAATTGATATAAGATATGTCATTTCTAATCTATCCTTTTCTATTTCTATATATAGAAAGTTGAAAAATCATCATATATAGCTTGGGGCCGACTATGTTGCCCTATTATTCCTTTTTTATTTACAAATATTTATAAGTATTATGGTACTTTTTGCTCAAATACACTATCAAAATTTAATTTAACACCTTACATTCTTCTTTCTACTTTTATTTTAAATAGTATTAATGTATTTTTTGTTCACATCCTAGACACATCAATCACGTAACACACAAATATCATCAAAAGACAAAAGTACACTTCAATTTGTAAATACAAAAGGATACATTTTTTTTCCTCTTTGCTCTCATCTTCATCTTCCTCAAGGAATCACAAAAGGTTTTTCCCTTCCCTCTCACCTTCATCTTCCTCAAGAAATCACAACAGTTCATCTTCCATTCACACATCATCAAAACTCCCAAGAATAAGACCAATTATCATCTTCTTTACAATATTGCATCATAATAATCATTGCTTTTATTATTGTTCCTGAGGGTAAATCGAGCGTAGTCGCAAGCAGCTTCCTCCCCCCCCCCCCCCCCCACCCCCAAAAAAAAAAACAAGGAGATGGTTAAGTCAAAGAATCACACAAAGGATAATCAATCCTACAAAACTCACAAGGATGATATCAAGAAACTAAAGAAGTACCGGCACCACACTTCCACCAAAGCAGGCCCAGCTCAACCATATTTGGGACCTTAGGCAAATGGTTTTAATTAGGTTTTCTTGAAATTTAGGATTTTCTATATATATAGTTATAGTTATATATTATTTATCGAAAATTAATTCTTTAAACACTCTAAAATGTATTGTTGCTAATCCATGAAATTTTAATTCAATTATAACATTTCCACTTTTTTTTTAAACTCAAATTACATCTTTTTTACTACTCATTTTCTAGATTAAACTAATTTTTCTATTATTTTATTCTCTAAAGTTTTTCGATATAGTTTTATTTCAAAATAGATAAAACAAGCACACACACAAAAGTAGATGAATAAAAAAAATATTAAAAAGAAATAAGAACAAATAAATAACACAACTAATTAAGAGAATAATAAAAAGATAAAATATGAAATTTAAGATTAAATCATAAATTTACTTATGTTGATATTAATTGTTTTGAGGATTTGAGTAATGACCAATAAGCATAGAGAATAGAGAAAACTATTAGATTTTTTCCTTTTTCTTTTTCTTCTTGAGTGGAAAGTAGAGGGAAGCAGGATTTTTTTCCCTCGCTCTCTTTCTTTCTCTCAAACACCAAGAACATATCATGTCTTGATTGTTAGAAGAAAAATTTAAAGGATAAGTACTAAAATGTAGGGCTTTTATAGAGGTTTAAAATGAATATAAAACTTTTGAAATATAACATATTAATTCTAATAGTGAAATAGATAATTTGTAGGATTGAAACTATTAATTTATCGGTTTTGTAGAAATTAAAACTACTAAGTACTACATTAAATAAACTTCATAGGAATTTGATAGTTTATTTAGGAAAATATAATTACAAAATAATAATAAATTAAATGAATAATAATGACTTTTAAATTCATTTTCCTCTTTTATATACAAAATAATCATCTCGTGAAGCTGTCATGTAAAGCAGGGCCCTAGGCAATCGCCTAAGTTGCCTAGAGGTTAAGCTGCTACTGCACCAAAGGGATGGACCTAAAGTTTTTAAGGAAAAAATAAACCATAGGTATGTGAGAAAGCATAACAAGTAAGGAGGTGAATGATCAGCTGTGTGCTAAAGAGTAGATGTTGTTATGGGATTTTAATTACTTAGTTATTGATGTTTAATTTATTTTCTTCAGTAGGTATTTATTGATGTTATTGTAGTGACTTGATAATACTCTAGCTAGTTTCATTGAAATTTCAAGATCATATTCTTTTTGCTTCCAATCATATGGTTTACATAAAAAATTCAAGCTTTATGAAGTGAACAAAAACAAATAAGAAAAAGTTATCTAAGTTTGATGATGGAGATAGAGAGAGAGAGGATAAGGAGAAACGGAAAAAAAGTTGGAACTTTTAGAATTTTGTTATTCCTTTTGCTAGCTAAAGAATAATTTTATCTTTTTAAGATTTATAAATAAATTACAAATAAAAATGAGTGTAAGGTGTTAAATAAAATTTGATACTAATTAAATCACAAAGACAAAATTAAATTAGAATACTCTACAATTGGGCAACATAGCCGAATCCCTTAGTATTATTGTTATAGAAAAGAGTAAACTTTAATTTACCCTCTATTTAGAATGACAATCTTTAATTTATTCATAAAAGTGAAAAAAATATCAATTTATCCTCATTTACTGTTAAAAGGACAAAAAGAAAATTCATGAATGTGCCCCCTTCTTGCCTCATTTTATGAATAAAAATAAATATAAACTGAGGTTTTCATACTTTTGTGAGTTAAATTGAAGATTGTCATTCTATCTGGGAAATAAATTGAAGTTACCTTATAGAAAATGACATAACATATAGCCTTGTTGTATTTAGATTTTTAAAAGGAATAAGGATTCTCTGCTTTTCTTTTCTTTTTCTTTTTCTTTTTCTTTCTTGTTACCTTTCTTCGTTTAATGAGTGACCAAAGTTGAATTTTGTATTTATTTTTCACTTTATTTTTTACTAAATTATAAAGGTAAGGAGACGCAAGAAAAGAAAAAATAAGAAGAAAATCCCAATCGCCCAAAAAGATAAAAGAAAAGAAAATATTTCTATCATTCGTAAAACTTATAACACTTTATATTCAGCATCTATTTTGTGCATTTTACATAAACTTTTACCAACGTTGTCCTTGAATAATTTCTTTTCACTTTTTTCTATATTAGGAAAAGAAAAATAAGATAACTAAAGTTTTCCCAAAAAATTTTACTGAGGGTAATTTGGGTAAATTAAATCCTTGTATCATTTTTTAACAAAATCTCAAATTTAGAAATCCGATCAGGTGTGTGCCATCATGTACATTATTGTGCGGAATAGACCACATGCATGATTTCATTAACTGACATCCAACAGTCGACAAATGAAATCTTGACATGTGCCAGTTGTGAACAATAACAAGTGCGACGGTGCACACATAATCTTTACTCAGATATTTTTATTGCTAAATGTATAAAAGACCAAAAAGACCACTCAAGACTTCATCTATCCAACCCAAATGACAAAAAGAGAAAAAAAAAAAGTACTCACTAATACACACTCCAAAATGCTATCTCATGCCCTCGAGCTATCAAACCAAGATGACTGCAAAATCTTCCAAAATCCAAATATTCACCAAATCCAAACAAATCAACCAAAAATCCCTATAATATGACTTAGGAACGATCTTTTCTATTATGTTGGTAGCCACACAACCAACTCTCTTTTGAGAAAAAGAGGTATGGATTCTTATCTTTGGAGCACAAAGGTAAGTAACTTATTGTTAAAACTTAAAAGCCATTTTAATTGATTTCGGGGGAGGAAGGAAGAGAAACACGTTGACTTTGATGTATCTAAAATTATAATGTGCAAATACAATTTGATCTTGAATTTTAATGTGCAAATATAATTTGATCTTAGTTAGTGTTTTTTTTTTTTTTTAGCTTTATGTTACTAAATTTAATATATTTTAAGTGTAAACCTACGGCACGTGTCACTTTTAATGTATCTAAAAATCTCAGCCAGCGAGATGACGATTTACCCTTATAACTCACTTATAACGGTCAAACCAGGTCAATGGACTGAAGTATTAAGAACCAAAACTAGAAGGACTTAAGTGTCACAACTTCAAGCTAATTTGAGTAAAAGTCAGGGACTATAGTGTTATTTTGTCACGTTTTGACTCCGCTAAAGCGTGTGTCCGACTCTTTGTCCTGTCTCTTCCTTTGTATCATTCGCGGACCAGCGCGTGGATTTCACCTCAGTCTCTCCTCGCAGTCGCAGACACTGAACTTCAACACAGAGCAACACAGCTTCCTTTTTCAATTCCTTCCCTTCCCATTATTAAAAAAAAAAAAAAAAAAAAACCAAAACCCTAATTTCCTTTATTTCCCAAAACCCCAATTTATTCTCTATCTTTTTGCCCAAATTTCTAGTTCCGTACAAACCCTTAAACCCAGAGAAACCCTTTTAATTCTTTTTTTTTTTTTTTCACTCGTCGAGTTGCTTCTTTTCTCGTTTACAAACATTGTTTTACGAAATAAACAAAACCCAGTTAACCACTTACGCATATTTGGTTTCTATGGTTCTTAATTTTACTACAACGGAAAGAAAAATAGTTTTTAGAACAGTTTGAGTCTTAGCCCTTGTGGGTATGTTTGAAGTTGGGGTTTTGTATGGCGATCACATGAATGGCAGATTAGGGTTTATTTAAAATTTGGTTTTTTTTCCCTCCAAAGCTTTTCTGGGTTTTGTGTGAAGTTAGGGTTTCTGTTTGACAATTGCATGAATGGCTTCAGGTTCATTAGTTGGTCAGAGTGATGCCGGAGAGAAGCAGGACAAATTCTATAGCAGAAAGAACCAAAGCAAGTCTCAAAATCCCAAGAGTGTCCCTCCCCAGTACAACCAACAACCATATTCAAAGAAAATCCTAGCAAGCATTAACACAGATGACAACAGCATCCCCGTGGCATCAGATGATTCATCCAGCCAACCAGGTGCACACAACCGCCGTGAACCCAGCCATGGCAATGCATTTCCAGGTTATGCTAAATTTGATAGCTTTGTTAAGATTAGTTTCGATTTAAACAACCGGGAAGAGGTTAGAGCACTCAAAAGAAAGCTTGCAAGTGAGCTTGAACAAGTGACAAGTTTAGTGAAGAGACTTGACGCCACACAAACTCAGTTAAGTAAAATAGTTCATAGAAATGCAGGGACTGTATCTGTGAACAAGAATGGAAACAATCAGGGTAAATCAGTGGACAAAAAGAAAATGGCACCTAAAACGAATCAGTTCCATAAGAATTTGGATGTTGTCGGTTTTGAGAAGTTAAATCCAATGGAGAGTAACAAGAAGTTGAAGTCCAATACAAAGGGAAATGAGTTAGTGTCAAATAAAAATTTGGGTAGATTGTTCCAGAGTTGTCGGAATTTACTGGAGAGATTGATGAAACATAAGTTCGGCTGGGTGTTTAATAAGCCAGTAGATGTGAAGGGGCTTGGCCTAAAAGATTATTATACAATAATTAAGCATCCAATGGATCTGGGTACGGTCAAGGCTAGGTTGATTAAAAATTTGTACAAAACTCCTAGAGAGTTTGCGGAGGATGTGAGGATTACGTTTAGTAATGCCATGTTGTATAACCCAAAAGGGCAGGATGTGCATATTATGGCTGAGGAGTTGTCAAAGATATTTGAAGATACATGGAAAAAAATAGAGGCAGAGTATAATTTCAGTAGGCAGTCGAAAATGGGTCGCAAGTCTGATTTTGCAACACCCATACCGAAAACTGTTCCTGCTCCTCCTCCACCAGTTCATACCCCTACACTTGCCCCTCCTTTGCCAGTTCATTCTCCTACTTCTGCACATCCTGTGCCAGTTCATACTCCTACACCAGTTCATACTCCACCTCCACCTTCAGGGCCTTTAGAAGCAAGGACTTTGGAGAGAGTAGATTCTGTGCCAATTCCTGATGATTTGAAAAGAAAAGCTACTGATTTGGCTCATCAGGATACGATACTGGTTCCAAAGAAACCTAAGGCGAACAACCCTGACAAGAGGGATATGACTTATGAGGAGAAGCAGAGACTCAGTATGAATCTTCAGGAATTGCCTTCAGATAAACTGGACCATGTTGTCCAGATTATTAAGAAGAGGAATCCAGTGCTTTCTCAGCAAGATGATGAGATTGAGGTGGACATTGATACTTTTGATCCTGAAACTCTTTGGGAGCTTGATAGGTTTGTGACTAATTATAACAAGATTTTGAGCAAGAACAGGGGAAAAGCTGAAGTAGCTCATCAGGCAACTGCAGAAGCTTGTCACAATATTCAGGATAGCGTAAGGACTTGAACTATGATAATTCAATGTCTGTCTGTTTTTCATGTGTAACATTGTTGCTTGCTGATGTACAAGTTCCTTATATTTTTGCAGAATATGGAACCAATCATTGCAGAGGCACCAAAAGAAACTGAAGCAGGTAATGATTTGGACATAGAAGGATTTATTTTCTTAGTTATTTTGGGGAGATATGTCAGGTTCTTGATGACAATCTAATCATTTTGCACTGATTTATTGATTGGAATTTGAGTAGTTGAAAAGATTGTTTCTACATCTTCGCCTGTCCTTGAAGAAAAGCACGGTGATAAGGCGAATGAATCAAGTAGTTCAAGTGGTTCTAGCAGTGATTCTGGATCGTCCTCAAGTGGTAAGTGCTAAATCTTTTGCTTTACCTTTATAATGTGGCTGCATGTAGCACATTCAAGCTTTGCTGGCCCCATTAATACCATCGCTAATTTATTTTGAGATTTTATTTGTAGACTCTAGCACTGGCAGTTCCTGTGGATATCGTTCGCCTGCAGATAATTAAACTATGAGCTAAATGGATTCAGTCAAGTTATGTGTATGATTTCTCACCATAAAGCCTTGTCGATCTCATTTTTGGCTTGAGTCGTACTAATATATCCATTGAACATATTGAACTAGTTTATTTTATTCATAGAACTCTGTTTTCACATTATCAGATAGTACAGGCTGACCCTAGCAACTGACGCTGCCTAATTAAAAAGATAATTCAACTAATACAGTGCTGAACCCTGGCAAGTGTCTTCTTGTTTTCAAATACTTTTACTATGCCTTAAAAGAGCCTCCAGTAGCTAAAATTCATTAAGTGCAGAAAGAAAACCTATGGATTTGGGTTTGATGCACATGAACAAGTAGCTAACTTTGCTTAGTCTAGTCAAGGCCCCAAACACCCAATATCAGCTTCAACTTATTCACTATTCAGTACTGTGCGATAGGGGAACCAGGGATTGGGAAATCTTAGTTTTATAGTAGGGTAACTTTCTTTGATATTTTGCAACTTCCAAGTGTAATTGACTGGTCAACTATTGTTTTTAGCATTTCAAGGACTATGTTGCCTTATGTTCTGAGAATTGATATTTCCTTTTTGAAGACAGTTAAAAAACCTTTGAAAAATCTTGTTATAAAGCTTTATTACTTGAAATGATTCTGTTATGGATAAAAGTTTAGATTCACAGATTTGGATGAGACTGTTTGACATAAGATAAGATGAAATTTGTATAATCTTGGACGAATCAGATTCAAGGTCAATTTTTAACTTTCGGGTCTAAAATTTTGATCGTGCTATAGTGTTCATATCTTTGTTTCAATATTCCTAGATGCAGTACTTTTGTATGGAAGAAAGTTAAATGTTGATGTTCGTTAATCATTGTTTATCGCTGGATGCTCATATTTTGCGATATGATAAGTTGTATACTCAGTTGCTGATGAGCTCTCTATTCATTTTGCAGCTGATCTGAAGATGTTAGATCTAAGTTAACCTGTTAAGATAAACAAGACATGGAGGAACAGCATAAACAAGGTAATCAAATGGACAGCTGCAAAGCCTTTTTTGTTCGAAGCACTCAAATGCAGGGCTGACTTCTATAATTTTTGCTGCATTAGATTAAGATTTAGAACATGACTCTCACCAATTGTCTTATATGATCAACATGTTTGATGCAGTTTGTAAGTAAATATTTTACAAAATCTTAATTGTCAATTGCCAATTGCCAATTGCCAATTACGACAGCTTTGAGAATGAGAATTTGAGACCTCTTCATTTTATTCTTATAATTTTGTCATTGTTTATCATAAAGACAAGACAGCAAACAATTTATGACTGAATGAACGATACAAATCTTGTCAATGTCCTCCAGCTTAACATTTCAAGGATAATTATTGATGGAACTTCTGGTTTATGTAAAGCCTATTCTAAAGAAAAACAGCCAAAAAGCTGGTGCCTCGAGCAACAAGTACAACACTTGCGAAAAAATTGCAAAATTTGAAACAATTTTCTTATATGGAAGGTTGGGCTAACTAGGCATTGGCAAACTTGACTCCCTTCTCAATGGATGCTTTGAGTTCTGGCTTCAGTTTTTCCAAGCCCTCTTGTTCGAAGTCGGAGAGAGGACCCAAACCCAGAACTTCTTCTACACCATTCTTTCCGAGCCTCACCTGCAAACAAGAAAGAATTTCCTATTTTAACAACATGACCAGCACGGACCAAAATATAATAATGATCTTTCCAGAATTGACAAGCCATAATATACACAACTGAAAAATTTTACTACTGTCAGAAACAAGCACAATGTTGTTGGAAACAAATGGATACTATCATGCCCGTTGCAGCACAAATTGTTACTTCTTGAAACATTGCTGGAATTTTCATAGCTTCATAATTATGTTTCAAGTCTTACATCTATTTTCAATGTGACTAGTAACCTCAACAACTTAACATTGGAGTTTGTGTTTACACATAAATTCGATGATTTAGTTGTAATGAACTATCAATTCAACTGCAATATATCATACTGGTAAATGATCCAACTACCACCTTTCTTAACCGTTCAACTATTTACTATCATTTGATTTCTTGCTGTTAAGAAAGGAGGGGTTTGTGATTATTTGATTTATGAGGTGATATTGGGATGAAATTGGGACGCACAAACATAAAGATGTTGCAGATAGACATGGGACTGGAAACATAATACAGTGATGGAAAATCCAACAATATTGCAACATTACTAGTTATATTCAACCAACCACACAGAAGTGAAAGCAGCACCAACTGGAGACGCAAAGAACATGAAGGTGCAAGAGAATAGGAGAAAACATGAAATTATGATGTAATCAAGAAAAATGGTGATCTTTCTACTCACTATGTTATCAAAACAACAAAATAACATGAATAAGACCCAAATAATTTAAAGAACATTAGTTGACATTGTAAGTTAAATTAATCACCTTTGAAGCAAAAAAGGGAAGCTCAGTGACAGTTGACTGTACAAATGAACATTCCACCACATCTGGAACACCATTAAGACCCTTCAGGCATGCATCAGCAAAAATGGCTCCTGCATAACTGCAAGAAGGGAGAATCAAATAAATTAAAAAGCAATTGCATGAAAGCATTGAGGAGATTGAAACAGCAGCAATGAAATGGAAAGAAATAACAGCAAATGAAGTGTAACAGTTGAGGATCTTTATTCAATAAAATTCTCTATTTTATGACTGAAGTTCAATAAGATACTGGTTAATCTGCTTGATTTCTAGCAATTCAGTTTCTTTAATGATTGAAATAATGACTGTATATGTACTTCCAGCCACCTAAGGGTCCCCATTGGGAGGACGGTAGTGACAATCCAATATTGATACTTGCTGGGCAACTATTATACATTTTATCATTAGACGTATTATGATCTACTTTACAGTAACAAACCTTTTGCAGGACGCATATCTACCTCTAAAAAATATCCACATCTCAAGAGAGTAAAAAATATGTCAGCATTCGATTGTGTTTTGATAATACTCATAAAATAGTACAAACCCAGACTTACGCCATTGACAATGTTGCAGAACCCTTTCCAGCCTTTGCTTCCACAACTTCTGTCCCACCATCTTGGGTTCTCTTTGTAAGAGCCTTAATATCTTCATCTGCCAAATTGGCCTTTGGTGTGGCCTAAAATATAGAGCAAACAACTCTAAATGAGCAGAAGTTTACAACAAAGGATGCACCGCAAAAGCCATAAGTAAAAAAATCAACTTACATCTTAAACAACTAGAAATAATAAAAATAAAAAAATTAATAAAAAAGATATACCTGAGAAAATAGCGGGAGAATTGTTATACCAGCATGACCACCAACAACAGGCACATTAACCTCTGCAAACAAAATACTCCGGTTTAGAAAGTAACTACCAAGCATAAACCAAAAATTTTCATACATTGTGAACCCCTTGATAGTTGAGAAGAAGCTGGACAACAAAAAAGTGAGCATAGGACACTCTAAAGTTCATTTCTCTAGGAAAACCAAACAATGTAGAACATTAAACATACTAGTAGTTCTCTTCCCTTCTCCATTTTGGTAATCAAACAGAGACAGAAAGAGAGCATTAGACAATAAACACAAGATTTTTGTGTGTGAGTAGTTTAAGCAAACCTGCAACATTAACATTGGCCTTTCCAGCATAGAAAGTCTTAGCCCTAACCACATCAAGAGTGGTCACACCAAACAGCTTCTTCTCATTGTATGTCCCGGCTTTCTTAAAAACCTCAGCAGCAATTGGAACAGTTGAGTTCACAGGGTTGCTAATCATGTTAACAATTGCCTAAGATCCAAAAAAATTGACCAAATACAATCAATAACCAGAGATGAAATATTAATTTTAACATAGCAGTATAAAATTTAAAGTAATACTCACATTGGGACAATACTTGGCAATTGCAGAGCACAGGTCCTTGACAATTCCAGCATTGATGTTAAATAGATCATCACGCGTCATACCCGGTTTCCTGGGAACACCAGCCGGTATGATGACAACATCTGAATCCTCCAAAGCTTGGCCAAGCTGATCATTACCCATGTACCCAGCAACCTAGAAAAAATCCAGGGACAAAAAGGGATAAATTATAAGATTACAAAAGAAGGTTTGAATATAAGATAAATGAAGATTACACACAGGCAACACAGAGATAAACTAATATAAGTTCCTGATTAAAATTTCAAAGAGGCAGAAAAAGAGTAAACATCATCAAATAGTAGGGAAGACAAAAAAACAGATACACAACTATACAAATCCTAGAGGGGTAAAAGAATTTGAAGAAGGAAATGACAACTTAACAAAGTACTGAATAGTATAGAACTCAAATATAAAAGTAGCGACTTTTAACAAAAACTAAGAAAGCCCCCTATTGAAATTCTCATGTCAGGGCCTGTTGGAATAGGAAGAATGATAAATTTAAAAACAAACAAAACTAGCTCAAGTGAGACTACATTTACTTGAAAGTAGCACAAACCCAAGAGATATAATACATAATATATAGTAATGAACTATAATTGAATGTAGAAAGACAGAGGAAAATGAAGGAGCGATTTTGTCTTGTTTTCAAAACCCATTTTCCATACAAATGGTCAAAATGCATTCACAGATTCCTTCAAAACACATGAGCTGAGAACGATACACAAATATTCGAGTGTCTTCGAACAAACAGATTTCTAAGAACACACAAATCTGTCCTATTTCCTTAAATTACTAACACAAGATGCACTTCCACTGTTTTTGTTCTCAGAAAACTGTTTCCATAACAATTTTTTTCATTCTACAGAACAGTTATCCATTTATCTATTCATTACTGTATCGGATTATAAACAGTATGAATTAACCTGTAACAATATCATGCAAAATCACATTCTGATAAATTAAAAACTCTTCATCAATTTTTCTCATAAAAGTAGTCGAAACTGCTTATTTCCTTCCTAAAAAATAACTTTTTTTTCAAAGACCGACTCAAAAATTATTTCTCTCATATATATATATATGTAAAGGAAAATCATAATTGAAATCGAAAGTAAAGTAAAAAAGACCTCAGATCTGGTGTTGATGTGGCCGACATCAGCAGCAACACCAGGAGTGTTAGCAATATCATAGAGGGCGAGCCTGGAGACAAGCGGGTTGAGCTTCATGAGCAAAGCCAGTGGCTGGCCGATCCCGCCAGCGGCACCGAGGACGGCCACCTTGCGATCGGGCACGGACTCGGAGGAGTAGCCGCGTGCTCCAGCGGGCTTCGCAAGGGTTTTGACGGATCGGAGAACTGAAGATCTCATTTTTGTTGCGGGTTTAGACTTTAGAGAGGCAGGGAGAGAAATGATAATGAAGAGACCGTTGAACGAGAAAGGTGAGAGGTTAAAGAAGAAAAATGCTGTGAAGTGCCTGCAAGCCTATTTATGGGGTTTAAGGATGGGGTTTGCTTGCGATTTGGCGTGATAAATTTTGATTTTTTTTTTCAATCTCTTTTTTCTTTAGTTTTTTTAATTTATTTTTTTATAAGCAAATTATTTTACTTTGTTTACAAAAATGGTAGAAAGGTCAAATTCAAATATCATTGTTTTAATCGTCTCTCTCTCGCGGGGTACTTGAGTCAAATATTCAAATTTAGGTAGTACATGGGTAAGGTGCGATTTTTTATCATCTATTAAGAGAATTTTTTTACCAACAATGTATTATTTATTAAATTTTAAAAAAAATCTAATGTTTTTTTAATGTGAAAAAGCATTTTATTTATTCTAACCTAGAACTATGTGAAGGCTTTTTTTTTCTAATAATAATAATATTAGAGCTTTTAATATTTAAGCCTCGAACTGAGAAGAACACAAGCAAAATTGATCAACTTTAATTTTGATTTTTAATTTCATCGATTTCACTCAACAACAGATAACTGAGAGCATAAAATAATAAATAACACATATTTAATTATTTTAGATATTGAATAACTTTCAAATAAGGAATTGATCTTTAGTTTTAATAAAATGAGAATTAAATTAACAATTCATAAAAAAATACACTTGAAATATATTTTACCCTCTATTATATTAGAGTTAATATTATTTTTAATTATTTTAACTTGATTCATTATTTCAATGAAATAAGCGACTCCCAAATCCCAATTACAGTTGAATTTTTCATATAGTTAGTTATTTATTAATAATTGAAATATCAAATAAAAATATTTTTATTTAATTGATAACATAAAAATATTTTTAAAAATTTTTAACGATAAATAATAATTAATCTTAAATTAACATTTAATTAAATAAAAATGATTTTAATAAATTAAATTTTTTTATGATATATTAATTTATTAACACTTTCTAATGTTAAATTATTAAGCCTGAATTAATTGTTTTTGAAAAAATTCCATTAGTTAATAATACGACGTGTTATCTATTTGATCCAAAAAAAAAAAAAAGCATTTCATATAATTTTCTTTAAATTATCCAATATGTCATCTTTGTGAGAAGACAGTCATACAATTTTTTGCTTTGAATGTAAAAGTGATACAACATGTCATCTACGCGTTGAAACTATAAACAAAATTGCAGACAAGTTTAGTTCGTAGGCTTGGCAATTTAGTCTTATCTTAATTTTGGTCCGATTGATCTAACCCTAATTTTTAAGATTTTGACCCGAATTTTCGAGTCTCAGATTGGGTTCGGACAAAAATTTTTAGGCCCGAATAAATTTCGGGTCAGGGTCAGGCTTAAGCCGACCCGACCCAACCCGATCCGACCTTATTTGGAAAAAAAAAAAAACTAACATCACATCACACACGTAAACAACCCATGTCACACACTCACACTTCAATCTTCCCGGTAAACCGTAAATTACATACACAAAATACACTTACACAAATTCACAAAAATCATTGAATTGTGTTTTTTTAATTTAATTGCATTGTGTGTTTTTAAAGTTGGATTATAGAATTGAATTTAAAAAATTATTCCTATTAATTGGTTGTTTTGTGAATTATTTTGTGATTAATTGTATTTTATATTTTACCTTTGTCTTGTTAATTGTTTTAAATTAGAAAAATTATTTCTTTTGTTTTATATTCATGGTATTGTAACTAGAAAGAGAACAAAAATTAAAAGTAACATGAATGAATTTGGGATGTGGTCATAAAATTACAAGATATTAACAAATTTGAGTTGCCTAAATTATTGAATTGAGGTGCATGTATAGAAGAAAACATTACAATAACATGAATATAAAACAAAACATTAAAAAATAATTTAATACTAAAATAATATAAAAACTATTTTGGTAGGGTAGGGTTGGGCCCGACCCGATGTTGACCTGATTAACTATAAAATATTCGAGTTTTTTTAAGATAGGGCTTCAAATTTTTTTGATCGGGTCGGACTTGGGCAAGGTCAAACCCGAACCTGACCCGACCTTTTGCCATTCCTATTAGTTCGGATTTCGGAATCACAATAACATAACATGTCAGCTATTTCTTGAATATATAAATGACATGCCATACATATTCCATAAATTTTTACAACATTGATGATGTAATAATAACCAGCAAAATCAAGTGAGTTGCTTGCCAGCTATCCTGCTTGATCGAACATCCCTGATAACCAAAACTATAAAAGCTTCACAATCAAGTGAATTTTTTTTTTGAGAATAATCACGTGAAAATAGTAGTCACGATTACAAATGGCAAAAATCTCCATGGGATGAGGTCCGATGAATTTTTTTTTTTTATTCGAAAAGAGTACGAGAATAATTTTATCCGTAGTTATTTATTCGAAGAAGGAATGAAAACAAATTAATACTTTATCTTATTTAGGGAAAGAAAATTCGATGAATTCCCCTCCCCTCCTCATTTACCCTCCTACTTTTTAATTTTTAGTTTCTACAAAAATTCAGTGGAAATACATTTAAAATTTAAATTCTAACAAATATGATGATTTTTTTTAGTAATTTATACCATGTAATTTTTATAGTGAATTAATATTAATACAAGGATAGTGTCATGTAATTTTTATAGTGAATTAATGTTAATGCAATCATTTTTATATGAATGTGATTACAATTGAAGCTTTACTTAATTTCATAGATTTTCTTGTAATATTGACAAAACGAACTTAATTTGATGAAAATGATTTTCGTTACTTTATTTTATTTTAATATTTTTGTTTTGTAATATGATTTATAGTTTTAATTTAATATGATTAAATAAAGTTTGAAAGATAAAAGCATTCATTATTCAGTAATCAGGTACCCATTGGAATCACCTTTTATTATTCAAGGATCTCCAACCCCTCCCCTCAAGCAAATATGAAAAGGACAAGGAGGATATGAGAACATAAGCAAAATATAAGGGATGTATATAAAGATATCAATCACCTAACCTCCCCTCCCCATTGGCATCCCTAGTCATAATGCAATATTATGATGGATTCAATGATTACGTTCCCTTTAAAGCCATTAACAAAGCATGTGAAAATCTCAGGAATATTGCAAGTATTAGGGATGTCATGAATCATGATCAACTTCTCTTTCGCCATTCACAAATTAAAGAATGAAGCCGAGAGGAATTTCTTGAACTGTCCTTGACAGGATCAAAATGATATTGGTAAATTTTGACTGGCAATAATCAAATCAAACCATACGTTGGATCTTGACGTATCACTTTGTGATGCACACCGATGCAAGACCACAATGAACATAAAGCTCTCAACATAAACGAAAAGATATGGCATGCATAGCATACATAAGAAAGAGCACTAAAACTTTATTAACTCCATTTTCTTTATTTATCAAACTTTCTTTCTAAAACTTCACCATATCGTGTACAATGAAGAAAGGTATAAAATTAACTTAACTCCAAGAAGAAGGTGACAAGAACAGGAGGTAAAAGGGAAAGTAGTAGATGGAATAATGATGGAGGATATGCATGAGGAATGAGATAGGCAGCAGAAGAAAGAGTGTTACTTCACCAGCCACATGAAGAAAGTTGTCCAAAATGTGAGTGAAAATGAAGCCAATGCATAAGTCCATAGCATTATTACTGAATATTCACTCTCACCTGCACGGAACAGTTGGGTCATTGTACCTGCATATGCCCTTAGCATTAGCAGAATTGATCAAAGCTCAAGTCAAAGCCACTACTGAAAGAAAATTGTTGCACAGTTGAGAAACGATTCAAAATACCTATATTTACGGCTGGGGGGAGTGCAAACTGAAGTAAAAGAACAAACTGATACAATGGATCTGATTTCACAAAGCCAAAATGGATTGCACCTTTAACAATGCCCACCCCGAGTAGTGGTAGAGCAATATACCGAATTACTATGACCCCAATAATCAATGACAGCTGTATTCGTGTGCCTTTCAAACCTGGAGAACACCATCATTAGTGTTTTTAACTATCAACTCCAACCAGACTAGACTGAAATTCCCCAGAACAAGAAAAACAAGGAATACAAAATTAAGATCGGTAATAACCTCTGAGAAGATTCGCCCCCACAATTAAGGTGACAGTGGGAATAGATGCCTCCCTGTGTATGAAATAAAAAGAAACATGGATATCATGGAAACAAATTGTGTTATCAACAAGTCTATCTTGATGCAAGAACAAAGTCAACCAGCACGTATACCCATCAATCTATGATACTGTAATGTGCCACTACAAACTGTGTGAAGGACAGAATGCTTGGGATGGGTGTGCTGGTAAATATCTTAAGGGAAGACCATTTACAGAGACCTGATGGACTAAATGATTTACTTTAATTGACCTCACTCAGTTTAAATAAACTAAGAAATTATAATTTATGAAAAGTTCTTCCGAAAATCCAGTCTTCCTCTCATTATATTACAATAGCGTTAAACCAATATAAAAAAAAGGGTTGCATAAATCAAGAATTCAATAGATTTTTTCTTTTCAGATACCCTGATTACATACATGCCACTAGTGAATTTTATTTACAAACTTGAATTCACAAGTTCAGAATTAACTTAAATAAGTTCTAAAGTGTGAAGGTGATAACGGAAGCAATCATCATAATTGAAACAACCTTTACATAAAAAACTACAAAGCAGAAAGGAGTACACTCACCCCAGCAGAGAAGCAGAGCCCTCAACCACTCGAAGCGGAGCATGCTCACCAATTAGCAACTTTCGAAACTCAGGGATTATACCAACCATGAAACCAACGATCTATTTAATTTACCAAGAGTATTAGTTGGACAATACTGTGAGATTTTTTTCATTATTATTATCAATTGTGAGGCAATTATCTCTTTCGGAAAACATGCATTAGGACTTTGTGACCATGATAACAATTTAGGATGCTCAATGTGTTTTGATGAAAAAATTCACCTGATAGTCATTCAAAAAAATCATGATAATGAAATCATTGCATAATTATTTGCATAGCGTATTGAATATGTGCATATCCTGCATATAATCATCTTCAAAATCTTTTCCATTTTGGCAATAATTTTCCTCTAAAGCATATATTTGTACATTTCTGCCCATTAAACATATTCCACAATCACAGTGAAAAGAAATATCAAAGAGGTGACAACTCCACAATACTATCATAGCAATATGCGTACAGCTGCAATCGTTGAAGGTGCAAAGAGCTTCCTCAGGTTGAATTTTGTTGCAAATGTTTGGAAACATTGCTTAATCTTTTCTAAAAGTTGAACCTGTTACCAAAAACTGGCAAAGTAAGATGATAATTTTCTCTCAAAACATCCGAATAATGAGCAAAAAAGCGAAAGCTACATTGATCATCAAAACCTTCAATATAGAAATATTAGAAGATGCCAATTCTTCAAGCGATTTAAGAAGGCCAATCTTAAGGAAAGAAAAAAAAAATCCTCAACATTTTTCAGTCTAATGCATGTCATGTATACCAACATAAAGGTCATTATCAAAAAGTAAAGTAGATAAAAGAGCTAATAATGTTTAAGGAGATGACAATCGATATTTGAACTTTTAATAGAGGCAGTCCTAGCTATTGCATTCACTAATCAAGACTTGATGGTATAGAACATGTTAAAAAGAGTGACTAACAATACATTTTACCAAATATTGGATGGCAAAATGAGATTTTGCTTTTCAATCCCTAGAGAACTTTGATCTGTTGATTCCTACATCAATTTGGGAAAGAGACAAAGGAGAAAGTGAAGATTATCTTGCTTGAAAGATAGATTATACTGTTAATCCTGTCATCATTTTCATTTTTTTGTTTTACTAATTATTCAAAAAGTTTGACTTAACAGCGTTATAGAGGGGAAAATGGGTCATCAAATTTTGAAAACCACAAATTTGTTTTACTACACCACTGAGACTATTCTTGAAACCTGGAAGTAGTTCCTCCATATAAAAGGAAATCAAGAGTAGGCTCCAATTAAAAAAGGCTTCAACAACAGAGAAAGAAGTTCACTGATACATACAGATCAAAGTTAGAACTTTAGCCAACCTGTGGCTTCCTTGCAGTAATAGAGCAATCAAGTTCAAAATGATTCAAATGGTCTTTGACAGCTGAGCACCCATTTAAAGGCAGCAGTGGTCTCATACGGGAATTTGAAAGTTTTTCAGTTGTTTCTTCCATGGGTGTTATATTTTCAGTGGAATTATCTAGTTTCTCTCCTTCAGAATTCGTACATGATGAATATATCCGCACAATGTTATATACATATGACCACATGTAGATGGCTCCAATCTGAAATATCAATAATAATGAAAAATCAAAATATTGAAAAAGATCCCAAATTAGTTTTTCATACTTACTACTGATTTTAAAGAAGGCAAGTAATAGACTGCTTATTTAGACATTTGTAGAGTTGGGCAAGATTCATACTGCCATTGAAAGTGCAGAATAAACCATTCCCTGGCGATAGCAGGCATCAGCATCACCAAATGGGCTGCCCCTTTCTTTACAAATTGCTGGAATTATAATGAAAAGCATATTCCCCAAGTTACCTGTAACGTCAGAGGCAAAACAAATTTGTACAAAGAAAAATAAAATGCATCTTTGAATTAACAAACCCAAGGTCATCTAAAACTTTTTCTAATTCCTATACACAGGACTATAGGTAATAGTTTGCCTGAGATGACTAAGGAACATTCTTAATATGATCCATCCAAATACACCATAAAAATTGTCCAAAACTATTCATAGAAGTAAAGCAAAGAATTGAATTGAGTTCATTCTTAATCCATTTCATTAAAAAATACTGCTACTTCAGCAAGGAAACCATTGGTTAAGATTATGAGGCAACAAAGGAACATTTATAACATTTTTGCTCACCTATCTTCATTTGACTCAAATAGAGAGAAGGAGAGCGAGAGAGGGAAAAGAACCTGCAGCACAGCATCCTAAAACAAGGCCCCACAAATCATAAGGAGCTTTTGTAGTTTTTAGAACTATCCATCCAAGTGATGAGCCAACGATGTATGTAATAAGGATATTTAACGGCATAAACCACCTACATAGTTTTATTTTATTTATGAAAGCTACTTTCAATGAATTGACGGAAGAAAATGAGAAAACATGGTAAGAAGGGCAAAAGAATAATAAAAAAATAGAAGAAACTGCACAGGTTTCGTAAAGAATGCAAACTCACAACATGCCTATGCCTTCAGCTGTTATGTGGTCTGCAAGACTGCTACCGACAAGTGCTGGATTGAAGACGAAAAACACAACCTGTACAACATTAAAAGAACCAAATCCTTTAACAGCTTGGCAGGCTTTAGTCAAAATTTTTTTAAAGAAAAAATATAACATCATTTGAAATTTTTTTGCAGTGAGTATTACCTTGTTCAAATGCTGGCGTGCCAAGTCCCCCAATATATCTATGCGATCTAGTGCAAGAAATAAGCCAAGGGCAGTAAGCAGAAGTACCTTCAAAACTGGTATAAATGCAGCAATAAAGAGGTCCAGAATCTTCATAGTGGAGTCTTTTAAGTCCTTAGATTATCTATAGTACTTGCTGCAGAGGAAAAGGCATGACATGCTACCACATGAGCAATAGCTTTTATAGAAACAAGCCTAAAATTACTTTAAAAATCAACTAAATACTAAATTTTTGGTGGCAGGCACAGGCAGAGATTAAATAATCACAACCAATTTTTGTTTCTTCTTGTGAATAACTAAAACTTGCATGCCCAGTAGTTATGAGAGACTCAAAATGAATAATCAAGATTTTTTCAATTATCTACACGACAATCCACGAACAAAAAAGAAACATGCAACCCTTGAATGATGAAGATGAAGTAAAGGTTTCCATCGAATTAAGAAGCATCGATATTATACCTGGCACGTAGAACTAAAATTGCACTAGAAGAAGAAACTGAAAGAAAGCACGCGTACAAACTAATTGTGAGGCTACACTGTAGTGGAAGCTGAAGCTGTGGAAAGAAATAAACATGCAAGTGAACAAACATTCACCCCATCCCACGCATTATATACACACGCACACTAATACACAGAACAGAACAGAGGTTAAACAAATTTGTTTCATTTAATTGCATTTGAGGAAGGATAAGTGCGGTTTGATGCTGAAAACACAAAAGACTTCATAGTGGGAAGGGACGCAGGATCAACAAAACATGAAAATGCAAATAAAAGAATTAAGGGGCTAAGAAAAAAAAGCTTAGTGTTGATGTAGACTATACCGCAGACTCGAGAGAGACAAGTCCTTCCTCAGGGCCCAGGCTCATCTAAAACTTCATATTTTATTTTTGCTACAAAGTTGTGTGATCAAATCACAAATCAGACAGCACAATCACCTGTGTGGTGGAAGACAAATTGCAAAACCCAGTGCGAAAGTTGTGTGTTCACGTCACATATCAATATCACAGCAACAATCACAAACTGCAATACCCATTGCCCTGGACTGTAGTCTGTAAGTGGTGGCTTTCTGCCGCTATGGCACGTAGAGTCCATTGTCATTGGTGCCGTGAGTGTCACCACCCATATTATACAAGTCATTTTATGCTTTTCTGGCCGAATTTCGGAAACCATCAAGATAATAACATTTCCACTTATGATCGAATTTATTTCGTTTATCAAAGATGCTGTCAAGCATAAGAAAATATTTCAAATTGTAATCTCTTCCAATAAATTGAAACCCATGCATTTGCCACGTAATTGGGGTGATGTCACACAGCTAAAGCTTCATTATTTTATTCGAAAAGATTACAATTTATCTTAAAAACAAGCAAAATTGTAGTAAAATGCCTTCTATTGATCATGATGAATTGAAATCTCGTGTGCTAACATATGAATGAAATGGTATTAACATCTAAATGAAATAGTATTTGAAATGATGTAGACTTTATTTTAATTTTTTTTTATTATGTGTGTGTATCATATTTATAATTTAAGGCTTTTTCTATTTTGCTCTCTAGAACTTCAGGTGCAGAGAGAACTTCTCATTCATGGCTTCCACTTCATTTTCACCTCCTGTTATTTTTTCTTCTACTCTTTCTTTACCCAGATCTTGCATTTCTCATACCACCAATAAGATTGAAAACCTTGTAGAATATTCCTATATCCCTGAATCAGCCTAAATCAGTAAGTCCTCCTACCCTCTTATTAGCCCTTATCAGTTGTACAAACGACCTAGCTCCTTTACCCGCAGTATCCGCACCCTCATCTCTACCAGACGCCCTCACCCTAAAGAATATATCCAGTCTTCCCGCCTGGATCAGTGTGCTCTTCAAGCCACCTCTGCTGAGCAATATGTCACTCTGGAGATTCCCTCCGAGTTGCTCTCCAACTGGAAACGAGAAGGTTATACTCATCTTCATCTTGGAGGCATCAGATTAATCCTTACTCTTCATGGAAGAAAAGGCTTACCGGTTACAGCTCGCCTTGCTATGCTTGATACCCGGTTTTAACAGTACCAAGATGCTGTTATCGGCACTGTTCTCACCACCCTCCATGCAGGCAGTGTTTTACTTACCTTTTACCCAAATTTCAACCTTTCTCTCCAAGATCCCAACTTGCCCACAACCTTGAAAGTCCAAGTTCAGATTCAAGGTGCTGAACAAATTTCTTCGGCCAAAATTGCCACCTTACATCACCAATTGGTCTATAGGCTTCAAAATCATACCTTAAATCTACCCACTCCTGAGCATCATTCTGATCCCCTCATGGTCTTAGCCGAATCTGACCAAATCACAACCATAATCCAAATCCCAAGACAACTTCCCCGTCATGAGCTCATCAAGCTTATGCCTCTTGAATGGATCTCCAACTATGAACAGTTCCATAACAATACAGCTCCAATTCAGACATCTGAAAGTATGTTTGTCAGACGCTAAGATGGAATAGTCCGAATGACTTTTAAACCACCTCCAAGTGCTCCACAAGAGCCTCCTCGGCTCTCCTTTACCTATTCTTCAATTATTACAGCTGTCCAGACAGCCCAAGAAAATCTGCCCATCTCAGGGTTCAATTCTGAAGGCTACCCTGTTTATCCAGCCAAGCAAAATGGCCATTTCCTATAGGATGCCCTTGGCTCAGGCATGTGTGACCCAAATTGTCCCTGCTAGGATGATTGGGACGAGGACGATGATTATGCCACTACAAGGAAAAAGAAACCCAAAAAGAAAAAACCTCCAGTTTCCTGCCACCACTATGATCCTAAACCGCCACAAGATCCTCCACCTCCACCAGCTCCATTACCCTTTTACCAAAAAGAACTCGAATGGATTGCAAAGCATTGCAAATCTGAGACTCCATCACCACTTTCACTTCCAAAATCCCCACTGGCTTGTATGATGTTTTCATCTACTTCCTCAGACTATTCTTCATCTTTTCTTCCTTTAGACACCCACACCGATTCCCAACGAAATGTTGTGTCCAAACCCTTTGTCCCTTCCCCAATTACCTCATCTGGCCACTTAGAACCTCCCAAACCTTTTGAATCAGTCCTCAACAGGCAAACCCAAAATGCCAGAGCACAGAATGATAATTTGTTGAATATCAACTCCAAAATTGAGAACATCAGTTTACGAATTGAACAACTTGAGACAAAAGTTGACTCCATCTCTGCACAGATGCAGCAGATCCACCAAAATCTCCAGTCCCGAGTTACCCAACTCGATTCTGAGTTACGAGCTATGCTTGCCCAGCACTATTATGGCCCAGAATTTGACCAAAAGGAAAGGGAAATCAGACGCTTAAAAGCTGAACTTGCTCAGATTAAATCTGAAAAATAAAGACCTACCATTTTTACCACATCACCTCCTATCCCTTCCATAGGACTAACTTATCATCCATTTGCCTCTATGCTTTCACCCATCAGACAGTATGATCCTTCCAAGTTATTCTGCATGACCCATACTCTTTTCAGAGACAATCCCTTACCACCACCACCTAAGCCTAAACCAAAGCCTAAACCACAACCACGACCCGTTACATTTCATCAGTCATCTATTACCATCCCTGGCCAACACTCTCCTGGTCATACTCCGGCATCACCACCAGTACCTCCTCTACCAACTGAATCCCAACCATCATCTCATTCCAAAGATAAACAACCAATGCACCAATTTAGTGCCCATACAGTCGCCCACTCTTCTACTACAGATGACCAAACTTCTGACTTAAATCTAGTTGTTTCTGATAGCCATACTGCGACTGATACAGAATCTTCAGTATCCACTAGTGATTCTAAAAAGTCCTATGCTGATATCACCAGAATCTTGATGGCCCAACCTGATCAACCTCCTCAAGGCCAAACTTCCCATACATAACCATATGTTGATATTCCCTCAGAAGTTGAAGAAGAAATGCATGAATCCTCTGCCACAAACCAACCCCCTCCAGCTCAAGCCCATACTAGTTCACCCAGTAAAAAATCTTCAAATGGCCCATGGTTCACATTTGATGATCTTCCATCTCATAAATGGCGTGATCGCTTTAATGAAATGTCTGCCTGGATTGACCTTCAAATGCTACGTCCAAGAGCCACAACTCAATCAGTCCTTAAAGAGTTTGCTACTCGTTTTACGGGTGCCCTAAGAGATTGGTTTGATTCTTTAGGCAACTACAGACAATTGCAGTTTGTTCAATTACTAGAAGTCTCAAGTGCTCTTGCAGTTATCCATGATCAATTCCTTGGAGACCCCTCTGCAGTCTTTGAAGCTGCACGACAAGACTATCTCAACATGAAATGTTGTTCCCTTAATGCTAAGGATCTTGACTTCCATTACAAGCGAATGTCTTTGCTATTTTATAAGCTTAATGGATTCAATGAACCGACATTAAAGCATGTCTTTCTAGCCTCTCTTCCAGATGAACTCCAACCCGACATCCAGCGACAACTCACAGCTTCCAATATTTCCCTTGACAACATCTCCTTTGGCAAAATCTTCCAGCTTGCCAAAACTTGTCTCGATAAACTCTGCGAATAGAAATAATTTTTCAAAGAACTGTTGAAAGACAAAGAACCATTCTGGAGTGCCTGCAAAAAGCCTTACTTGCAGATCAAATGAAAAAAGAAAAAGGATTGTGATTGCAGTCCTAAAAAGAAAAGGCATTTTAAGAAATTCAGAAATCCAGAATTTTCATCCAGACCTCGCCGATCCAGAAAGCCTTACAGATTCTTCCAAAAGAAGTCATCTTCTTCCAGAGACTTTAAACGGAGAAAATCAAGCAGATGTTTCATCTGCAAGAAGAAAGGTCATTATGCCAAAGACTGTCCCAACAAGCGAGAAAAATCTATTCGGTTAGTTGAGCATCTCCAAGCCACTACAGATTACTCTCCAGAAAAGGATGAACTAAAATTCTATTTCTCTGAACAAGATGAACCCAATGATGAAACAGTGTTCGCACTGCAGAACTCCTCTGACGATTCAGACAGTGATCAGTCCCAACCCATTTTCCACCAACAGTTACTGTCCCTTGACACTACTATTCCTATACCATCCATCAAACTCCAAACCTTACCCTCGAAGTTCCAAAGGCCCATTCCAGCAATTGGTCTCATCGACACTGGTGCCCAACGCAGCATGTTAAACCCACATCTTCTTCCACTAGAATACTGGACAGACTATGAAGAACATTTCAAAGCTGTCAATGGAAAACTCTTCACCACCTCTTTGATTACCAAAAAACACATTGGTATCCAAATCTTCCCAAATTGTGTCATTTGGACCAAAGTTATCGGTTCAACCCTTCCTAATAAGGATCTCTTGTTAGGTTTTGACATCCTTCACCAGATCAAACACCTCCAAATCCTTCCCAATTGAATTCGAGTCAAGTCCATGTTCAAGCCTTTCACAGACATTCTAAAACTCTACAATCTGTCTGAAACCCCTCAACCCTACCAGGATATTTCACACAAGCTTTTGAGCTTCTGTCCAGAGTCCCATTCTGAGTTCACCCATCCAAACCCATTGTGGAAAAATAAGTCTTTCTTCATTAAGTTACCTTTCAAACTCAATGAAGACATTAACCCAACCAAAGCTACTCACCCAGGAATGAGTCCTTCTGATTTACTCCTAACCCAACAAGAATGTTCCCAACTGTTAGCCCAAGGTCTTATTGAGCCCACAAATTCTCAATGGGCTTGCCAAGCCTTTTATGTTGAAAAGCATTATGAAATTTTCAGAGGCAAGAAACGCATAGTCATTGACTATCAGCCATTAAATATGTTTTTACAAGATGACAAATTTCTCTTGCCTCGTCGACAAAGCATGTTTACTTTTCTCAAAAATGCCCAGATCTTTTCAAAGTTCGATTTAAAATCAGGTTTCTGGCAATTAGGCATTGAACCCTCTGAGCGTTACAAAACTGCCTTTTGTATCCCAAATGCCCATTTCCAATGGACCGTCCTACCCTTTGGCCTTAAAACTGCCCCATCCATTTTCTAAAAATCCATGGTCAACATTTTTCAGCCTATTCTGCATCATGCATTAATTTACATTGATGATATTTTACTTTTTTCAGGATCACATGATGAACATCGCCAGCTGTTAACTCAATTCTATGATATTGTCCAAAGTCATGGAATTATGTTATTGGCCAAGAAAAGCACCATTGCTACCGACAATATTGAATTTCTTGGTATGATACTAAAAGATGGCCATTACCAGCCAGGAAAACACATTGCCCAAGAATTGCTTTACTTTCCATATCAGCAACTTTCCAAAAGGCAAGTTCAACAGTTTCTCGGCATCATCAATTACATCAGAGACTTCATCCCACATGTGGATCACTACACCCATCACCTTTCGGCTTTATTGAAAAAGAAGCCCCCAGAATGGAATACTGACCACACAAATGCTGTCACTACTCTCAAGCAGATTGCGCAAAATCTGCCTCCTTTAAAGTTGATTATTGATGGAAAGCGCATATTACAAATAGACACAAGTAATGACTCATGGGGTGCCATCCTCCTTGAAGAAATCAATGGAAAAGAACACTTTATCGCTCACGCTAGTGGACAATTTTCTGACACACAGAAGCATTACCATAGCGTGTTCAAAGAAATCTTAGCGATAAAGAATGGCATAAAAAAGTTTGAGTATCATCTGATTGGACACCATTTTCTCATCCGTATGGACAGTTCAGCCATCCCCAATATTCTCAATTTCAAAGGTAAAACTATTCCCGAAAAAATGTTACTCAGATTAAAAGATTGGTTTTCCAAATATGTGCATATAAAGGGATCCCAGAACCTCATCCCTGATATGCTATCCAGACTTTCAAAACCAGAAAAACCTCTCACCTTGTTTTCCACTACATACCACTTTCTGATCATCTCCATGGCTACATCATTACCCCCAAAAACTCTCACCAAGAAAACTTTTCCCTTTAACAAAAACTTCTCTTCTGTCTTTGCCATCTAAAAATTTGCAAAGAAAGCTCTCTTTCGCTTCTTCATGAAAGCATACCTTGTCACAGAACCTTTTCCTTTTTCCTCCTTCCACCCAGAAAATATGTTCCTTACAGGTTTAACCCTTGATCCATCCAAAGAAACCACTGAAGATGTGTTATAGTACATCTGGTGCCTAACAGTCCTTTATGCCACTAAGTTAGTCCTACCAATTACTCCTACATTGGAACATCTCCTTGACCCAGACAAAGCCACCTCTCTTACCTGGACATTACTTGAATGGTTCTCCCCAATACTATGGTGGAGAAAGAAGCTCCAACAACTGTCAGAAATTTACAACCTTGAACGTATGCCTGCCTCGGAAGCACAAATGTTTACCTCAGTCTTTATCATTCACAGGCCATACTTCTAACATCCAGACACAAAACTTTTTTGGACTCAAGACCAGGTATATGAATGGTTCACTGCACCACATCTAGCTGTCATTGAAAATGAAATCCAAGATGTCCTTCACAACTACCTTTGCCAATTAAACCACCAACCTCCGCCACTTAAAGACATCTTCCACACCTCCTTAGGCCCACAACATGACCTCCTCATGATCCCCACTCCATCCGCCATATCCAAACCGAAATCCACGGGAATCATTATCAAAGAAGAAAAGCCAGACTACACCGACTTCCTTTTCCAAGACTCCCAAGACCCATGGGAAGATTTCCTTCCCCTCAGCCAACATCTCCAACAATTTCCACAACCATCCACGAATGAACCAAGATCCTCATCCCAACCTCCCAATGCTGACATGACCACTACACCCTCTAAAATTGACAAAGTCACTCAAACATCACCAAGGCCAGGATACCGACGAGATTATCCTTATCCCCCTTGCCGTGGTCCCCACTGTAAGCATCCAAAGCTCTCCAAGACCTTTTTTCCCGAAATCCAACCGTGACACTGACCCCGATGAAACCGAAAGCTCATCCGAAGACGATTACATGAATCTCCGCACTCCATAAAGTTGTTTGTCTTGTTGCTTTCAATAAAGTAGTTTGTCTTGTTGTAATAATTATGTTTTACTTTATGGTTTTGTCTTGGCTTGCCTTATGCTTTGGCTTTTGCCAGTTGTAAAAGTCTTTGTAAGCCTGCTTTATCTTTTGTCCATTTGTCCAAAAGTCTTGATCGGTGGGCTTAGCTTTCTAAAAATGTATGCTACAGGTCATGATCACTTGAGAAGTCATGATCTCAAGGACCCATGTTGTCGTATCTTTTGTTTTTACTTTTGAAAAAAGATAGGGGTCATGTCCTATCTTCTCTGAGAATTCTCCTATATAAAGGATTATCCCCTTGCTTGTAAGATATAGAATATAGAAGTTTGAAGCAAAAAACTCTCGTGTGTTTTTATCACTATGAATCTCTAAACCTCTCTCCTCTCTCTGCAAATGAAGCTCTCTAGAGAAAGAAAAAGAATAAAGAATTAAATTTGTTCATTTTGAAACCTAAGGAAGTATGCTCTGCACTTGCCTTCCAGTAAGAATCCTGTGCATCAGAAAACTTTTGGAACAAATTCTTATCTGGTTTGGTACCCTATTTTAGACTAAAGGAAAGTCTGTTTTGAGTTAAATAACCCGAGAAAGAAGGTGTTTTAACAAAAATTTTGATTCCCCATTTGAGTATATCGACGGAAAACCGACGACGTAAATTCCAGAGGTGATCCTGAATAGGCACTAGTCTGGTCTGCACTGTTGGATAACAAGTCACAGAGAGTCTCCTAAAATTAATTATTTGTTACTTGAGTTCCAATATCACTCATTTATTAGATCATAAATTCATAACTTATAAAATTATCTAATCATCATCTAATAAATAAATGTCACGTCAATATAAAACATTATAAAACATTATGTAGAGTTAATGTTAAACCACTTCAAAATACTGCAACGCATAAGAAAATATTTAACACCAAAAATATGGCTGCTTTCGTTAATTTGCCAAGGAAAATTACACTTCTCAATCTCAAACTGGTTTGTTGGTTATCATGCTTACATTCTCTAAATTGGCAATTGCAACAACTTAGATTATGCTATGATAAGGGCCAAATTCCAAAGCACCATCGCATAATATTCTTACTAAGCACAAGGGCATCTCATTGTGTACAAACTCTTTTATAAAAAAACAATTGTGTATACACTGAGTTTGTAGTTGCATGAGGACACAAAAAAAAAAAAAAAAAAATTCATATTAATAATAATAATAATAATGATACATACCGCAAACAGTTATACAATCATTTTTGTATAGACTGAATTGGCAGCTAATGTAGCATGAATGAGTTGATTGGAAAATGAAAGCGGTACTGAAAATGATTATTTAATAAGCAAAACAAAAATAGCAAATCTGTTTGTGCACCAAAACACCTTTACATATTCAAGTTACCTGACCTTCCTAGAGCAATCAATATGGTATAATTTTCCTGTCTCTCACTTTTTGCAGATCAGGTGAGCAATTATGGGTATTTATATTCCAATTTAATTCGATATGAAGAATTGCATTGGATTGGAAGTTTTGGAATCCACAATCGGCAGATCAATTTGTGCACCACAGGTACAATGCAGCTCCTTGCTCTGAACATAAATGCTCAAACTACGATTGGTTCACGGAGTTCACAAGTTTCGCTGCACAGACACATTACGAAGTCCATGATTACACAGCTCATGAAGAATTTAAACATATCATAAGAAAGCAACAGCCTCAAAAGACTTCCTTTCAAGAAATGTAAAAGTAATTTGATGAGATGTTTCAATTCTGCAGACTCAATATTTATCCAAGTCAAAGAAGTTCAGTTTGTAGCATTACCCTTGAGTTCTCTTTATCCAGTCTAGAATATTACAGCAATCTCCACGGCTAATAAAATGCCTTCAATTTCAGAAAAGTAAAAATAATTAGCAGATAATGAATAATAGAATGATTGACTTCTTAATAACTTGTACCTGTTTCTGGTGCGGTATGACTTAAGTTCAGAGACTTCACGACTGCTTGATGAATCTCTTCTCATTTGAAGATAATCAGGCACAACCAAAGTTCCAGTTGAATCATGATATGCAGTAATGATGTAATTGAGCACATTTTCCTGCAATATTTGTCCTTTTCAGAAATTAGCAGAAGGGGAAAAGTATTTCAACATATCAAATTAAAATTTTTAGCGCATTCATGACAGGGGAGCAAAAAGAACAAGCTGATGATAGCATTTCATCAATCAAAGATGGAGAAAAGCAATCTAACTAGATGCTAATTACCAACCTAAACAAATGAAGTTGGGAGTAACATACCAGCGGTCTAGCAGCATTAAGCCAGTGATATATATGTTCATTGCGGAACCATGTCAGTTGCCTTTTGGCAAAGTTTCTGCAGAACAAAATTAATGAGTGCTGGAATTATATTTGCTGGTCGATAGCATCCTTGACAAACAAAATAAATTCGAACAAAAGTGGAAATGTCTTACCTTGACGCTTTCTGAAATTCTGCCAGAAAAGCATAAAATTCCCCTGTAGAACTTGTACCCCCTTGCTGTCTGCATCTTAAGAGGTATTCCATAGCCTGAAATTGGTATCAGATAAATTAGATGAATGTTACTTCTTCAGCAAAAATGTTAAACACAAAAAATAAGTGAAATGTCAACAGAAAAGTTGCCCATTGAAAAAAAAAATGAAAGATAAGAACTGACATAAGCAATACAACCTCAATTTCAATGCTTAATCTTTTGCAAATGGTATAAACGAATTAAATATCTGATGAAAATTTATAGCTCTAATTCCACAAAGAAAATGCAAAAGGTTAGTGAACGGTGATATATAGGGCTTGGCTTCAAAACCATAAACAAATGAGCACCCATTAAAAAATAAAATAAAGATAAAAATCCACAAAA
This sequence comes from Citrus x clementina, assembly GCF_000493195.1. Classification (NCBI taxonomy): domain Eukaryota; kingdom Viridiplantae; phylum Streptophyta; class Magnoliopsida; order Sapindales; family Rutaceae; genus Citrus; species Citrus x clementina. The sequence continues at coordinate 15,864,643 of NW_006263303.1, read as the reverse complement.
AAAGGCGTGCGCACACTCACCCAAAAAAAAAGGGCTATACATTCAAATAAACCTATGCACAAAATATCAAATAAAAAATGATCCTTAGCTAACAAGGTAATGAAATTGAGAATAAAAACTTCTTTTTCTAGCCATAAAATGAACCAGCATTCTCTTCTTTAATAACCAGTATATATGGCAAGAATGCATGTTATTGTGTATTAGAGGCATACTTGTCTATAACCAATTGCTCGAGTTGCAGAGTTTGAATTAGGAAGAAGACCTTCATCAAGAAGCCATGCGGCCTCAGACAAAATCCCATCACTTCCTACGGTTGGAACCAAACATCAGAAGAGAAATTTCAGAAAACCTCTCACTCAAATCATTCTAACTTGCTTTCCACAAAAAATGATAAATAATCAAATGAAACATTACAGGAACAAAGATCCAAAGAACAATCAGATAGAAGTTAAAGGAACCTAGATAATAGGGCTGGGCACTATCCGGTTAGGTTTGGTTCAGGCTGAAAACCGAACCAAACTGAATTTTAGAACTGAACTGAGGTTCAGATTGGTTCAGTTCTATTCGTTTTGGACTTTACAATTTCCAGTTAAAGCACCAGTGTCTCAGATGGATGCTATATCATTGCTAAAGAAAAAGTATATAATGGAACAAACAGCATAAATCAACCATATGATAATAAAATTATCAGTATATACTCCTCTAAGATAAGACTAGGTGATAATATGAAGAGAAAATTCTTTAAACAAAGAGAAGACAACCGATACATTAGAAAAATTCCACAACTCTCCTAAACTCAGGCTCTCTCTGCCTGTTAACATTTGTACAGTCACGATCATAATTAATAACCTCATCCCTTTTTACACCCTTAAAACTTATACAGTAAAATTTAACTCTTCAGGGCATCATGTGTTCACCATCTGAGCCTTCTAGGTATATCCTCAAACTAACAAATGTACAGTTTCCAGTACAAGAAACAATTTTTTTTTATTTTTTCCAATCAGCTCTTATCTATCCAAAATAGAGCCGGTACCAGACATATAAAGGAAAGAAGAAAGAGAGAGGCACTCACGCTATCCTCAGTCAGCCGCTTTGTTAGCATCTGGCAGCTGTGGTATGAGAGGCTTGGTGTGTGGGGTGAGCAGCTGCCAGCTGTGGTGAGAGAGGCTGAGTGTGGTGTGAGGCTTTGAGCGGTTGTGGGTGTTTTTTGTGTGTGTGTGTGTTTTTTTTTTTAATAACAGTTGGTCGCGTGTATTAGCTTTAGGTTTTTGTGTTTTGCTCTTATATTTATCTATTTATTTTTATATTTTTAGAAGAGAACCAATTGGTTTTTCAGTTTAGTTTGGATTTGAGCCGAACCAAACACAAAACCAATTCGTTCTCTATTTTCCAACCAGTTCGGCTTTTGTTTGCAGAAAAAAAGAACCGAACTGACAAAGGTTTGTTCGGTTCAACAAAAGCCGATGCCCACCCCTACCAGATAGCAAATTAAGAGCAAGAGAAATCAGCAACATGTAAGTTACTAGTCACAAGATTTAAGTTACTAAGCATTAGCATCAATAATGCTATTTATCTGCTCTGTGCAAAATGCTGTATCCAAGCAAAATGAACAAGATAGAAACTGTGCTGTTATGTGCCATGAAATTACCTACCTGGAAGCATATCTTCACAGCGCAAATCGATTGATCTGTAAAGATCAAGTCTGTGACTTGAAAGGAAAAAGCACATGAAATCATAATCCAAATCCTTTGGATTTGTATCAGATGCACCAGCAGAAGAGTTCCTCTCATAAGAATGGTCTGTTTCACTTGAATCAGAATGTTCCCTGAACGAGTCATATGGTATCTGGAAAGCCGATGGAGGAGAACCAGTGGACTGCCAAGGAAAAAGAAATATCAATGAGCGACAAGTGCATTCACTCAAAAATATTTTCCGTTAACCTTTTATTTTTCATGTTAAAAAAAAAAAAAAATTGTTCCAACAAACGTCTTCTCAGGTGATTCAACTTGAAGAAGTGCAAGTGGGAAAGAAGGCATAGAGAATAAGTACGAATCTATGCATGTATAATAATCAAACAATTAATGCTGATAAAAATATCACTGACAATTGAAATTCACATGCATGAAGTAGCTCGTGTCCTCATATTTATGTTATCAAATAATGCCCATGAAAAATATCATTCATCAAAATGAAATTCACATTCAAGATGTAGTTTGTGCAATATGTGTTACCAAAAAGAGAGATGGCTCGGGAAGGGGCATCTGAGAGATGCATCTTGATCAAATATATATCGCTAAGAACATCATAAACAACCTTGATTATCTCAAGGCTGCGCCGTAAACGGTACCAATCATTAGCAGCCAAAGACCTCGCCTTTGGATCACCTGCTTTAACCACAAACTCCACAGCAGCATACCAGTCTCCATCTCTCTGTAGATCTGCAAGCTCAGAATTTACTTCAGCGATAATCTCTGGGGACGCTTTTGGAACATCTGGCTTTCCATATATGAACCTAATATTACCAATAAAAGCACAACAGTGAACATGTGTCATAAAAGTTAACTTTCAGTAAATCAACACTCTCACAATCACAGCAAGCACGACTCTTGCCCAAGTCATTAAATACACACATGATTTCTACTCACTTCTGACAAACTAGTTAAATTGGTGCCAAGATTAATAAAGAACATGCAAACTTTCATCCCAGTGGCATTAGTGCACAGAAGTCAGCCTCTAGCATTCAAAAGAAAGCCTGTGCACACCAGCACTTATCATTGAAGAGAAATGGAAAATAGATATCAACAATGCTCACCTACCTAAAAGGATGTGTAAACATACCATCGCAAATACAATCCAGTCCCACCCGTAACAATCGGAACACGGCCCTTTTTAAGAACATCTTTTGTCGCATGCCTCGCATCCTCAAAAAAATTTCCGACAGAATAGTCTAAAGAAGACAAAATGATATATATTTTAGATAGAAAAAAAATATATTTTCAATTAAAATCAATTGAACCATCACTGAATCCTATTACAAGTATTAAGATGCTTTGCTGACATTAGTTGGCCCACATGCGACATACCTTCACATGGATGCAGTATGTCAATTAGATGATGAGGCACTTCCTGCAAACAAATAAAACTTGTGATTGTTACAACTGTTAAAGGCGCAACTAGTGGAAGAGAACTTGATGAAAGCCAAAAATGAAAACACAAAGCCAAAACAAGTTTGGTAATATACAAAAAATTTCTAGGCCAAAAGAATACATTTGACCAGATTAATAATATAGGCAGAGGCAAATGGAATACAATGGTAGGGCAATGATTTAGTCACTAATAAGAAGACATGCCCTATGCCAATTGGTCAGAAGTACTAGTTACTAATTCTGGAAAATTTAGTCTTTCGTATGGTTGAATAAATTTTTATATTATACCAACAAGTGCGACAAAAATTATGAATCCTACGAAAGGCTAACAGTCCCTGAAAGCAAAGGCTTCGCTGAAAAATTAAAATATGCCTTTAACAGTAATAGATGAAAAATCTCACAATTACAGAACTATGTGCCAATCATATTAAAGCAGATAAAACATAAGCTTCAAGTATACTACAGAATTATTACTGTTATATTGTATGATTATGGGGTCAGCAATAGCTTACAAGTAGCTTAAAACTTGGAATATCATAATTAATGCCTCTCACATCTTTGTGGAACTAACTTTTTACTTGTAGCATGAATGAAGTGTTACACCAATACAGAAAATGGCAACTCAAAACATTCATTTCAGATAACTACAGTAAAAGCAAGCATTAAGCATTAGGTATCTTAAGGCACCTTTCGATCACTAGAAGAAGGCTTTGCAGACCCAATATCAAGACCTCGATAAACCTGTAACACAAAGAACACTTAATCAACCTACTTTCAGAGAGATTCCAGTACTTGTTACAACCACAGAGAAAAGGGTCGCACTAATACACAATATTATGCGAACAAAACCTAACGAGCACATGGCAACCAATCTGAATAGGCAGTATCTGATAACACTATGATTTAGGTAAAACCATGGCTTAACCATACCTAAGCAGAAACAATCCATTCATCGAAGTTTCAAAAAATGAATTAGTAGTATCTATTCTGACTGAACCCTTCAGCGAATTTATCCCAAAACACTTGCCAGTTAAAAGTTAAAACATAAAACCAAAAATAAAAAAACTCAAAAGTTGACATTCTTTTTTTTCGTTGACTCTTCATTTTCATCCCAGACAATATCCAATCAATAAAACAAAGCTCTACCCACTTCATAATTACTTAAACTCTCTCCATTTAAGATAAGAATGAAAAAATAATAATTAAAAAGCCTCAGATTAGACCTGGACAGAGTCGGCGCTGATGATTTCACCATTGAGGCGCTTAGCGAGCTCCAAAGCCAGCCGGCTCTTGCCGGCTCCGGTGGGCCCAGATATCACAATAACCTTCTCTTTCTTGCTTGAAGCAACGGAACATGACGTGGCGAATAGACGCCGGCGCCGAGCGAATTGCCGGAGTAAGGGCTTCTCTTTCAGCCATGCACGGATGCCGCCCCCACCACACACTCCGCTCATTAACATTTCTTTCCTTTTTCCTTCTTTTTTTAAATCTTAATTTTTATGAGTGAGAGAAAGTGATTGAAGTTAGGTGCGTTCAATTGCAGACGTTTTCTTTTTGTGTTAAAACTGAACTGGCTAAGGTTTACGGATTGGGCTTTTAGCCCCCTTTTCTACTATTATTATTTTTTCTTTCTTCGCAGATTTTTATTTTTTATAAAGCATTTTTCTATTTCAGATATTTATGCGCCTTGTTCAGAGGCGAAGGATTATGTAATTTATGACGGAATAGTTTCTTAGGTGATTTTTTTTCTTCGGGTTATTTTAATTGAAAAATATTTATTAATTTTATAATTTTTTTTTTAGCTTTTATAAAAGTCTTCCAACAGCTCGAGCAGGGACTTAGTGCCTATTTGGTATGGCTTATTTAAGAGCCATAATTGTTTATTTAATTCCATAAGCACTTTTTAAAATTTTTTATGGTGTTTAGTTATTTTTTTAGTAGAGTTTTTTTAGCTTAAATTAATTAATTTACCTCTACTAGCTAAAGCTCAAAATTTGAGCTTTTGAGAGTAGAGGTTAAAGAGCTTTTCCAAAAAATATATAATATCAAAAATATCCTTGACATATTTTATTAATTACATAATACCCTTTGTATAAAACCTACCTAACGAAAATTATTGCTGCCATATAAATATATTGCTACCGCCACTTCACTTTATCTCTTTTTGTTTTTTTTTAAATAACCAACACTTTAATTTTGCAATCTCTAATACATAACCAACACTTGAGAGAGTAATCATAGTCATAGCCAACGTTTTTGGTGAGGAGGATGTCAGGTAATACGACACTTCTCATGTTTCGTTAACATTTCAGTTATATTATTGATTATCATTTTAATTTGGATAGTATTATTTGTTTAGGAGAATATATCAATTATGAAATTTTTAATTTTGAAAATTAAAGAAATGATTGAACTGATTTTTTCTTATTAATTGATAGCTTGGATGCATTTTGTTACATATTAAATAATTATGAATACATATCCTTTTTGGTAATTTAATTACACAAAAGCACTTTTAATTTTACACAACCAAACCGTTTAATGGTTCAAAAGTGCTTTTTTAATTGACAACCAAACACCCAATAACTTTTTGTCCAAAAGCTCTATTAGTATAAGCTCTACTGCTATAAGCTTTATTTAATAAGTTGTACCAAACAGAGCCTTATTTCTCTTACTAATTATTTCTGCTGTGAATAATTTTAGAATATATAAGAGATAATATAATTAATTAACACATGTATAACATATATAATTAAGTTTTATATATTCATTAATTGAATGTTAATTCTTTATAATAAATGATTTGTTCGACACTTTATCTTAATTATAATGCGTCATACAAATAAATTGTTAAATTATTGAATAAAAATATCTAGTATGCCCCACTAGATAAATTCAGTTTAACAAAGTAGAGGATTTCTTGATGATGAGAGTTTCCAAAATCTATCTAGTTAAATAAGTGTAACATACCACCTAAACTTGACCACCAACTGGTGGTTGCATGGAATACTTCTGAAATGACTTGAAACTCAAGATAATCTTAAAATACGAACAACAAAGTGACAAAAAAATGAGTAAAAAAGCAACCATTTTATCTCTAGACAGTAGACACCGATATCAAGTTATGACACAACCGTGGCTTGATCGTCGGATTCAGTCCCTCTTCCCGGTTGCATTGGTTTCTGTCTTAATTGTTGGGACTACACGATTGTTCCTGGATAACTTGAAGAGCTATGACAGCAAAATTTTTCAGTTTTATGGAGAACCAGAGCGTTACAAGCAGAGAAGGCCCGTCTTTGTTTCTCCGAAAGATCGGTTTGAGGAAAGTTGCAATGTTTTTGAAGGAAAATGGATTTGGGATAATGTAACATATCCTCTTTACTCAGAAGAGAGCTGCCCTTATTTGGTCAAGCAGACCACTTGCCAAAGGAATGGCAGGCCCGATTCATTCTATCAAAACTGGAGGTGGCAGCCCGATGGATGCAAACTTCCCAGGTAACTTTCGTTTAGAAATTATAATGAAGTGTGTCACTTGTTTAAATAATTCGCATCCTTTAAATTCTTTCTGTGTCTCTCTCAGGTTTGATCCACTGAAGTTGCTGGATATTCTGAGGGGAAAAAGATTGATGTTTATTGGAGATTCAGTGCAAAGAGGTCAGTTCGAATCTATGGTCTGCATGGTACAATCTGTGATTCCTGAAGGAAAGAAATCTTTTCATAGGATTCCTCCTATGAAGATCTTTAAAGCTGAGGTAGCCGAGTTTAAATGTTTTCTCTTGCCGATCTTCAGTTTTCATCCAATAGTCAAAGGTGATTCTTTTTTCTTGATTTGTTCTTAGGAATATAATGCATCCATTGAGTATTACTGGGCACCCTTCATCGTGGAGTCCATTTCTGATCATGCAACAAACCATACGGTACTAAAAAGGCTAGTTGATCTTGACTCCATCGCTAAACACGGCAAGAGCTGGCAAGGGGTTGATGTGCTAGTATTTGAAAGCTACGTGTGGTGGATGTACAAACCAACGATAAATGCCACGTAAGCACTTGTTCCTTTCCAGTTTAGCTTTGCTGCAAAGCATCTTTAGCAACGCTGAACAAACTCTATCGAAGAGCATATTACATTGGGAATGTTTATGGAATCTGACATAAGAAATTTGTATGTTCTTTTCATTTGTGGTTTCTGTTTCCAGATATGGATCTGCTGATGACATTAAAGAATATAATGTCACCACTGCTTATAGATTGGCATTCGAAACTTGGGCAAATTGGCTAGAATCCAGTATCAACCCTCTCACTCAAAAGGTCTACTTTATGAGTATGTCTCCAACACATTTGTGGTAAGTTTTACCCAAAAAGTTGTACAAACATTGAAAACATTCATGAAAAATATTACAAAATGGAATCTACAGTTACTCTGTGCGATTTTTTTTTTTTTTTTGGGTTGCTGCAGGAGCTGGGAATGGAAGCCTGGAAGCAATGAAAACTGCTTCAATGAGTCATATCCCATTCAAGGTTCATACTGGGGTACAGGTTCTAGTCTCACAATCATGAAGATAGTTCAAGATATTCTACAAGAGTTAAAAATCGATGTAACATTTTTGAACATCACCCAACTGTCTGAATATCGAAAAGATGCTCATACATCAGTTTATGGAGAGCGGAAGGGCAAACTATTGACAAAGAAGCAACGATCGGATCCAAAAAATTTTGCCGATTGCATTCATTGGTGTTTACCAGGAGTTCCTGATACATGGAATGAGATTCTGTATGCACATTTGTTGCAGAATCATCGAAATTTGTTGTAACACAAGGGACAGGTTGCAAGATGACCGTCCACTCTACAACCTCAGTGGTTTAAAAAAACAATTTTAATAGCCATTAGATTAATTGTGATTCAAGGATAGGATTTTGTTTATAAATTTGCACGCACATTTGTTCAATAATTTTTGTTCATATATATATAAAATTATTCAATGCATGATCTTTAATTTTGTTAAAACTTGGAACAATTACGAAAAGCAATTATACCAGATGGTGTAGTAGCTTTCCGGATTTTAATAAAATCTAGGATCTTAAATCAAATTAATATATATATATATATATATAGTAATCTTACAATAAAGAAATCATTTATTTTAATAAAGTAATCGATAAAATACACTATACTAGAATGTGTAAATTTTTATCTTTTACCATGTCCCTTATTTTAATAACGTGAAAGACAAACAAAAACATAAAAGAACACAAATAAGAGATTTCTTTATTGTAAAATTATTATGTTATTTATATGTGTGCGTTCCTTTCAATCCAGGCCTGGAATTAAAGATTAAAACCCTACACAGATTTATAGTGTCGTAAATTGACTTTTACAATGTTGTAAATTGATTTATGACTCCATCCTAAATCTGATATATATATTCTAATCCAGCCTTAGAATTTGAGATTAAAGTCTTGGTCAGATTTATGGTGTCATAAATTAACTTTTAGGATGTTATAAACTGATTTATAACACATCGATTCATTCTAAATTTTCCTAAATTCTAAGCTCGGATTGGATAATTCCAATGAGAAAATTCTCATTTTAATGAAGTGAGAATGTCACTAATAAACAAAAAACACAAGTTTTCAATATGTTGAAATTTATATTTCTTTTAAACTTTATTACTCATTTTATTAAAGTAAGAATGTTATCATTAAAGATATGTGTGTGTGTGCGCGCACGCATGCGCATACAAATTCAGGATCCTGAACTTTGTTACACAACATAATATAAAACTCCTATCGCACATAAAAAAACGGGATCCCTCACTAGACAGAGAAACTCTCTATGTATATGTATACTCTTTTACGAAAGTCTGTTAGCTGTTCTTTTGTTTTTAATGGTATTTTTTTTTTATTATTCTATTAAACCATATCAGGAAAAGTACTAAGAAATGCATTTCTACAGTTTTTTTTTTAAAGTTACTCTTCTTATAACAAGAGAACATGAGAAATACGATCATATTTCTTCCAAACAAAATTCTTATTTGAACAGATTCTTTTTTGGGAAAGAGTAAAAAAAAATTGAGATAAAACCAAAAAAAAAGTTCCCACAATTTATTAGTTCCTACCAATAACTTTATGCGACTACTAATGTCCAATTTAGAAGTTTAACGTGACATTTATTTGTTATCAATACGAATTCAGTTCTATTAAAATAAAGAATGCGTTGATGATGAGAATTTCTCTATAACACTTAATAAATGTATCCCATAACTTAAAATACCACCCAATTGCTGCAAGGAGTACTTCTGGACTTGACTTGAAACTCAATGTATCCTTCAAATATGAACCAATAATGTTTCCAAGAATGCGTAGAAGAACCACCGTTCAATCCCTCATCACAGTTGCAACTGCTCTTCTCCTCATTGTCGGGACTGCACGATCACTCCTGGATAACTTCACCTTGAAGAGCAACGACAGACAAATTTTTCAGTTTTATAGTGAACCAGAAGTTTACAGGCAGAGAAGACCTGTTTTTGCTTCTTCGAAAGATCAAATTGGGGAAAGCTGCAATGTTTCTGGCGGAAAATGGATTTGGGATAATAAAACATATCCTGTTTATACAGAAGAAAGTTGCCCTTACTTGTCGAATCAGACCAGTTGTCAAAGGAATGGCAGGCCTGATTCATTCCATCAAAAATGGAGGTGGCAGCCTGATGGATGCAATCTTCCTTGGTAACTTTCTTTTTGATATTACAATGAAGTGTTCAATTCATGTCACTTGTTTAAATTGTTTCTGTGACTCTCAGGTTTGATCCACTGAAGTTGTTGGATATTTTGAGTGGCAAAAGATTGATGTTTATTGGAGATTCAATACAGAGAGGTCAGTTTGAATCGATGGTCTGTATGGTACAATCTGTGATTCCTGAAGGAAAGAAATCTTTTCAGACAATTCCTCCTATGGAGATCTTTAAAGCCGAGGTACCTTTGCCGATTTTTGCTCTCAAAAGATTTCTGTTTTATCCGATCGTTAAAGATGAGTTGTTTCCTGATTTGTTCTCAGGAATATAATGCATCCATCGAGTTTTACTGGGCACCCTTTATAGTGGAGTCCATTTCAGATCATGCAACAAATCACACGGTACTAAAAAGGCTAGTTTACCTTGACTCCATAACTAATCAAGGCAAGAGCTGGCAAGGAGTTGATATGTTAGTATTCGAAAGCTACGCGTGGTGGATGTATGTGCTGAAACAAATACAAACTTTATGCCCTTAATCTTGCATTTCTAAATACACACATATTTTAGGTAATTTCGAAATTTACCATGATCTCCGAACTTGGACGCTTGTTAAGGAGCTTTAACAGAGTTGCTACAACTTTGATCCAGCTTCTGAATTCATGCTTCCTTTCCTTCAGCTCAAGGTTCAGCTTTTCTCAACGATTTACTGTGCACACACGGGAGACAAGAGGGAGAGAGAGGTGCACTGCACTCATGCCACAGATTTTTGAACAGTGAACTTCCAATGGGCTGAAGTTACTTAAATATAGTGGTTGAGCGCAGGGACCCCTCATGTGTTAGTACAAAATTGCCCATCTCATTATGAGCTAAAATAACACATTTAAAGATTATACTTATCCATAATATACTACTGTATAGGGTATGTCAAAATCAGACTCATTAACACAATATTTGATCACTTAATAAATGAGTCTGTCAAAATTGCTCCATAATATTTGACATTAGTCACGTATTAATTCGGTAAAATATAGAAAATAATTAGAATAATTTATGTCAGTCCACATAATGTGAGAAATAAATCTAACAATCTCTCACTTGGACGACAGAAATCACTCTAATGATAAATTTAAAATAAAATAATATTTTGAAAATAATTGAATTAATCAATATGTGACTATAACAAAAGGTCAAACGCGAGCAATCACCCAAAATATAAATAAGTCCAAAATGTGCCATAAGTATCAAATCATATGTGCACCGATAGGATGCTCTACATAACAAGACACTTATAAACACGTGACTATGTAGTAGTATACAAGTATAATTATGGAAATAACATGACAATGTGATCAACATGCTCATTTCCACAAAGTCCACATGTCTAGCAAAATGAGACAAAAACAATATGTTTCCTAGACCATCGCTTCTTTATAACCATAATAAGACTCTAGTAAAATATCTCGAGAAGCGAGCTTCCCTTTTAATCATAATGAGACTAATACCAAGATGTCTCAAGGAAGTCGTGCTTGCTTACAATTATAATGAGACTAAATCAAAATGTCTCAAGAAAGCACACTGAAGTTAAGCCATAATGCTTCAGTTTGTAGTGTCCATATTGAGACTGAGCAAAATGTCTCGGACCATAATATCCTCATTATATACATAATGTCATACACAACTAAATGTGTATACAATATATGACATATCAATATCACATAACAACAGGCATGCATGATAACAAAACGAGTAATACATAATCTCATTTAAGTTGCAACTCATAATACAAACCAGAACTCCCACTGACTCAGCGTATATAAGTGGATTCTAATAATCCCATATGCGTCACATGCTCCCTAAATACTGTTGGAGCTAAAGCATTAGTAAGTGGATCGGCTAACATGAGTTCTGTAGGGATATACTCTACTGAGACACAAGATAGAGCAATTTTCTCTCTCACAAATAAGTATTTAATATCAATGTGCTTGGAACGTGAGGAACTCCTTGTGTTGTGAGAAAAAGAAACAACCGCAGAATTATCACAGTATATTTTTAATGGCCTCGGTACGGCCAATATACAATCTAGCCCTGTGATAAAATTCTGCATCCATAAAGCTTGACATGTACCTCAAAACATGCTACATATTCCGCTTCCATTGTTGAAGAAGCTATGAGTGTCTGTTTGGCACTTTTCCATGATATAGCTCCTCCTGCCATCATAAAGATGTAACCAGATGTGGATTTCTTGTCTTCCAAGCACCCTGCAAAATCAGCATCAGAATATCCAACTATATTCAAATAGTCAGATTGCTGATATGTCAATACAAAATCTTTAGTGGCTTGCAAATATCTGAGTACTTTCTTTGCAGCCTTCCAGTGTTCATATCCCGGATTGCTCAGGTATCTTCCAAGTACTCCCACTGGAAAAGCAATATCAGGGCGAGTACAGACTTGAGCATACATCAAGCTACCCACAACTGATGCATACGGGACTGTTTGCATTCTAGCTTTGTCTACATCATTATCGGGACATTGAGACTTGGCAATTTTGTCACCTTTTGAAATTGGAACTTTCCCAGGAGCACAAGACTGCAAATTGAACCTTTTCAAAATACGATCAATGTAAGTCTTTTGAGACAATCCTAAAATTCCTCTAGCTCTGTCACGAAGAATCTATATCCCTAATACATAATGGGCTTCACCAAGATCCTTCATATCAAAGCTGTATGACAACATTTGTTTTGTCTCAAGTAAAAAATTAATGTCATTAGCAGCGAGCAAGATATCATCCACATAAAGTACCAAAATGATATACTTGTTCCCACTAACTCTCAAATATATACACTGATCAACAACATTCTCCTGGAACCCATAAGAGGTGACAATATCGTGAAATTTCAAATACCACTGTCTAGATGCCTGTTTAAGTCCATAAATGGACCTTTTAAGTTTACACACCATGTTTTCTCTATCAATCTCAACAAAACCATCAGGTTGCACCATGTACACATCTTCAAACACGCTCCCATTAAGAAAAGTTGTCTTCACATCCATCTGATGCAATTCTAAATTGAAATGAGCTACCAATGCCATAATAATACGAAAAGAGTCTTTGGTAGAAATAGGAGAGTAAGTTTCAGTGTAATCAATGCCTTCTCTTTGACTGAAACCTCAGCTACAAGCCTGGCCTTGTACCTCTCTACCTGACCTCTGGTATCTCTCTTGGTTTTGAAAACCCATTTGCAACCAATTGGCCTGCATCCATCTGGCAACTCAACTAAATCCCAAACCCCATTATGATACATAGATGCCATCTCATCATGCATCGCATGTATCGAAGATGATGATTCTGAACAATTGATGGCCTCTTGAAAGGTAATAGGATCAGATGATGAGTCAGCATCAAAATCATGTTCCTGCAAGTAAACAACATAATCATCAGGAATTGCAGGTCTCCTGATCCTCTCTAATCTCCTCAATTGCACATCAGTAACATCATCCTCTACAGTCATAGGCTTCATATCATGATGAAGTTCAGGATCAACAGAAGAAACATCAATATGGGATAATCACATCGCAGAAGTCGGAAAAGATGGAATAGGCAAGATCACACGTTCTTCCCACCATTATGATCATTCTCAAAATAAATGGCATGATCAGACTCAATGATTCTAGTAGTGTGGGAAGGACAATAAAATCTAGAACCCCTTGAGCCTATACAATAGCCAATAAAATGACCACTAATGGTTTTCGAATCAAGTTTCCTTGATTGTGGATTATAAGGCCTCACTTCTGCTCTGCATCCCCAGACATGGAAATGATGAAGACTCGGTTTCTTCCTTGACCACAACTCATAAGGAGTTTTGGGCACCGACTTACTAGGTACCTGATTCAAAATGTAAGCTGCAGTTCTTAAGGCTTCACCCCACAGAAAATCTGGTAAGGTGGAGTTACTCAGCATACACCACACCATGTCAAGAAGGGTACGATTTCTCATTTCTACAATTCCATTATGTTTAGGAGTCCTGGGCATTGTATACTGGGCTTCTATTCCACATTCCTAAAGAAATTTAGCAAAAGGTCCAGGATTACGCCCAGTTTCATCATATCGCCATAGTACTCACCACCTCTGTTTGATCTTACTGCCTTAATTTTCTTGCCCTTTTGGAGCTCAACATTAGCCTTAAAGGCTTGAAATACAGATAAGAATTCTGACTTTTCAGTAAGAAGTTCAACATGACCATAACGAGAAAAGTCATCGATGAACGTGATGAAGTACTTATAACCTCCAATAGCAATAGGAGTAAATGGCCCATAGATGTCTGTATGTACTAACTCCAGCACCTGTTGACTCCTCCGAGTTCTCTCTTTTCTAGTTTTGGCAGTAAGTTTGCCTTTGATACAATCAACACAAGTGCCAAAATCAGAGAAATCTAAATTATGAAGAATGTCATCTTTAATGAGCCTCTTCATCATTTGTTTAAAAATGTGACCCAACCATTTATGCCACAACATAGAGGAATTTTCATCAACCCTGGCACGATTAGAGCTAACAACATTCATAACATGAGCATTGGATGATGATTCAACAGCACAAGAAAATAAATAAATCATATATAAGCCATCATATAGAGTGCCAGAACCAACTAACTCTGAATTGTGGAATAAGTAAACTTTTCTATCACCAAAATGAAAAGTATAGCCACATCTATCCAAAATAGATACAGATATCAAGTTTCTCCTAATAGAAGGAATATAAGCCGTATCTAACAAATCCAAAAAATAGCATGTGAAGCCGTATCTAACAAATCCAAAAAATAGCATGTGGCTAGATGTAGTCTGACAACCCCTATGCTTTCAACTTTGGCTGTCACTCCATTGCTCATGTAAACTATCAACTCCCCTTCATTGGTCTCCCTCCTGCTTTTGAATTCCTTTCTTTTCGAACCATGCTTTGAATCCCCTGCATTCAGCTCTCTTGTGCCCAAGTTTCTTACAAAAGTGGCACTTTCCCTTAAAGCTCTCAGAAGTGGAACCAGAAGTGGTAGAAGAATTACCACGTGAAGTTTTCTTTCCAAACTTTTTCTTCTTGAAAAACTTATTGCTGCCCTTTGAAGAGCCTTTCTTCACACTCCCACTCTCTTGAGTAGTTGCCATCATGACAGTGTGAGATTTCCCCTTTTTTAATGATACCTCTTCTTGAACCACATAAGCAGTCAACTCAGTGATATTCCAAGTGTCTCTCTGAGTATTGTATTGGCTTCTCAAATTGCCAAATTGTGGTGGAAGGGATTTAAGGATTTGGAAGACCAGGTAGTCATCAGGCAAATTGACATCCATGTCCTTTAGCTTCTTACGGTAACTGGTCATCTTAAGGATGTGCTCTCTCACCTCAGAAACACCATCATACTGAGTATTAGCAAGCAGCCTCAGATAGTTACCCTTTTCTGCCTTATCTACCTTCTTAAAAGTTCTTCCAACAGCTGCCAAGTAATCTTTGACCTTATCACATGCAGGGATGCTATCTCGAGTTGTTCTATCAATGGTGTATTTCATTGTATCCAGACAGTGTCTATTGGATTCATCTCAAGCTACCCACTCTGCTTTTTGAGCAACAGTGCTCTTATCTGTGGGCTTGGCTGGTTCATCAACTCTTAATGTCAAGTCTCTATTCAATGTAGACAGATAAAACAAAATGGACTCACGCCAGTCCTCAAAATTTGTCCCAGTTAAATTTTTTTGAGGGAGGCTACTTGGAGAAATGAGAGAATATCTAGAACTAAGGAAGCCATAACAAAAGAATTATCAAGCATGCAAAAAAATAAAATCATGCTATAATCAATTACTCCTCATTCTAAGTTTCTCCAAATAGCAACACAATATGTTAGGCATCCTTTAGCAATATAGGAGTGTATTAACCTAAAGATAAAGCAGGCAAGTTGAATATAACACCAACATTGATCTATTACCAACAGGGTAATGAAGCCACTCAGTAGAAAATACTCAACAAATCTCTTTATCTACTCAAGTATCCTATCAAGTAGTGATTTGTCGACAGGGCAGTATCATCACCCGTATGAATCTTGGTAATAACAATAACAATCCATTGCAAAATTCATAATCAATAATTATCAATGGACAATCAATTGCAAAACACCAAATAATTTATCATGATTGGTCCTACAATAAGCATATACACAATCGCTCTAAATTGTAGTTTTGCATCATATATATATTTCATACATTGACAAAATTGAGGCTAAATTTAAAGTTTCTACCAAGATATTAAATCAAATAAAATATCTACATGCCTCAATAAAATATATGAATGTTATGCCCATAATATCCAACAATGATGGATTATTTTAAATTCAAAATTATGAAAAATCGACAAAATTGTAAGGATGTTGGACTAAAATGAAGAATTTTTAGAATTATACTTATTGTTTTAAATATTAAAACTATTGGCCCAAACTGTAAATAAAATAAAATAAAATGTTGGGTCATACAATATTTACCACAATTAAAGGGACCTAAATGATGTTTTACCATATTGACCTTCGGTCAAGGACCATTACGAAAATTTTGCAAATATATTGGGCCATAAGGACATTTCGTAAAGTTTAGGGATCCAAACAAAATTGTCCCACAATGTCATCTTCAACCTCGGGATGTTTCAACAGTGTAGCTACAGTAAACTACAGTAACTTCATTCATACCATCCCAATTTTGGCCACTAAAAATCACCGAAAAATTATATCTTTACTCCAAAATCATCACTCATGCATTATTTAACAAACATTTGATCAAATATGCCCAAATTCGAAAAATTCGAAATTAAAGAAAAAAAATTCCATGAGTGAGATTTCACTAACAAATCGACTATGGTTTACAAGGAAATGCATAACCATGGGCTCTGATACCAATTGCTGAAACAAATACAAACTTTATGCCCTTAATCTTGCTTTTCCAAATAAACACATATTTTAGGTAATTTCAAAATTTATCATGATCTCCCATGGATCCGAACTTGGAAGCTTGTTATGGAGCTTTAACAGAGTTGCTACAACTTTGATCCAGCTTCTGAATTCGTGCTTCCTTTCCTTCAGCTCAAGGTTCAGCTTTTCTCAACGATTTACTGTGCACACACGGGAGACAAGAGGGAGAGAGAGATGCACTGCACTCATGCCACAGATTTTTAAATAGTGAACTTCCAATGGGCTGAAGTTACTTAAATACAGTGGTTGAGCGTAGGGAGTCCTCATGTGTTGGTACAAAATTGTCTATCCCATTATGAGCTAAAATAACACATTTAAGGATTATACTTGTCCATAATATATTACTGTATAGGGTATGTCAAAATCAGACTCATTAACACAATATTTGATCACTTAATAAATGAGTCTGTCAAAATTACTCCATAATATTTGACATTAGTCACGTATTAATTCGGTAAAATATAGAAAATAATTAGAATAATTTATGTCAATCCACATAATGTGAGAAATAAATCGAACAGTATGGACCAACAATCAAAGCCGTGTAAGCGGCACCCTTTCCTGGCATCGCTGTCTTGTCAACAAAATCCGTAGTTGCTAACATCTCAATGCACTAGCCAGTTTAATCATCACAAGAACATATAGCATTGGGAGCAAATTTATTTGGCTATAGGATATTAACGAGCTATATATCTGCATTCATTTAAGGCTTTATTATGGAATCTGACACAAGTTTAAATCTTCTATTTTTGTGTGATTTCTGCTTTCCAGACATGGATCTTCTGATGATATTAAAGAATATAATGTCACCACTGCTTACAGATGGGCATTAGAAACTTGGGCAAATTGGCTAGAATCTAATATCAACCCGCTCACTCAAAAGGTCTACTTTATGAGTATGTCTCCAAAACATTTGAGGTAAGTGTCATCCAAAAAGTTCTACAAACATAAAACATTCATGAAAAAAGATTAGACAACGGCCTCCTGGTGATTCTAAGATGCCATATCTTGATCAAAATATTTTGATGATATCTACAGTTACTGATCCGTGCTGCTTGTTAAATGAGCCACAACAAGTTTTTTGGCTGCAGGAGCTGGGAATGGAAGCCTGGAAGCAATGAAAACTGCTTCAATGAGTCATATCCCATTCAAGGTTCATACTGGGGTACAGGTTCTAGTTTCACAATCATGAAGATAATTCAAGATATTCTACAAGAGTTAAAAATCGACGTAACATTTTTGAACATCACCCAAATGTCTGAGTATCGAAAAGATGCTCATACTTCAGTTTATGGAGAGCGGAGGGGCATACTTCTGACAAAGGAGCAACGGGCGGATCCAAAAAATTTTGCCGACTGCACGCACTGGTGTTTACCAGGAGTTCCTGATACATGGAATGAGATTCTGTACGCACATTTGTTGCAGAATCATCGAAATTTTTTGTAACATTAGGGATTTACAAGATGAGTGTCTATAACTTCATTGACTTGAGGGGAAAAAAAATTTAATAGCCATTAGATTAATTGTGATTCAACGGCTACGATTTTGTATATAAGTTTATGTTAAAAAGGAGGGCCTCGTGTGTTATATAATACAACACAAAGACTTGGAAGAAAAGAAGAAATCTGCTGATAAATCAGTTTAATATTAATCTTGCAATAAGGCCTTGGCCAAAGGCTTGACCAGCGCAAGACTTGTCTACAATGGCTAGGAGTAGCCTAGATCCTCTCTTTTCAATCATATCTTATATTCAATAGAAAACTCATCTCTTGTTTGAACTAAATGGCATCATTCATGAAACGTAATTCCTAGGTTGACTAATCTTATGTACAAGTTCATCACTGTACTCTAAAAAAATTAAATTAAGAAATCTACTTTCTTTCACTATTCCGTATGCATCAAATAGTTCATCACATCTTGCACCTGCCCCGTACATTATTTATATTCTTATACAAAATTAAGTCTTCTAACAGTTCTTTTTGCTCTTGAGAAAATTTTGTTAAGCACCTCCAAGAAACCATCTAGGGATAACTTCTGTAAAATTTAACAAAAATCTATAATCTCCTTCAAGCAAATTTAGAGTTTGGACCTTCGTTTTCTTTTTTAAAGTTTGTCATATCTTGATAAAACAGAGACGAAAAAAAAAATTACATTCATTTCCACACACCTTTCTTGATTTTTTTTTTTTATTTAC
>NW_006263303.1:15704322-15844451 GCF_000493195.1 Citrus x clementina | reverse complement strand
CGTTGTGCCCGACCCAGGACGGCTTATTAGCGCGTGCAATTTTGTTCTTTGGAAAATTAGTGTATCACTCGAAGCAGGTATCACTATAAGCAACTAAATTTACGTAAGTAAATAATTTATGTATGAGCATAATTCAATTGGCTCCGCAAATACAGATCTTGAAGTTTAAAAGTTGATAGCTGGTAGATTATAAATTTTACAAACCATAGAAATGTTTTTTTGTTTTTTTCTCTTTTATCTTTGCAGAAACCTAAATACAACATTGCCATATATAATAATATAATGTCATTTTCTATAACAATTATAATATATTTATTTCACAATGACAAATATACATGCATGCCCTTTTTCCACAAAATAGTATTATAAATTAGAATTTTAGTACAAATTAATGTGACATTCTATAATTAACTGAATTGAAATATAAAATAATAAAATTAAATCATGTTGATGTTATTATTCAAGCACTCATATAATGTACATCAATTCATACTTTAGATGTTGTAGTTGTATCATTATTATCTCCAATACTTCAACTCAATCACGGTCTCTTCCACCATACACACAAAGAAGCAAACAATTTCTTAAGGTGGGGCTACATGCACTCTAAAAAGTACTCTAAACACTCACATTTTTATAAAAAAATTTATTACAAAGATATCTGTAATATAAATTACTATTAAGAACATTTTATTATTATAATTTTACAAGCTCCTTATACACATATTTTGAAACAAATAGTACCAAAAACACAAGAAAATTAACATAAATTAGAATTAAGCTTATATGTATATACTACAATCAGCGTTATTGACTTATTGTCGTCAAGTCTTGGTATCTTGATAACCTGCATGGTGTTCGGATTCTGAGGTGCGAGTTTCATGAAATTTTGCAATAAAAGCTAAAGCTTTTCTGTCAATTCCAGGCTCAGCAACCCAATAAGCACCTTTTTCTTCATCACTTGGGCAATTTTTTCTTGCTGTGCTTCCTACATCATCCCACAGATCTTCCCCTCTTCGATTAGTCCTCCGCGATTTGAACATGTTGCGTAGAGAGAAAGAAGATTTCTTTTGCTTGTTTCCAGCCATAATGAATTCTAGTCAACCTCTTTCTTCTCTTCCACCCTAATTTTTTCTGAGGAAGGAAGAAAGAAAGAAAGAAAGAAGTTTTATTTTAAGTGTATTAATATTTCTTCAGTTTCAATTACGGATAGAAGAGTTAGGGTGTTTAACTTCAATACCTCACAAGAACAATGCTTTTAGCATGCGAAGAAGCAGCAATTGATTTATTTGTTTGACTATAGCATTTTCATGAGTGTGTAGAGTAAGGTGGCGTTTGTTTTTTTGTCTGAAATCTGAATAGATCTGAATTAATCTGAATTCTGAATAGATCTGAATGTCTGAATCTGAATAATATGTTTGTTTTTTTGTCTGAATCTCGGAAAATAAGTATTAAGTTGTTTGTTTTTTTTAACTGAAAAAGCTGAAAATATGTACTTTTACATTTGTATCCTTATTAAATTTGAATGTCAAATAAATAATATATTAAATACCACAATATTTTAGCATTTATAAGTAAAACTATATTAAAGTGAATATATAATTATTTTGGAATTTTAATATATAAAATACCATAAATTTCAAAATTTTTCATATATAATATAAGAAAGAAAAAACATGGATATTTTTATATGGGGTAAATGTCTATGAGTGAGTTTTGGGATAGACATGAAAAATAAATTATAAAACATGGATATTTTTTATATTAGTAAGTAATTGACTTAATTCAAATTTCTCCATTAAGTAAAAAGCCAAAAAAATTGGCTTATTTTATTAAGTCAAAATTATCTAAAAAGTCTCATTAAGTTATAAAAACAAACACTTCTAATTAACTTAATTAATTAAGTTAAGTCACTTTAAGTTATTAAGTTAAAAAACAAACGCCTCCTAAGTAAAGATAATTAATTTAAAAAGGATTAAGTGAGGACTTTTTTGGTATTTTAAAGAGTGTACAAAGTATAATTCATTTTTTTAAAATTTAATAGATGAGTGTACATAATAATAGAGTGCTCAAAGTAATTTTTGGAGTGCATATAACTCTATTCAGTTCTTTATCATAATAATTTTTAGAGTACATATAACCCCATCCATTTCTTTATCATAATTTAGGTTCCTTTTGGCTATAGTTAACAGTGAATTTAATTAACTTAAACTTTGACACCTATCACAAAGCTAAATGTAAGGGGACAAGTCAATAAGTAGTGCTACACAAACCTAAATTTTTTATTATCTTAAAAAAGAATTCTAAATGATGTGACGTTATCAATTTGTTATAAAATAATATAATTAATACACTTTAATTTTGTAAAGAATTATCAATAACTTAATAAATAACACATCATTTAAGATAAAATTTAAAATAAAAATTTAGGATGTCTATCATTACTTGAATGCTCATGTATTGATTAAATTTTAATGTTGAAATTTAGTTAATGACTTAAAAAAAATAAACTTGTATTTTGAAGGATTTAAGTGACGCATTTTAGAAAGAAAAAAACTAAAAATTCATTAACGTCATTTATCTAATAATTGGTACGTTTTCCTCATTTCAATAATTGCTATGCATAAATTAAAATAAATTAGGAGTAATTTAGTGTCTACCCCTAGATGTTTAAAAAATGTGCCCCAAGCACCCAAATGTTTCGACCATGTGCAGTGTGCCCCTTTTTTTTGTCAATTTGGCAGTTAAATCTAACAATTCCATCAATTTGGCAGTTAATTTGGATTAAATGACCATAAAGCCCTCGTTTGAATTGAATAGAATATGTAAATACCAAAATACCCCTTAAAACTTATATTATAACAATTTTATCCTTTATCTTAACCTTAATTGTCTTTCAATTTCTTTTTCTAAGAAAAAATTCAACTCCGTACCAAAACCAGAAACTAAGGAAATCAAAATCGTAATAAATAATCCAATAAATAATATCCAAATTCTAAAATTAAAGGTAAATTTCAGTATATATCACAAAATAATTTCAATTTATTAGGATTCAGCCTCTCTTTCATAAATACAAGAAGAATGGACGAAAGAAATCTTCTTCTTTTTTTAAACAAAAAATAATTAACAACTGAACTTTTAAAATTTTCCTTGCACCGTTAATAGTGCAGTGCATATGGTCGAAACATTGAGTGCCTGGGACATATTGTCGAAACCTCTCGGGTAGATACTAAATTAACTCTAGACAATTCCTAAGAGCATATGTTTTACATTTATACGAGGAAAAATGACAGTAAACTCCCTATCATTTGGGAAAAAAGGATAGAGAACCTGTTAACGTTTCAAAAAAGACCTATAATCACCATTTTTATTATCAAATTTCATTTGTTTTAATAGTAAATTTATTTTTAATTTACAATTACTATTATATCCCTATAATAAATAATTTAATATATTAACTTAAGACATGCCAATGATAACGTGTATAATGAAATCAACATTTAAAACTTAAAATTGAGATGTAATTACCTTTTGTCTAAATTATTCATTCTAAATTATTAATATACCCTTCACAATAATAGGAATAGGATGATAAAAAATGATGAATAATAGGTAAAATTAAAATCAAATTTATCATTGGGAAGGGTATATTCATAATTTAGAGTGAATAAATTTAGGCAAAAGGTAATTACAACTCAATTTTAAGCTTTAAATAAAAAGTTGTTGATTTCATTATACACGTTATCAATGACATTTCTTAAGTTAATATATTGAATTATTTACTATAGGAAATAATAGTAATTGTAAATTAAAAATAAATTTACTATTAAAACAAATGAAATTTAATAATAAAAATGAGGGTTGTATGTCTTTTTTGAAATGTTAAAAGATTTTATATAATTTTTTCCAAACATTAGGGGATTCAATGTCGTTTTCCCCTGATACTATGATCACAAGTTTTAGCAAAGAAAAATTTTAACTACCGTTACCACACTATAAGAATGTTTTTACGTTTCAAATTAAGTAAAACCCTATTTGTACCATTATATTTAGCGACATAAATGTTGAAACTCATCCAGATTGCAATGTCATTGAGTTATCTAAAGAAATAAATTGTTAATGTATTGCAGAAAACCAATTAGTACATTTTCCATACAAACTTTAAAAATTTAATATTAAGGATTACCAAAGTAATGTTTAAACCTAATGATCCAAAGCAATGATAAAAGAATAAGGAAATAACGTTTTAATTTTTTCAACAATTCGAAATAAATGAACAATTCAAAATCCAATTTGATTGAAAACCAGAGACCGAAAAAAAAAAAGGCCTAAATATTTTCGAAATGTTATGAGAGTACGAACCTTCTTTTGTTTGTTGTTCATTTTCTAGAATGTCCAATTTAGAGGTTCTTATTAAATAATGTGCCATTTAATTGTCGTCAATACAAAATTGAGTTTTAATAAAGTAAAGAATATCTTGATGATGAGAGTTTCCCATAACTATCACCTAATTTATTGTTAAAAATATGAGAAAATAATGTTTCAAAAAAAAAGCAAACTCTAGAGACTGCACCATTAATCCTGGATAACTTGAAGAGCTGCGAGAACAAAATTTTTCACTTTTACATTGCGCCAGAAGGTGACAAGCACAGAAGACCTGTCTTTGCTACTTTGACAGATCAGCTTAATAAAAGCTCCAATGCTTTTGAAGGAAAATGGATTTGGGATAATGTAACAAAACCTCTTTATACAGAAGAACGCTGCCCTTGGCTAAACAGAACATTGTCCAATGAATGGCAGCCTGATTGATGCAAACTTCCTAGGTAAATTTTCTTGGATATTATAATGAAGTACTCAATTTGTCACTTGTTTAAATAATTCGCACCCTTTAAGGTCTTTCTGTGACTCTCAGGTTCATCCACTGAAGTTATTGGACATTTTGAGGGCAAAAGATTGATGTTTATTGGAGATTCAGTACATAGAAGTGAGTTTCAATCAATGGTCTGTGTGTTACAATCCACGATTCCTGAAGGAAAGAAATCTTTTCGTGAAGGAAATAAATCTTTTCGTAGGATTCCTCCTAGGAAGATTTTTAAAGCCGAGGCACCTGAGTTTAAATGCTTCTATTGCTGATATTAAGTTTCATCCCATAGTTAAAGATTATCTGTTTATTGATTTGTTTTCAGGAATACAATGGATCCATAGAGTTTTACCGGGCAGCCTTTGCCGCCTAGTCCGTTTCGTATCATGCAACATTCCATAAATTACAAAATAGGTTAGGGATCAAGATTCTCTCCTGATTTGAGCACTCCTGATTTTTTACAGATCTTGTGTCACCTATATTTTAATGTTAGTGGATGATTAAGATTTAACTACTTTTTCTTTTTAATTTATTAACCACCAATCATATTAACATAATTTGTTCAGATAAAGATCAGATCAAGAGATAATCCTGATCCATAGGCTAGATACTTGACTCCATTATAGTTGGAGGCGCTAATCAAGATCAATGATATGCCATCATCAAGAGATGGATCAGAAGCTATGAGTCATTAATTTTTGGATAAGGATATAGCTACAGTTGTTGACGAAATGATGGATAGATAGGAGACACCACCAAAAATAAATTAGCCAGCAATAGATAGCTAGCATTAGTTAAAAGTCAAAAGTAGTTAGAGAGTTAGAGTCACTTGTTTTTACAGATGACCTTCCTTTACTCACTATTTGATAAGGGAAAAACTGTGAAGGTGTTGTTTTCATTTTGTCTTTTGTTACCAACAGTGAGTCAACATATAAAACAGTAGCCAATTATTATTTACCGATGGTGAGTCACTACAAAATAACAATAGCCAGTCAGTCTTTTACTTTTCACCTTTTTAATTAATCGTTGGCCTTTTATCACATATAAAGTGTAATTTTAAAGTTTTGTCCTTTGTAGTTAGAGTCATAAATTGTACCAATAATTGTATCGAGTCCTCATGTGCATATGAAAACCCCTTGAGTCATTTTGAGCAGAGACAGGGAGCAAGAAGCCAGTGTATAAATTAACAAGTCAATACTTTGTAAGGAAAAACAAAAGCAATAAAAAATTTCTTATTCATAAATACTTAGCAATCCTTTAGACAACAACTAACAAGCTTCTATCAAGTAAGTAGTTTAAATTCTTTACTTTTATTTATTTAGCTTTCAGGTTTAGAAGTTTCGCTTAGTTAACGAAAGTATAAATTATATTTAAAACATTAACAAAAGGCAATCCTTTGTAGCATTTAGGAGAAAAGAGTTTGGAGGAAAAGTTTTTGAAAATTAAGGTTTTGTTTTTGTCAAAAGTAGTCAAAGTAAAAAATATTAAGGTTTTGTAGAAAATAATAACTTTACACAGAGAGATCTACAAATACAATTAGATGCAATAAAAATAATAGTCAGTGAATGAATTCAAACAAGTTATTAATAGAATCTTTAGTAGAGCTAAGACGTGAAATCCCGCATCTAAATCCAATAAGCTATAGCTTTAAAGAATTTAGTCAAGAAAGTAATACTATCCAACAAGCACAAGCCAATACTATTATTAAATTATTAGTCAAAATCAACAATAAGTTAGAAGACCTAGACAATAGACTTAGTAAATTAGAAAATAATTTTCAAACTTTTAGAAAAAATAAAGAATCCATATCAAATTTAGAACTTAGCAACTCGTTAGACAATTTAGATAAAGAACTAGATATATCAACTGTTGTAATTTGTAATGGCTAATCACAAGAACTGACACAATACTTCGATCTTTAATCAGTCAGGATGAAATTGAAATCAAGATCGATAAGAATTTGAACAATGAACAAAGAAACATAACTGGATTTGCTAAGAACAGGCTACCAGATTTGAAGGAAAATTTTACACTATTTCATTAACCACAACTGAGTACAAACAGATCACTTTT
The DNA here is from genome assembly GCF_000493195.1 of Citrus x clementina. Lineage (NCBI taxonomy): Eukaryota > Viridiplantae > Streptophyta > Magnoliopsida > Sapindales > Rutaceae > Citrus > Citrus x clementina. The sequence goes on along the minus strand of NW_006263303.1, from coordinate 15,837,517 downwards.
AAAGAAGAGATTACAAGATTCACACAAAAAGAAGAATTATTTTGAATGGAGAAGAAATAAGCAAGAAAGGTTTTATATATTAGATGTTGCATACTAGCATCACGTTTCTACCATATAACTAACTTTGACAACCCAAGCCACGTCAATAGAAAATTTTCAAAATTACCCTTCAACTGAATACAATCTACACAACGACCCACAAAGTTCTCACTCAATTTCACTTTAGTCCCCAAATTAGATGAACATATCTTCACATTAACCAATAGAGTAGAAAAATTAAATTCAAGTGGACCAATTCTAGCACCTAGACCAATAGACATTAGAGATATTTTAGGACCTAAGTAATACTAAAAAGTAATGGACTTAGTAAGAAATAGTAGAATAGACATAAATATGGTAGAAAGACTTAGAAGATCACTATTGTTTTTTAGTAAAGGTAAAGAAATTATAGAAAGAATTGAAGACATAATAGATTAACAAAATCCACATAAATTATTAGAAAGAGGTTTCGAACAAATTAGAAAGAAAATATTATATAATGAAGGTTTAATGTCAAAAATAAATTATAGTTTATATATCTACACAAATGAGACTAAATTATCGCTAATAAATAGAAGAGAAAAATTAACTTTAATTGGTCCAATAGGTAGAGACTATCTTAGAAAACAAAATTACACAGACATACATATAGGAATAACAATAATAGGAATTCTTAGTCAGGCTAGAGAAGTTTAAGATACTAAAGCTCATTTATATCTTTATGATAGCAAGTTCTATGACCATGAACAAGCTCAAATAGCCAGTGCGAAGTAGATTTAAAAAATAAAGTAGCAGTAGTAGGATGTATACCTAATATAGACATAGACATTAATAAATTCTATAAACATATTAAATTAAGTGTACAAACTAAAGGTTATAAAATGAATGTATAAAAACCTTAGGATGAAAATATTTTTTTCTAGGAAAACTGTATAATAAATATCATAAAAAATTTAGATTTGAATGTAAAAATAGCATCAATTGTTTTAAAAGCCAATATGTAGAAATGATAGTATCTAAGAAATTAAGTTAGTAGTGAATTAAATAGATTAGAATAGATATTACCTAAATTAGAACAAGATAATATGTTAGAAGTACAAAAAACTAGCCATACATATATAAATAGACAAAATCAAGTTACACAAAGATTTAGTAATTATAGACAAAGAAGTAATCCAGAATTAGAGGAAAATGAAGAACAAATAGAAATTAATATGGCTATAATAGACAATTTAGATATAGACAAACATAAAACATTACTTAAAAATAGAGATAAAATTATAGATCTAATATTTAATGACCCTAAAAAATACTTAGATGAAGAATTATGTAATAATAATGAATTAACAGATGATATAGACAGAGAACTTATAAAAAATTTAGATTTTAAGAATTTAAAAAAAGAAGAAATTTATTATTTAGAACAATAGATGAAATACTAGTAGGAGAAGAAGATAAAAAGCTAGAAAAAGGAGAAAGTATCAATAGACCTATATTAGAACCTATAGTAGAGCCATCAAATGTAGAAAGTTATTTAGATAAATGAGTATTTAAAGCTAAAACAAAATTAGAAAATTGGAAAACAATACCGCAAGCTAGAGATTTATTAGTATTAGAATTAGAAGACCATAAACCTAGTCAATGGAAACAAGTTTTTAACTAGTGGGAAGGTAATTTACTCAGACATTCTATGGAAGTATTAGTAGTAATAGTGGACCCAAATTATAAATTAATATATTTAGAAAGGACTTGAGGAAGTAGAGAAAACAAATATATTTAGAATGGAGAGAATGGATGAAGAAAAATAAATTAGAAGAATTAGACAATTTTGATATCAATATTACAGTAATTAGTTTTATAGATTTAATGAAAAAATTATTATTAGGAGTAGACGAAAAAGATGATGCAATTAAACAGATTAAAGCAATTAGAAATTTGGAACAATTAAAAATTTGTAATTTAAGATATTTTGATGAGTATGCTAATTATTTTTATAAATATTCGAGTAAAATGAGAAGACCCTTTGATGAAGATTTATTATTAAAATTTGTAGATAAATTACTAGGAAAAATAGGAGAAAAATTACACAATGATTTAATTAATTGGTTTAAAACTAAAAGAACACAAGGAATAAATTACTATGCAATATTATTACCAGTAACAGAATATGTCAAAGGTAGGATTAAAGAGCACTGTGAAGAAGAAAAATATAGACATCAATTAAAATTACAATTTAGAAAAATGTGTATAGACATCAGACATGACAGAAGTTCCAACATTAGACTGTAATTATCCTAGTTATTTTAGACATAAGAAACGATATAGTTAAAATAAGCAACCTTATAGGTATAACTGTAGAAAAAAAAAATTCTATAAAAAGAAACCTTGATGTGTAAGTATTCGCCTATTCTGAAGCTACGTGATGGATGTACAAACCAGCGATCAATGGCTATGTGAGCACATGTTACTGGCACTGTCTTATTAACTAAAGCTAGAGTTAACATATTTTCTTGTTTCCCTGTGAAAACGTGGAGCTGTAGTCGATTTAATTTTGTTTTTGCATTTAAGTTTAAGGCTATGTTTATGGAATTGGAATATAATGCTACCACTGCGTATAGAAGGGACTTGGGCAAATTGGCTAGAATCGAAATTCAATCCTTTTACTCGAAAGATCTACTGTATGAGTATGTCGCCAAAACATCATAGGTAAGTTTCACTCAAAATCTGCACAAACATAGAACATTAAAAGGCGTCCTTTTCGCGTCTGAAATGCGAAATCTTGAGTAATTACTGATTTTTGTTTTGATTTTCGACTCTTATCATAATAAGAAAAGAATACTCTTAGCTCAACTGGAAGAAAATGAATAGTCATCATATCTGCATTCGTATCTGCCAAAGAAGGGATCATTCCATTTGTTAAAACAGAGAATATGTACAAATTTTTACCTTTGAATACCTTATTATGAGCTTATTTTTATACAGAAAGTGAGAACCTCAACCTGTTTATAATTTATTCCAGGTGATATGACAACATGTTGATCCGCAAATACCAGAGGCTGCATAAACAATCCATGTTGCAGTCATCCAGTGAGAGCACTTAATTTATTTACAGGAGTTCCCATTCAGAATCACATATATGTCTTGTACGTGAATTTTCTGATTCCAAGGTAGCAGAGGAGGTTGCTGGCAAGAGATTTTGCAATGTGTTTTGTTCAGGCCCCATATAAGCATCTCCAAACCAAATTGCTAGCTGCTCGTACTCCTTAGCCAACCTCTTTTTTGGAACAAACGCCTCTTGGATCCTTTTCTGATGAAAAGAGAACAAATTAGGACAACAACAAATTCATCTGGGCTTGACTATTTTGTTGATAAACAAATACTTGAAAAAAAAAAGAAAACAAAAATGTTTTCTTGTAGTTTCATTTAAATGAAGCATGCTTCCAATGAAATTTTTCTGGATTCTGATACAGCCATGACTTACTAGGGTTCCAAACATAAATTCTAGGTTTCCATGAAAAGGTGCTTCATGAAATTGAGAAATATAATTGAGATCTGCCAATGATGGTCACATTTTCGTTTTGATATACATAGCTTTTTTTTTTTTCTTTTTCCATTTTCCTTAAATTTTTACCTGTTGTGGGCAGAAAATTAATTACAAAAGGCAAAAAGGATGTCCCTGTGGATTTCTTTTTCAGTCAGGCCATTCAGAATTTGAATAAATAAAAAGAGAATATTCTCTCTTGTGAACAAAGTGAGACAACAGTAACTGGTGCATGTGTCACAGAGAGAGAGAGAGAGATGCAACCTTGAATGACATGAGTTTCCGGGTCCTATAAGAGACAGCATAAAGTGCATTATTGTCAACCAAGATGCAGCTATCCTCCAGCTCCACGTTGTCGGACAATTCAATGGTTTCCATCCCAGAATAATCCAAATCATCACCATAATCATGTGAATGTCCTGTAGTTGATTTTGGAATTAGAATTAGAGAAAATCCAAATCATTTATAGTTTGAGCAAAAGGAATATTCTAGAAATTTTGAGAACATTAATGTACATCACTTTGATTTTTGAATAGTTCATAACCTCATGGGCTTGGGGAAAAAAATAGACAATAGGTGTGTGAACATGGAATAACTGAGCTTTCTGTGGAGAAATGTTAACGTGAGAATCCATCAAAGAAACTTGAAGGCGGTAGCCAGGGCAAGGGGAAACAAACCCTCTGTCTATGTAATAAATCTACATTTTTTTAGAGGATAGATAAACATTGGCAGATTGCCAGGTGCATGAATTTATTATTTGAATAACCCTTTTATTTATAAGCTAAACTTAAACACAAAACACTTGCCCTGAACACGTGATATTGTACAGGGAAAAACGCTCACTTTGATTTTCATGATAGACATAGATGAAGTAGAAAACATTTTAACAAGTTAAACTACAGTTTTCCTCCTGAAACTTCCAAGCAAGTTCAGAAAGTCGCATCCAAATTTGACTTAACAACCCAACAATTAACATATTAAGAGACAAGAGAAAACAAGCACTGGAAGATTACCAGGTTTTGAATTTGATATTTGAACAAATCCTTTGTTTATGCGCTAAACTTAGACATGCACCAATTGCCCTGAACATGTGATATCCTATTGGGAAAAACACTCACTTTGATTTTCACAATGGACATTGATGAAGTAGGGAAACACCTTGACAAGTTATACTAAGGAACCCCTCCTAAAACTTCTGCACAAGTTCAGAAAAGTGGCATCCATATTTGATACCACAAACCAAAATCTAACATAATAAAAGACAAGTGAGAAAACAAGCACAATAATGCCAGATGTCAATATCACATAATCTGGGGTTAGACAATGATTGATAAGACAGAACTAAAAATAAATTACTTGCTCAAACTAAATATCAGTTTTTTTCCAAGCACAACAGAATGAGGCGTCAGCAAAGTAATGTAATATCAGTTTCATGAATACTGTGATTCATCAGAACAGTCACAGTTCAAATTACAACCAAATTACATAACTTGAAAAGGGATCTAACAAGTAGCCAAACCTAAAAGGAAATGACAAACGCAGCTGAACAGCAAGAGAAGAAAGCTCCGTGAAGGGCACAAATAAAGTAGAATACACATATTTATAAACACGTTCTAAAGGAAGAAGTTGAAGCATAGTCTTAATCATGAACATTGTTATTACCAACATAGTTGTCATCAAAATCATCATCAGTTTCACTACTAATATGACCACCAAATGCCAGGGATTTAAAAGAAAATGCCAGAAAATTGGGACAAAAGAAGAAAAAAGGAACTTTGACATACCATTATCTGGAGAGATTGCAGAAGCCTCAGATTGAGCAGTCCCACAAAACTCACAATTAGTCTTTTGAGATATCCCACTTAGTGATGTTGTGTAATTAGTTCTGGAGACTTCTTCCTCTGACAAGACAGAAGTAAATTAGAATCATGGTAAAATAATTCCATTTTGTAAGGATTTGGAAAATACAAACCACTAGATTCCAATGACAGGACACTGCTGGAGTTGATATGCTCCACCTCTGCTTCCTTGTCCTCGTGGGATACAATTGGAGAAGATGTAGAAGACGGGATTGCTTCATAACTATCATAAACACACCCAACCTTATCAACTGCATCAGTACAAATTATTGTTTCTGCGGTTAAGCAATCATGCAAACTTTTAGATTCCATTAATCTGGGATCACTAGAGGGAATGAGTCTTGTCTCTAATATATTTTCCTTACAAAATGCATCTGACAAAGCCATTTCAGAAGCAGCGAAAGTATTTGAAGAATCAGAAACACTCACGGAGTCATCTGCAAATTTATAAGAAACTGCATCCACTATTTGGGTTGGTTGGCACTCCATAACATCAACTGAATTTGCATGTGCCATCTCCACCACAACCCCATGTGCATTCTTATCATTAGATTCACTGGAATCACTAGACAATGATACTTCTGACAAGTTCATCTCACCAAGAGACATTAACTCCAACACCTCAGATGTAGATGACTTGTCTTTTATGGCATTTTCTTCAATATCCTTGTCAGAGCGCTCATGTGCTAAAACATCAACAGCTTTCCCTGAAACCAGATCAGACTCTGTTTCATCAACAGGATCTCCGGAAACAGGGGTGATGAGTTGATTTTCAAGGTAAAGTCCACTAACTGCATGACCAAGCTGGTTCTTTAAATGATCAACTGGGTTGGGCTCCTCCTGTGATTGCTTAATCAGAGTATCCACAGAATTTTCTTCAGTACCTGTTACTGACTTAATACAGGTGTCAATGAAATCATCTCTTTTCGGAACCAGTTCTTGTGCTTCATGTCTTCCATGGTCCACTGAAGGAGGAAGGAAATCTTGGACAACATCAGAACAGAATCTTTTCACACTTGCTCCCATTGTCTGCATCTGATTTTCAACATATTTAACAGTGTCCTGACCAGAAAATAACTTCAAATTAGGCCCATCAACAAGACTGCGGAATCATATCCTCAGGAAATAACAAGAAAACATGCAGGAGAAAACACATTAATACCTCGCTCACAATGTTATCCACCTGTTGGCACATTGTTTCAAATTTCTGGGAGATATTTCTCCCAACACAAGCTATACTTTTGAGTTTCAGATCCATTACAGACTTATATTATATTGCCAGAATAAATGTCTCAAACAGCTCCAACTTTTGTACAAAGTGCTAGCTGCAAGGCATATTATTCCTACAGCAGTACAATGAACTGTCCTGCATAGAGGCAACACTGCATCAGAATTTTCACAGCTTAAGATAATGGGAAATGAGAACAACTCTAAGGATCGCAATATCTCATCTCACATGAAATGTATTGAGCTGATGGCTAAACAAAAGCTCATCAGACCTAAAATTGTAAGAATTTTGAAAAGCCCCAAAATAATTTTAAAACTTCTTCCACACCTTTGAGATAGTAACTTGGATGTATTCTTCTACTGCAAGTTCACATTAAAAGGATATAACGATCAAGAGGAGAAGTTTGGGTGGTTAGACAGTATAGGACTGAGATAATATCAAGAAGACCAAAAAACCTTGAGAAACTATTGTGTGCCTGCTTTTTGAATACACCAGACAAAAAATTTTTTGATGCCCTTGCAGACACATGCAAACTTAAAATGAACTAGCGTTTGCATCAAAGCTTATGTACAAGGGTAATATTACCACGAAACAAAGTTTTGTTAATGAATCAAGGAAATCCTATGTACATCTTGTTAATAAAAACCACTCAATCTGGAAGATTGTTTACTCTATCATGCACTTATCTTGGGTTCCGGCATTGTCTACTGTAAGGCTCATAGCACTGCATTTTCTACTTCTTCAGAATCTCCGAACTTATTTATTGTTCTACAGGACTTCCACTGGGAAACAAGTGCCTTCCCTGATATAAACAGCTCCCTTTGCAATGCCCAATGACATTACCAACTATCCAAACTATTCCCCATCCACACTTTTTTAAGAACTATAATGCTCCCACCACAGTTTGGTACACTGATAACTAAATTCTACCTTTTGGCATACTACACATATAGGATACAACAAGATGTTTACTACTTCATCCTATTTTATAAAGTTTAGCATAAACAAAATTTCAATATGTTGTTCACTGATGCAGTACCATCACATAAGTACTTAAACTTTTAGTATACCAAGTTATGGATGAAATAACAAACCCATAATTTAATTTTTAATAAAAGAAATCACTTTAAAAAAAAAAGCCCATAATTTTAATTCCTCATTTTTCCCATATCCACAATGACCATAAGTCAAAATATACATACAACTAACTCAATTCGGTTTTCATTGGTCATGATCACAATTTAGAATTCCATTTACTCAAGAAAACCCACAAGAACTAAGCTCTCTTAAACAAAGGCTCCCAGATTATAACAAAATCCCATCTCGTTAAAACAAAGAACCCATATAACAAACATTACAAAAAGAAAATTAAAATCAATCGTGCTCAACTTATTATAATGAGAATTTAAAATCATAAAAAAAATTCAACGTTTCGGTAAAAATTCCGTAGAAGGACCAATTTTTTACATGCATGAGACGCTGAAAGAGATAAGGAAAGAAGATTGGCGCGTTACCGATTACCTATAGCACCCAGTGAACGGCGGAGATTATCGCCGGTAACCTTGATAGTGTAACTTTTAGCTTTTACAGGGGGTTTTGAAACTATGGAGCTTATATTGCTTCCGTATCCGACACAAGGGCTTTAGTAGTAATTATCAATTGTGTTTTGGGCCATTTAATTAGTTAATTTCTTTTTTTTTTGTGGAGAATTATTAGTTAATTAATTTCTTAGACCGGCGTCGTTAAGCATTGTGAAAACAGAAACAGATAGTTATCTCTCTATTCAACCTTCAGGGGGGGGGGGGGGGGGGAGTGGGGTTATTAAAGAAAAAAAAATCTTAAGATTCACTATTATTTTTTAAAGGATATATTTTATATTACCCCTTGTAAATTGATAATCTTAAAAATATTCTTGAACTACTATAAATTTTAACTTATATTCATTTTGGTCAAAAAATAAGAACAAAATGAAATTGGGTTGATAAAAGATTTTTTTATCTTCTGTACAAATATAGGAGGTAAACTAAGATTTATAATAGTTTGGGAGCATTTTAAATATTGTCATTTTACAATAGTTTGAGGATAAAATGAAAATTTTTATTTTAAGTAGGGGTAAATTGAAATTTATCTTTAATAATTTATATAAATAAAAGATGATAGTAATTGTCTAAACGGAGGATTTAGAATATTGAGAGTTCTTATTTTGTTTGTCGTTATGCGTCTAAGTAAAGGATGATTTTAGTACAAAATGCACTTGTTGCAATTTCTTAGCAAGTCATTAATCATTTAATGAGTTCATCTTTACTTTATGAGATGATTGAGAGTTTTTATCTTCTTGTTTTTAGATATATGTCTAAACAAAGAGTTTAGAAAATTGAGAGCTTTTATTTTGTTTGTAGTTATCTATCTAAAAAAAGGCAAAGGATATTTTTAGCACAAAAGCTGCCTAATTATAACTTTCTAGCAAGTCACCCATCACACTTATGTATGGAATTTTAAAGAATTTTGAAGTAAAGGTTGTTATATTCTTCTGAAAATTAAACAGTGATTAGAGAATGGATATTAAATCATTTAACTTAATTTATATGTAGTCCCAGGGGTAGTGATTATATCCAAACCTCCCCTTCCCCTTATAAGGCAAACAATCTCCTCCTTAGTGATACGCTGGGACTCACTGACATTTCGACATAACTGTTAGTTGATATAGTGCATGTCCACTCCACTAGTTAACTGGGCCATACTCAACCTCTGACACTACGACGCTAGCACACACTGACCGATTGATATGATACTAGCCCACCTATTAAATTTGTAACCAGACTCTAATACCACTTGACTCTAATATCACTTATTAGATTAAGGCACTTGTTACTGTTGGTTAAAAATACTTTGGATCGGAATTCTCATACAATATATAAAATTACTATAATCGATAAATCATACATTTACTTTTTTATAGAAGTAATTTGGCTCACAAATTACGATCTGTCACCACCAATCTTGTTATATCACGATCTATTTCCAACCATCTTCCAACTTATGACTTAAGTTTGATTTGCATCTTTACGTGTGGGCGCCTTTATCATCGTTGAAAACAATTAGTAAGAGAAAATTTTTCTCTCAGAGTTAAAGAGAAAAACTCTTTTTTCCTTTAATTTGTATATTGTGACTCTTCTATATTTTATTGGTAAATCAAACAAACTTTTTTATATCTTTGTTTGATGGAAACCCTAGACTTCTTATTTTCTTCTTCTATTTTTAATTCTATTAAATCAAATTTAATTTAAATTAAAAAAGATGAAACCAAAAGTGGCATTACTTGTTCTTGTTATAAGGGGCTCCGCCCTTATACACAAGCTTATTAAATGAAGCTTTCCACCAAATAATATATGTAGTCTTTTAACTCAAATAACTAGTTATCTTACTTATTAATCTAGTAGTGATGCAGTAAATTAAAATGAGCTAATATGAGGACCATATGAGTACATACAATAGTGGCATTACTTGTTATTATTATAGGGGGCTCCGCCTTATAAAATAACACAAGACCCTTATAAACAAGCATATTAAATGAAGCTTTCCACCAAATAATATATGTAGTCTTTTAACCCAAATAACTAGTTATCTTACTTATTAATCTAGTAGTAATGTAGTAAATTAAAATGAGCTAATCTGAGGATCATATGAGTACATACAATAGTGGTTATAATAATTAAGCCTGAAATTAAACTAGCCCAATTATTTAATTTCAAATCTGCTTCACTAAAAAATTGGAATTAGCCTCCATAATTGTGTGCTATCTAGGATAGTGATCTCGAATTATAATTCGACCCATGCCACATTGATTTCTTTACTGAACAATCATTTTTACCACATTGCTAATTAAAATGATATCTCAATTGTTCAATCAATTTATTTACATTTTGTCCCTTGACTCTTACTAGCTTTTCTCTAATGATCATTTTTAACATATTAATTATGTTGACATGCGCTGGCCAGAGAATTCTATGATCAAGTACCAAAAACTCGTCAAGAGATGTATTGTACAAATTCTATATTATTAATTTATAATCTCACTGCTCATAATTGATTCCACCAAAATACTGGGTAATCTTGACTATAAATGTATGCCGTGCCTCTTAGTAACTCAAATGAAATGACAATCATAAATATGAAATTATAATTACCTCAAGATTTAGATTGGAATAAAATCAATAGTTATGAGATTTAATAAGTTTGACAATTATTTTAAGGTTAATTAAATCACATATGTGATTTAGTTCAATGTAGTCAAACTACATCAGTAAAATCATACATGATTAAGGTAAATCATTTAATGAATTTACTTTAGTCTAAATATAAATAGTGCGTCCAACTTTATTTATCAACAGCGAACTTAATTTATTTAATCATAAGATAACATGTATTTATTTCTTCTGTGAATTCATATAATGATAACATAAAATATATATAATAGGATTAAACAAATCTTATTCAAAATATTTATTTATGCAATTAAGATATTTAAAAATATCTCAAATATTTTATTAATAAAAAAATAAATAAATTAATAAGCTTTAAAATGGTGACGATGTTAAAAGCTACAGAGTATAGAAGAATTCTTACTGGTATTAAATGAGAATAACTTTGGCTATTAAATAGCCTTACATAACGAACCAAGCAACAAAACAGGAATCCTGTTTAATGACTCCTAAAGACATGGAAGACTAAAATCAACAAATAACGTCACCCTTAACAATAGGAATTTTATTTTGACTAAGTAGTAACAAAATCAACTCAACATTTCCTCCCTTAAACTGAATGCTAATGCATCAGTTTACATCAGTTTCAGAGCAAACTCCTAATGATGCACGCAACTTTAAGAAGACATCCAGCTTGAGTGGCTTAGTCATTAAATCGGCTAATTGTTCTTGTGTGCTGCAATAGACCAATTCTACAGTACCAGCCTTTGTAAGCTCCCGAAGAAAATGAAAACGCACATCTATGTGCTTACTTCAACCATGCATGTTTGTTTGGTATTGAGGTGTTTGTTTTTGGCAAATAAAAGCTCTAATTGTCAAATGAAAATGTTGACTGGTATTATTGTATGCATAGAATGTCAAGTAAATGAAGTTGTCGTTGTTGTTGTTGTTGTTGTTTTTTTTAATTGGTTATGTAAATAACACAGCTATTGTCCAAATTGTTTGTTTTAGTTCATTTCTACTTCAATTCTGCTACGATTTCTTTTTTTTATTTTTTTATTTTAAAAATACACAGCAATATTTCATTACAACCATTAACAATAGCAATATAAATCCAGAAATACATTAGAATTATAAATCAACTTAAATCCAACTATTGGCCGCGGTCCAAAAAATGTTGCGTAGAAAGTCCCAAGTGCACAAGTTTCCTCCTGAATTTCGGTACGTTTAAGCTTATTTGATTGATTAGTGTATTAAGTTATTCTGTATCAACATTGCCACTCTATATTTGGTCTAAAATCTATACTTGATTCCAGTGTAACATTGATCTTTTAGAATATATGAGCATATTCATAACATATTAATCACTCTTAACTTATATTTGTTAATTAATTATATTTAATAATTAATTATAATTAGTAGTTATTTTATAATTGCATGTAAATAGGAAATTAAAGGGATGGCAAAATCTGGATACGGATCCGGACGTAGGTGTATCCGAATCCGGATCCGCATAGCTATTTTCATATATGGATCCACAAAAATATATAGATCTGGATGAGGGTAATATCTACACAGATTGCGAGTAGCTATCCGGATCCGCATAAATTTAAATTCAAAATTTTAAAATTTAATTGAAAATTCAACAATTTACATAATAACATCAAATAAAATCCAATCATTATTCAACAATCAACAATTTAATACCTAAAATAACATACAACACCATAAATTCACAAACAAAAATATCACGACATAAATCAAATATCAATAATAATATAAATCTAAATCTATGCAAATCCACATAAAATAATGGGGATCCCAATACACACACACACACTTTAGTTTCATTTATATATATTTTAATTAATTCTATTATGTCTTTTCATTTAACTTATATATATTTTATTTACTTTTAATTTAATAAATAATTTAATTAGAAAATAATGTAGATCTGAATCCACATGAATTCTACAATTTAGCATCCGAATCCACATCTTTTAATATGCGAATTTAGATTTTTGTAAATTCAGATCTTCCAGATCTTTGAGAATCTGAGCTAGAACCAATTCTTTTTGCCATCCCTAGGAATTGTGATAAAAATAGGGATAAATTAAAAAAATTTGAGTTGTGGTATTCAAGATATAAATATGTTTTGCATTTAATCACAAAAGTTAGTAAGGTAGTGGAAAAGTAATTCACTCCAAATATAAAAGTCATAGGTTCAAGAGCACTAGCATGCCACCTATAAGTAATTTCTGTTACAAAAATAACAACAGTGAGTTAACAAATAAAACCAGTAGCTAATCACACGAAATTAATTGGCAACAGAATTAAACTGTAGCAAGACAGCAACTGAAATTAAACAACAACAAAAAATAGCAACTGGAAATCAAACGAAGCAAAGAAAATAAATCCGAGACCTGTAACACAATGTTCTTAAAATAGATTTACCGCCTATTGCAGTGCTTTAGGTTTGCTGGTAACTGTTTCTCAGGATACAACGGGCACAAATTATCCATCAAGCACAGACATATAATTCCGACGAACCACAACAACGGTAAACTCGATTAGAAAACAAGAGGTAAGAAGGAGGAAAAAAAATTTTAAGTGCTCTGTGTGTGTAGAAAACAAAAGAGGAAGCTGTTAACATAAATATTTCTTTATTATTGATTTTGATGGTAACAAACTTGATTAAGATTGATTAATTTTTTAAAAGTTCAAAATAGTTTTCATATACTTTTAAATCATCATTCTCACTTTATAAAGACTTTATATTCTATGAAAATGTTTTTGGTTATTCTCATGATAATGGTTTCAATTGAAAAAAAGCTTTAAGAATTTTGATAATAACAAGTATTGCTTAAAATCTTGAAAATAGACATATTTGACAAGTTTTATAAAGTTTTGGGCCATAGTATAATTTTATAAAGTTTTAGGACCAAGTGTAATTTTACAAAAATAGTTCATTGTAGCAGTCACTGTAGAAAATTCGATCCGACATCTTGATAATGGCTCGCTGACATCGAACAGAATAGAAGATTAGTCTCTGGACACTAACGATGATCCGACATCTATATAACGGCGATTCGACAATTTGAAAATTCAGCCCAACAGTCATATTGACCAGTTAAACGGTGATCCGACATCTAGTTAACGACGATCTGACAGTGAGCAGAAAGTCAATAACGACTAGTTTTTCAGCTCCAACTATAAATAAGCTCAATCAAATTCAAAATTTAACGATTCCAACAATTATTATTGAGCAAAGTCTTGAGCATACATCATTCATTGAGCCTTAAATTCTTGATTTCATCTCATTTACTCACATTTTGAATCTTCATTTGTAATCAAACATATTGTGTGAGAGAGATTTATTTTGTAACATTCTTTAAAATCAAATTGAGTGATTGTAAGTGTTGGGATACACTTGGGTTAAGAAATTGGGGATAATCGCTTGTTGTAAAGGTTTATCGACACCTTATAAGTCAAGTGTAAGCATATGAAGCCTTGGAGGCTTGCTTAGTGGAATCCTCAAGCCTAGAAAGCTTGGAGGAGTGGACGTAGGCGGGGTTGGCCGAACCACGTAAAAATTCCCGTGTTTGAATCTCTTTTCCCTTATCTTTTTATATTGTGATAAATTTATTTGTTAATTACTTTAAATTCGTTTTAGTTTTGCATTGAGTTCTTATATTAGAATTGAATAATTTTTAGAATCCCAATTCACTCCCCTCTTGGGTTGCATAACTAGAATTTCAGAAGCTGCCTTTTTATACACATGTGAGGATGTAACAGTATCATAGTATTGAATTTATGAATTCAATACATGCCATTCAAGCTTGGGTGATTTTGGACTGACATTCGCATACGCAGGATGTGTGGGCGCACATGAGTTCAACCAAATCGGTCTTGGATTCGCACCCCCTCCCCCTCACGCACGCGCATGTGGAGAGAGCTTTTATCCTTATAATTCTTGTTCATGCATGGGTAAGTGTCTATATATAAACACAAATCCATTGGCTTATTTTTTCCTTATGGGATAAACCTCATTTCTTTTCAAATTTTCAACTTCAAGGGTGCACTTTGAGAGACAATTTCTCATTCACCCAAGCACCATTTTGAGTAAATAAATATACACTTTCGAAGTATTCATGGAGTAGAACTCAAACTTCACAAGATTTCCCACTTTTGCTGAGTGAGACCCACTCAAAATGTGCCCTCAAAATAGCATATTGATATGCTATTTTTTCAACAATCCCCCACATGAATGAAAATTGGCAGTAAAACAGAAAAACCGCTAAATTTTGACATCAAAACCATTTTTGACCTTAATGATCGAGTTTATTGGATCGATACCTAGCACAAGATAGGTAGGTTTTATCCTTTGAACCTTCCCTTGTGATAATATATTTACTTTACTGGCTGATTAGTAGACGCGATGTCTTTAAACTATTCTGCTGTTAGTGTAAATGATCATATACTATACATATGTATTTCTCATAACACTGTTGAGTTCTCATGGTTATGTTCGTTTTAGCCTTGAACATCTACCTGGTTCTGCAAGAGTTTCTAAGAGCTGAACCCCTAACAGCTTCCTTTAAAGCAGCTCCACTTCTTTCTCACATAAGTGATATCTTAATTAAGAGTAACCTGTATTACTCTGCTCGGATTTCCGACACATAAGAATCATTAAGAGCCTATCTCGACCTTATTTCCCACGGGCATCACTGTTTTATCATAGGAATGGTCCATGAGGTAATCCTCTTAAGAGAATGACCCCCACAGTGATCCAACTTTAGTTTTTAACAATTAGGTTGTCCCATTGAATCTATATCTTGGGATCTCCAGTCAACGAGGTTGGGTTTTCCTTCATTATTGACTAATCATTCTATGGGTTTTAATCTCATTCCCCTCGATGATTTTTCTACTATCTCTCTGTTTAATCATTTGGTTAGCGGATCCGTAATGTTTTCCTTTGACCTCACATAATCAATAAAAATAACTCCAATAGAAATAAGTTGTCTAATGGTATTATGTCTGCGACGTATAGCTCTAAATTTACCATTATACATATTGCTTTGTGCCATACAGATAGCTGATTGACTATCGCAATGAATACATATTGTAGACATAGGCTTTGGCCACTTTGGAATACCTTTTAAAAAGTTGCGTAGCCATTCTGCTTCTTTACCACATTTATCTTATGCAATGAATTCAGATTCAATTGTAGATCTGGCAATTACCGTCTGTTTAGAAGACCTCCATGATACAGCTGCACCTGCTAGTGTAAACACATAGCGGCTAGTGAATTTTTAATGTTTTACATCAGATATCCAGTTAGCATCACTAAATCCTTCTAATACTTCTGGATACCTAGTATAGTGCAGTCCATAATTACGAGTGTATCAAAGATATCTGAGTACTCTTACAATAGCTTTCCAATGATCAGTTCCTGGATTACTCGTATATCTACTAAATTTACTTACTGTATATGCTAGATCTGGTCTGGTATAGTTTGTTAAGTACATCAGACTGCCTATTATTCTAGCGTATTCTACCTGAGAAATATCATCTCCTCTATTTTTTTATAGATGTATACTCGTATCTAATGGAGTTTTAGACATGGTATTATCATCTTTATTAAATTGCCCAAGAATTTTATCTATGTAATGAGTTTGGCTTAGAATAAATCCATTAAAAGCCCTTGAGATTTTAATTCTCAAAATAACATCTGCAAGACCCATGTCTTTCATGTCAAATTTAGACTTCAACATATTCTTGGTAGATTTAATCATGTTATCATCACTCCCAACAATGAGCATGTCATCAACATATAAACATGTAATGACATAACCATTTTCCGTATCTTTGACATAAACACATTTGTCACACTCGTTGATCTTAAATCCACTTTTGATCATCATATGATCAAATTTTTCATGCCATTGTTTTGGTGCTTGTTTCGAGTCATATAATGACTTTACTAATTTACAAACTTTCTTTTCTTGTCCTGGAGCTATAAAACCTTCAGGCTGCTCCATGTAGATTTCTTCATCTAAATTTCTATTTAGAAAAGCCGTCTTTACATCCATTTGATGTATCTCGAGATTGCACAAAGCTGCAATCCGAATGGAATTTATTCTCATAACAGGAGAATAAGTATCAAAGTAATTAAGACCTTCTTATTGCCTATAACTTTTAATTACAAGTCTAGCCTTGTACTTATCGATTGATCCATTGGCTTTCATTTTCCTTTTGAAAATCCACTTATACCCCAAAGATTTACATCCTGGAGGAAGATCTACTAGCTCTCAGGTATGATTTTGTAAAATGGATTCAACTTTACTGTTAATTATTTCTTTCCATAAAGCGCCTTTAGGTGAAGTTACAACTTCTTTGAAGCTTTGAGGTTCACTTTCTAGCAAATATGTCAGAAAGTCTGGACCAAAAGACTTTTCTATTCTAGCTCTTTTGCTACATCTGATCTCAACTTCTTGTTTTTCTTCTTCCTCTGGAACTTCATCATTTTCTTCATTTTGACTGTTTTCAGTTATTGTTTCATGAAGTTGTCGTAGTTCTTTCGATTCCACTCTAGAATTGCAAGGAAACATATGTTCGAAAAACGATGCATTTCTTGATTCTATTATTGTATTTTTGTGGACATCTGAAACTTTAGACTCATGCACCTGAAATCGATAAGTACTACTGTTCTGTGCATAACCAATGAAAGTGCAGTCAACTGTTTTTTGTCTTATTTTCACTTTTTTATTTGAAGAAACCTCTACTTTAGCAAGACACCCACACACTCATAAGAATTTATAAGAAGGTGTTCTACATTTCCACAGCTCATACAGAGTTTTATCTTCTTACTTTCGGGGTATCTTATTTAATAAATAATTAGCTGACAAAACAACTTTTCCCCACATATTCTGGGATAACCCAGAACTTATCAACATTGCATTCATCATTTCCTTTAAAGTTCGATTCTTTCGTTCCGCAATCCCATTAGATTGAGGTGAATATGGAGCCGTGACTTGATGTATGATTCCACTTTGTTCACATAGTGACTCAAACGGAACAACATACTCACCACCGTGGTCACTTCTTAATTCTTTCATTTTTTTATTAAGTTGATTCTCAACTTCATTTTTGTAGAGAATAAACTTTTCTAAAGCTTTATCTTTACTTTTCAACAAGTATATATATCAATATTTTGTGCAATCGTCAATAAAGGTAATAAAATGTTTATTACTACCTCTTGTTTGAATGGATTTAAAATCATAAATATCACTATGTATTAAATCAAGTGGTTCAATGTTTCTTTTAATTGTTTGGAAAGATGACCCAGTTAGTTTTGCCTCAACACAAGTTTCACACTTATATTTCAAATCAATTTGAAAATTGAGAATATGCTTCATGTTAATTAATTTACGCAATGAATTAAAATTAACATGTCTTAATCTACCATGCCAAAGATTAGAAGACTCAAGCAAATAAGCAGAAGAATTAGCTTCATTATTAATTTTTGGTTTCAGAGTCATTACATTGAGCTTAAATAGCCCATCATTAACATAACCCTTTCCCACATACCTCCTATTCTTTGACAAAACTACAATATCTGACTTAAACACCATTTGGAAACCATGTTTGTTCAACCGTGATCCAGACACCAAGTTCTTTCAAATTTCTAACACATAAAGTACATCGATCAGAGTCAGCTCTTTTCTAGAAGTCATCTTCAGAATCACCTTTCGTTGACCCTAAATCTCAGACGTAGCAGAATTCCCTATGAATAGCTTGTCTCCATTGCTAACTGCTTCAAATGAAGTGAACAACACTCTGTCCGAGCAAACATGTCTGGTTGCTCCCGTATCAATCCACCATTCTCTCAGATTAGACCTAACCAGATTCACTTCTGAAACCACTGCAGAGAGGTTTATGCCTTAAACATGTTGAGTGATGTTTTCCACCACATTTGCCTCTCGCTTCTTTTTATGCAATCTGCAATCTGAAGCCTTGTGACCCATCTTGTCACAGTTAAAACACTTTCCTTGAAACTTTGTTTGTTTCTTGGAGATTGCTTCTTTCTTTCCCAATTTTTTATTTTTCTTATTTTTCTTATTTTTAGGCCCATGTTCAACAACATTTGCCTTAGTCACAGAAATATCCCCTATTTTTTTTTGCATTTATGTTATCTTCCTCAATTCAGAGCTTAACAACCAGCCTTTCAATATTCATTTCCTTACGTTTATACTTCAAATAACTCTTGAAATCTTTCCAAGTAGGAGGCAATTTTTCAATAATTGCAGCCACTTGAAAAGTTTCACTTAGCATCATCCCTTCTGCAAGGATTTTAGAAAATAGACCATGGATTTGTAAATGTGACAAAGTTAGTATTTTCAACATTGTAAGTGCAAAATAGAAATTTTTAATGTTTATTAAATGTGCATTTTTTGTTTTATTTATGTTTATAATATAATAAATTCCAATTTTTATTTATTAATCTCTCATTTACCATTTTCATATTTATGATTCTAGCTTCACATGATTTATAAAACTGAAACTCTTTTTATCATTAATATCATGTATTCTTGGTAGTTAGAAATAATTTTTAATAAATCTATACTTGGCTTGGTAATTTTAATTACTAGCCCTTTGGTTTTATATTTTTCAAAACAAATACACTTAATATTAATACTTGTAAAGTAAAAGAGAATTTACTTTAGAAATTTCACATGCGCATTAATGAAAAATATTATATAAACAATAGATTGATTTCTTGATTGTTACTCTAATTTTTGGGATTTAATAGATAAATAATTAGGATTTATGAAATTAATAATGATGGATTCCAATGGCTTAGTATTTTATCAATCTTGAATTTTCCGCTCACTTTTATTTACTTTCATGTTAAGTTTAATATGATTTCCATCCTTAAAACAATCTTGGTTAACTAGAATTAAATTGATATAGGTTTAATTTATTTTTCCCCATTATAATAGATAATCCCTGTAGGTCGAACTTGTTCTCCGCAAATCTATACTTCAATATATTCGTGTGCTTGCAAAAAAATTTTAAAACTAAGTTTTAAGCACAACAAAGAATAAATCAAGCTCAATTTCAACATTTGTACATTCATAGCCTTTGAGAAAATAAAGTAATTAAAACTTTACTTTTCGAATAAATTGCCCAATGTTTCCAAATTAGTCCAACTTCGTACCTTTTCGGCATAAACCGTATATCTCAAAGAGGTTGTATTTCTTTGGGTTGATAGTAATGGAATGGTTTCGTTATCTAAAATGAAGAACACTCTTACAATAATATTCTCACATCTGGACAATTAACATAAACATTATTGTGATAGATCCAGATATTTTTAGAATATAAAGTGAACACAACTTAGTGGACCTTTTTGGAACAAACGTGTATGGGATGATTTTCTACACTTGGTGATCCATTCTTGGGATTAAGGCATGTGGGCCAATTCCCCTATACTTGAGGATGAATGCTTGTAAGTCAATCCCCTACAATTAGCAATCTTTTCTTGCGATGAACGCGAGCGAGGCGGTCCTTTACACTTGATGATTTATTCTTGGGATGAATATATGTTAGGTTGTCCCCTAACTTAGTGATCTTTAGAGAATGGTCAATTGAACTCATTAGGATTGAACCAGACTTAGCTTTTATTGGTAAACCATGGGTATTATCGGTGAATCCTCCAAGAGTAAGGATCTTCCTCCGAACTCTTTAGGGTTGATCCTCAAGAGGTGTTGTAAGTAGTCTCCTACGAGTAAGGTTATTCCTTAAATATCTCTCGAATGAACACTCAAGCGAGGTTCTTTTTCAGACCGTTTTGGGTTTAAATAACGTTGATCCCCCAAGGATGAGATTCTTTCTAAGAATTCTTCGGTATTAAACTCTCAAGATGGTTCTTCCCCAGAACTTTTCAGAGTTCTTTATCAGAACTCTTTGGGTTTGAGCCCACGAGAGATTCTTACTCAGGATGTTTTAGGGTTGAATTTGAATCCTTAAGGTGTTATAGGTGAATCCCTTAAAAGTGAGATTCTCCATCAGAACTATTTGGGATAAACCTTTACGGGGTTTTATAATCTTGTCTCCCAACCCTTAGCTTAATGCACTTCTCCAGAGGGTTAGTTGCCGATCCTTCCAAACCGTAGCAGGAGATAGGAGCTAACTGCGTCTCTCCAAGAGATCATTCACTGATCTTTCCTATCGAGAGTGGGAAGTAGTCGTGCTGCTTTGGAAAGTCAATTTTCAATCTTTCTTGGTAAGAGTATGAGATTGATGAGTGTTTTTCCAAGGAGTTTAGAATCATGAAATGCTCACATAGTGTTCGACCTTCTTTTACTTGATTAAAATATATGCATGGTTCATCCCCATACAGGGATTGGCGAAGGACTTTGTTGGACTATCTCAATGGGTTGCCCAAGTATTTTGGAGAATTTTTTACATTTTTAAATTTGTCTGCATTATGAGCTAGACGTATCCTTGCTCTAGGGCCTTGTACACCAAAGAGAATGCTCCCTTGTGCCTCTTAAAACTCACAAATAATCGACTCAGGTTGAACCCAAGCATTTCAGATTTGGAGTAGATAGTCCTCATAGGTACAGTCTACCTTTGGTAACTGGTCAGTTATACCCAAATATTCTGTACTTGAGCTTCAGATCTTTAATCTTATCTTTTGGGAAGGTCTCATTTTGTAAATACTCTACAACAGTGTTCATCCATGATTCCCCAGTTATCATTGAATTAATCTCTTAGGCTTGATCCTTAGAGATGCTGAGCTCACAGATCTTATTAATAAAGACGTTCTAGGAAAGACTATCTCCTCTTATAGGCCATCTTGGCTAAGCTTTCTACTAGGGAGTCCTCATCTATCAGAATCTGCTCCTTTTTTGCTTCTATAAAGTGTACTTCAATATATTGTTGGGAAAAATAATATTCATTCTAATTAAGCTCGAACCTAACCTCAATCCTATCATCCTCCGAAGTCAGTGGTGAATTTAGTAATTAGATCGACGATGACTTAAGCCTTTATCGAGGGGCGAGATTTCTTTTGCCTTTTTTTTTTTATTAGCATCCACTACAGCTTGATAGAATAGTAAATGGGATGATGTTAACTCTTAGCAATTTCTTGTGGGATCATATGAATACATTTTTGAACTCTTGGAGTAGATTTTTCTTGGATTTGGGTGTATATACCCGACCTGTTTTCTCTCCCAGATTTTTCTGGGATGGAGGTGGCTGCCGTGAGAGGAGAAGTCACTGAAAGAAATAAGAATGAAACCCTAGCTTGAAGACACGGCTCGATCTCATGGCGTTTTTATGGCGAGGTTTCATAATGAAAGATGCGGAATCCTAGCTGTTGATTCGAGCTTTTACGCCATCTCAAGGTATTCGTCGTAGCTGTTCATAATTCTTCTGAATTCTAAGTACATTATACATATATATATTTTTAAGTAGAGTTTCATTAAACCAAACACAAATACCAATATCAATTATAAAAAGTTTACTATATAGGTGTGTGTATGTGTGTGTATATATAGTAGTTAAAACTGTTAAGAAGACAATTGCAATTAACTGACTTATAAAGTAATGATATAAAAAATTTATGTTAAAGTGAAGCCTAATTTTTTAGGATTTGCGTGGAATTAATAAGATCATGTTGTTTTGTTTGTGGATTTGTATGGATATGTTTTATTTTAGATCTATTTTGAAATCTTGTTTATTTTGGCATGTTTCATAGAACATGAATTATGTTTATTTTAATCTGTATTATTTATTTTTTCATGTTTTTATGTTTGTCACATAAAATGAATCTGTTAATTAGTGTATGTTTGTGGGCATAATACATTTATATATGATATTGTCATTCTTTTTCTTTTTTTGTTTTAATCAATTTGGAACCCCTCAAGTAATTTAATGTCGTTTGTGAGTTTAGTTTTGAGTACTTGGGGAGTTGTTTGATTGTATCGACGGACTATGTTTCATTTTTTTTTTCATGAGTTGGAGACAAAATGTTAGAAAAGAGCTATCCGTTTCTAGACATTTCAATCGAAAATGGTTTGATTAACAGTGTCTTTCCAATCTTGATAAGTAAGTGATATTATGATTCACAAATTTCTCTCATTTATTTTTCTTTTGCTAACTAAACTCTATGGACTTATTATTATCTAATGGGTTTGTTTGATATTCTCAAACTTTCTATCCGGGGGCAGGTCTCTCTTCTTTTTTTTTTTTTAAAGAAAAATTATCTCTTTTCTTTATACTGCTTAAGTCTTTTGAAAATATATGTTCTTTAGTTTCTGCATTTTAAATTTTGAAAAGTATAGATAATTAAAAGTTTTAGTGTTCTTTTAATTTAAAAGAATAGAGGAAAATGTGATAGTGTTCTTTTCAAAGACTTATCTTAAATTTGAAAGGCTATGAATTAGATAACTAACAAAACGATTTTTTTTTCTTTTTAAACGAAGAAATAAATCTGGAACTTTTAAGAATGAGAGATAGAAATCTAAAAAGTCGGGTTTTGAAAGTCATAGTTGCATTAGTTTCGAAGGCTATGCAAAGTGGATGCTAATGTATAATTGTAGCTGAATGCAATTTTCTTTACTGAAGAAAATTACTCTTTAATTAGAGGCGCGCGAGTGCATGTGCTCACATTTACTTTGTTAAGTTTAATTAATGTATTTGCTTATGAGTTTGTTCACTTGCGCTAATATGGTGCATTCCGACTTTCTCTGTTAGACTATTGCCTTTTTTATTCTGTGCAGTAACGTGTATAATTTACTTGAAAAAAGAGCTGAGACTGTGTAAACGGGTAATTATTTATTGTTTTAGCTCTAACTAGTGGTAGATTATCCCAAATAGCTTATCTTATTTTCTATATCATTTCTAAGGGTTAGCAAATAGTGTTTCAAGACCTGAAATTTCCTTTGACTTGTTTTGTAGTAACTATAATTATGATAAGGTTTTAGATAATTATACTCCTTACTCAGAACCCTTGTATATTTATATATGCTTTATCGTGTTGGTGCATGTATATGTCATACTTAGTTATTCTTAGCATTTGCATGCGGCACTAGTAATGGTAGCGAAATCATCATCTCATCAATTAGGTTTATTCCATCAGCAGGACTAATGGAAAAGAGTATTCAGAGTACTCAAGAGAGGAAAAGAAAATATTAAATGGGATCAGCGAGCATGGAGTAGCAGCAATCATAGGTCACCATTATACGATGCCATTTTTTTTTAGTTCATTGCATTGTTGAAAACTTAAAAGTGAAAATGTTAGAAATTTACTTCGGTGTTTATTTTGGCTAGGAAAGTTTGTATAATAAATTTTAAAAAAAATAGTTGCAATTATGGTTTTTTTTTTATTTTGTTCATATTAAGATTTTTAGCAATAATTGTTCTATTATTGAATTATAAATGTATATTGTGAAATAAAAAATAATTATTTAAAAAAAGGTACTAAAATTTATAATAAATTTTAATTCCCGCCTAAATATTTTATTTAGAATTAAAATTCAATTCCTGCCTAAATAATTTTATAATACATAACAAAACTAATAAAAAATATAACTACATGTTTTTCTAATAAATGACAAAACTAAAATAAAAAAAAAATAGAATATATCGATATGAAATGCATTAGGACCAAGGAAAAAGGAAAAATGAAAAAAAAGAAAAACATTCATACTCTCATTTAGGGTGTGGCAAAAATACCCGTTCGGTCCGGACCCAGACCGCACCCGGGCGTTTTGGGTCGGGTATGAAGCCGGGCCGATCTTGGGCATAACTTGATAAATCCGAAACCCGGATTTTATTAAAAAAATTATAAAATATATATTATTTTAAATATTTATATTTATTTGACTCATTTATTACACATATATAAAGTTTTAAACACTTAAAGTTCATATTTTCATGTCAAATTTTATTAAAATAAATTTAAAACATATAAAATTACCAAAAAAAATAAAAATATATATACATATAATATTAAAAAATATAAACTCCGGGTACCCGGATTAAAGCCTGGCACAACCCGGCCCGGGCATCTATGTATCCGGGTCGGGTCGGGTCCGATCATTGCGATACCCGGACTTGGCCCGGGATTTTGCCATCCCTACTCTCATTGCCATTGTCCAAAAACTGTTATTTAGAAAACATGAAACCCAATAATCTCTCTCATTGTCAGAGTCGTTTAACCATTCATTATCAACCAAACCATTCATTATCAACCAAATCATATTCCACTTACCATGTGATGCCAAGTTTCCTCTAATTTTATAAGGCTCTATGAATGATAATGGCACAATACAGCATATCATTAATGTCATAATATTATTTATAACCCCCTAAATTGGTTGGAATCTTCTTAAGTATATGCTACAAACACCACCAATATCGACTATTAAGGAAAACATGATCAATGCCATTTTTATTGCTCTGTCTTCATCTGTAATGATTCCAATGGGAGTATAATTAAACATGCATGATAACCACATCCAAAATAACGTAATGTGAAATCAATCTACATAATTAAACATGCATGATAGCCACATCCAAAATAACGTAATGTGAAATCAATTTATATCCTAATAATATAGAATGACCATGATAATTAACTCTCACAAAAGAAGTAAATTGTATTTCATACTTATTTGTAAGATACATAGTATCTAATGTAATCTCCAAACTTTTTGTAGGCTTCCCTAGTCTTTGTATGTTACCCATCCGCCATAAGAGTTGTGAATAGTCAAATACTTCGACAATCCCTTGTAGTGGAATGAATCAAGATAATTTTAATTTAGAAATCTATTTTTTTTTTTTTTTTGGTCAATCCTTTATTGACAGCTTTCCATAGAATTTTATGTGTTTATGAGGTTGAGTATGGATCTCCAACTCACCAACTTAAGTGGCTTTTTTCATATTCTTCATTTGTACAGAATGAATATATTTCATATTAACTGGAAACAACAAAGGATTGCTAAACAGAGAGAGCCATTCAAGTTAAATATACTACAAATTACAAAGAAACACGACCCATTGCTTATATCAATTTCGAATAGCATTATTTGCAAACTTATGTGTATCAGCTTTGATTGCAAAAAATAAAGTATCAATAAAGAGATTATTCAATTCTTTCAAAGGGGATTACCATGAGCATCGACAATGCTCATTAAGACAATTCACGGTTGCTAGGCTTCTCCGTGCGGGCGAGAAGAGAGAGTGGACAAGGTTGATTTGCATTTAGAACAGGCGAGACAAGAGAGAGGGAGACGAGGGAGTGGGACGGTGATTTGTCTTATTTAAGTTTTAAGAGCAACCCAAAACGATGAGTGCTGTACTAACTTTGTACTAATTGTTGTAATTATCTCTTTCAGATTGCGAATGGAACGGGTGGAATCAATTCCTATCAAATAATTGACCACGCTACTCTCTTAGTAAATAACCACTTTACCTAACTTCAACAAAATTATCATTTATCATTTATTCTAAATTGATAAATTCATGATCATCTACTTGAGGTGGCAAAATCTATTATGTGAAAAATAAAAAAATATAAAGCACGTGCTCAACTCATTAAGTTGTGATTCGGCTAAATTAAAAAGATGGGTCTGTTGTCTTCATCGGACAAAACTGTGTCAACGGAGCTGGAGTCTATACATTTAAAGTTTTTAATTTGGTCGATCATTCATATTTAAAAAGATTTTTATGAAAAGCCACGGGAAAATGGTAACATTTGTTATAATTCAAAGCTAGTTCAGAGACTTAAAAACAGACGATACCAGACTTAGGAAATCATTCAAAGGAGTTCTCAATTTTTATTAAGCTTTTTCCGAGTATTTATTCCAAACACAGAGGTAGGTTTTAAGAACCCACCATGTCGTAAATACACACGAAAACCAAACACTAAAAAAGGCTGGGGCCACGTCCTCGTACAAAGAATTTATCTACGTACAACCTCACCCAGTGGCAATCCTGAAGCCGATTGTTCGATGGTGATAGCAACAGCAGCCATTAACCTTTTTCTGCTAAGCTTGTACGTGGTGAACGATCAACCTCGTTTGTATGGGGAAGCATTAGGAAGCATTGCCTCAACTCATCATCACATGTTCCACCACCCCAACAACAGCGTTTTGACAAAAGGAAATGGTAGAAAAGAAAAATGAATCCACAGTAGTTAGTTCAGAGCAGCTCAAGTAATTGAAAGCGTCCACAAAACACACCAGTTTCTTGGTAACCAAACAGGAATCTATTAAAGAATCATCTTGAAACTCAATAAACAACCATGAGATGCATGAACTTGGGCGCATTCAAGAATAGAAACCTTAGCGCAACATTTCCAGACAGCTCAACAGGACTTGTGCATGTCAACTTTCTTGCATTACAACCAATCACCAATGCAATCAAATGGTTTAGTCTCATAAAGTTTAAACATTCTAAGTCACAACTAACTTTAGAACCCATACATATTTTAACAAAATTGAGCAAATTCCAGGAGTTAAAGAGACTTCTTGAACTAAACATTGCTTAGAAAAGTGCTTTAGAAATGATATTGCATATTTTTCTAGCAATGATTATTGAAAAGATGACTTCTCACAGAGGTAGCATTACACGCCAACATTCATTTAAATTGAGGTCAACAGCTATCTGGCAGCACTTCCAAGAAATATCACATAACTGCACAGCACCAGTATCATGACAACTACGCAGATTTCATATAAATCCTGGTAAAACACCAATAACACAGCAGAGTAGAAAGATTTCCTGAATCTTGGAGCCTTTCTTAACAAAGTTATGGAGAGTGTAGAATTCAACTGTCCAGACAATTTGGGGAAAGGAACCCAAAGAAAGAAGAACGCATAATAACCTCAAAAATTAAATTAACCATGACGGTCTAGCTCACTGACGCAAGCAGAAAATCAGCAAAGGAAAAAATCTGGGAGAAAGAACCAACAGCACGCAGAATGCATAACCTCAAGACTAAATTAACCACATTGGTCTAGTTACCAACACAGGCAGAATAATCAAAATCAGAGGCAGAGGCACCATTAAGGATTTTGGTGAAGTGTAAAATCTCATAGTTCAGCAATAAAGATGGAAATCCCATATTTAAAGGAGGAAAACAAATTAACATCACGAGCATGTGAATAGATATGTACAAGGACAGCCTACCACCAATTGCTTTCATAACTTCTCATCCCAGTAAAAAGGTCCACTAGTCCACCGAACAATTTACAATAATTTCAAGTAAATACGAAGCCATCTTCCTACCCAAACAAAGGATCACCACATATACAGAACACACGCTGATACTGTTGGCGACGAGAATGAAATCAAACATCTCAAACTATGACAATGACACTTCATTTCTTATAACTGAAGCCCAAATCAGTCCACATCTATATTCTAGCAAGGCAGGTGAAATATGACAGCCAAATATACATTTTCCCAACCATCACCAACATCAGTTGCATATCAAACTTTGCAACAATCAATGAATCACCGATCTTAGCTGCTCTCACGAACAGGAAATCAAACAACCACAAGTAATAATCCACTATGGTTGGAAAAGCCGACAGTGGAGAAAAGAAAGATAACCGAAAAGACCTCTAGAAGCCACCAACAAGACACAGTCCAACTCAAAACAATATATGTATGTATTCAAAGAGAATTACCGACCAGCAACCTGCAGGTGCTACTACAACTTGTATGTATGAATATAACAACTGCAAAATGTTACCACAAGCTAAACTAAATATCCAAAGATGCCTTTGTATGTGAAGAAAATATGGGATTGCAAAACCAGAAAATTTTATTTACTTCTCTGGATATTTAGTTTAGCGCATTGGTTGTCATTTTGCAGCGATTTTATTTGCATACACAAGTTGTAGTAACACCTACAACGAGGGATGAATATCAGTCATGGACAAACAAATCGTTCCATCATTGTTATCCAAAAGAAATTAAAATGCAACAATATGCTTTGATAGTAATTCCCCGAGCTTTTATTGAAACATCATATATTATAAGGTACATGCATTTCTTACACAATATAAATGTAGCAGAAGCAAATGTTATAGGAGGTTTCTCTTAAAAACATTAAGAAAGATCAAAATGATAAGAGATAAAACACATGTAAAGCAATATGTAAAGAAAACCTAACAAAATATAAATTACAGCAACAACCGTACACAGTCGCTCCAAACAAGGAAATATGATCTGAATACTTGTAAGAGCTATACTAGTACTTGAAAAGCCCAAATGGCAAATATGTTCTGTCATAAGTACAAACTAGGCTAACTCAGTCATTTGGAAAACCATCATTCAGAAATAAACCACATCTTAAAGGTGCAGATCAAGACATCAAGCGAAGAAGTGGCCGTAAAAGCAAAGCTAATACAATCATATAGTCTGCATTACGAAATCACCAGAACCACAAAAAGCATCTGCGCCAACAAGCTGTCATACACCTGAATCAAACACCCATTCACAACTCAATTCATCATTCCGCATCATCAACAAAACAAAGGTCATACAAAACTACAGCTAGTAACCAAACAAACTAAGAAAAACTAATACTGCAACAGAGCTTAACATGAGATGCAAAAAATAAGAAACTACAAGCAAATAAGGATACCTTTTTTAGAGCACATCAAAATTAATCACAAGGCAGAGCAACTCATTGAGATTATAATGGGGCTGCTTTCAAGTAGAAGAGCTTCTTTAGACCAGACTTTAGCACTACTGGGTTTGATACATAACAATGCGAAAGAACCAGTTACAAATCATCAACTTTATAGGTTATTTTTACATTGTTAACAGCATTACTAATCGTATAGGCATGTTAGTTTAATCAGGTGTTGCATTGTTAGAGGAAATCAATTATAAAGGACTATAATTGCAAACCATCCCAGACTCCTGATATCCATAACATATGAACACCACAATGGAAGTGGTGGCACAGCAGCAGAAAACAAGAATTGTATGAGTGCCACAGATAAAATTCACATTGCAACAAACATGCAATGACGTCATTAGAACGAGAGAATGAAAACATTTAATTACAGAACAAGAGAAGGCTGGATACTTCTGGATTACCCACTGTTATCACCCCAGTATTTGCTAGTTAAAAGTGCAAAAACAACAGACAGTAAACGAATCGAATAAACACGTGAACAAATAGATTACAAAGATAACAATCAAATACCAAATGTGGAAAAAGCAAAATCAAAGAAAAAAATGAAAAAAAAAAAAAACTGGGCTAACAAGGAATTAGCATACAATAAGATGAATTAAGCAGCAAACAGACTACTACAACAATGAACAAGCAAAACCAGAAAAACAGGTCCATACATTCTACCAAAACCATTATAATAAAAGCACCAAAACTATGAGCACATTAATCAATGAGAAAACACATAATGAAGGAAGACTACCTCAATAGTAAGGCGGCACGTTCGGGTACATTCCACCCGGAGGAACTCTAGGAACTGGAGATGTCCCTGCTGCCTGGTGATGCTGACTTGGATAACCGGCCGAAGTAGATGACAAGCCGTAATGCCCAGCCTCAGGATACCCTCCAGATGGCATTCCAGCCGAACTCGGTGGCAACCTGTACAAAGAGGACCCCCCACCCAATCCTCCAGCAGCACCACCTAGTGCCCCGCCTGCTCCAGCACCCCCACCAGCACCACCCAGCCCACCGTAACCTGTAGAACCAGGCCCTCCATAACCACCGTAAGGCCCACCCAACCCAGCACCATACCCACCAGCACCAACACCACCCATGGAAGATGGTACCTGACCCGGCCCTCCTAATGATGAGTTCAGATGATGTCCCAATGGCGGAGGGCCAGAAAACGGGTACCCATGTCCACCCGGCCCACCATATGATCCACCCGCAGAAGGCGGAACCATTCCCATTCCATCACCATGATTCATGCTAACATTGCCAGGCCCTCCCCCATCAGGCCCCATTGGCTTAGCCTTTTTATTATCGGCTAGTCTACAATTCAATTGCTTACCGTCCACCGTCTTAATCGGATCCACAAGAGCCGCTTGAGCTCCCTCTGCAGTCTTATAAACAAACAAAGCGAACCCTTTAGGCTTTCCCGTTTGCTTATCAAAACCCAACGGGCCCTCTTCAATTTCCCCATAACAAGCGAAATGCGCTAGCAATTTATCAGCCGACATGTCGTTCGGCACATTCCCGACAAATATCTTCCTCAACGACACATCAACCGGGTTATTAGTACTATTCCCCGAATTCCCAGCCACCGCAAGATTCGTGACCGTCACGCGCCCATCTATCTTCTTACTCGGCTCTTTCAAAGCCAACATCGCACCGTCGATGTGTTTAAAAGTGATAAAGCCATAACCTTTGGATTTACCGGTGGCTTTATCGAGGATGACGACGGCCTCTTCGAGCTCACCGTAGGCGGAGAATATGGAGCGGAGGCCCTCGGTGGTGGTGTCCCAGCCAAGGCCGCGGATAAATAGCTTGCGCTGGGTGGGGTCCGCGTCGGCGATAGATCGGACGGATTCAAGAACGTCGTCGTGGCGGGCGACAGCGGAGGAGAGGACGTCGAGGAGTTGATCGCTGGTTAAGCGTTCGACGATTTTGCGGGCGTCTTGCTGGGTCAGTCTATTGGGAGACTCAAGGTCGGACAAAACGGCGCCGTTTTCATCTATCTTGCGTTTCTTAATAGAATCCATATGGGAGAATTTTGTGAGCAAAACCCTAGCCCTAATGAGATAAATTCACTGACTGCAAAGAAACAGAAGATGAGAAGACTGCGAATTGGGCAGAGAGCAAAGGCGCTGTTTTTATTAATAGAGTGCGAGGCGGTAAGAGAATTCATTTGAGGCCAGGTTTTTCATTTGGACCGGCCCAGCCCAATATAAGTAACAGAATTGATCATAATGACCAACTTATTAATGATTACGCTTTTAAAGACCCCTTGTAGAACTAGGAATTGCAATCTGCTCACGATTCGTTTATTTCAATTCAATTTGATTTTATTCCAATTCAATGGATTTACGTTTGGAATGACTTAAATCTTAATTTATTTAATAAATGAGTGAAATTCAATTTGATTCGTTAAATATATTAATCAAATACAGGTTTAGGCTCATTAATTCATTTATTGAATGATGCAATAAAAAAAGTAAAATTATGCCAAAAAAAAAAAAAGCTTAAGAAGAAGTTAGTAAAAAACTAAGGATAAACACTTTAGGGCCAATTTGATAATATTGTAACTTTTAAAAGTTAGTAGCTGTGCAGAGGATCAGTTAAATATTTGATAAAATTTATTTGTAAAAGTGTTATAAGTTTTAAAAACAGTCATATATATTTAGTAAATCTTACTCTTAAACTACTGCAAGAATACAAATGACTAAAATGGACATCATATTAAATAAAATTTATTTGCATATTTATTGACATGTATATATAATATTTTTATTGTGTATATAATAATTGATAGTTAAAAATAATTTTTTATTTTATTAATTTTATTTTTATTTTGTTATCTCAATATAAATAGTAATAATAATAATAAAAATCTCTTTAAGTTAAAAATTCTATTTCTTTATTGAATACAAATAAGTTTGGATTCTTATCATGTATATGAGGATATATACGATATGTTATTAAGTATAAAGCTGTTTTTCAAAATTAGATTTTGAAAAGTTATTCCTCCCCTACTTTTCAAAATCTGATTTTTGATAAAAATTTATCAAATAACAAAATTAACTTTTAACTTTTCAAAATTACTTTTGAGTCTTTTAAAAGCAATCTCAAATAGGTTTTTAGGCTTTGTTTGAGAGTTATGATTAAGTGTAGGATTAGACTAATTTTACGATTAAATATTTATCCCCCTATTTAATAACTTTTCCTTGAAATAGAGTAGAGGAACTAATTCAAATTTAGTCTTTAAATCATGAGATTAGCAATCCCAGTTTGCAAGTAGGTTTTGATGGATTAGATTAAAAAAAAAAGAAGTTGTGTAATTAAATTGGTACTTTTTATTTCTTTCATATATAACACCATTTTATTATTTATTACTTAAACTTTAATTATTTAATTATTTATTTTATTCATGATTTACTTGAAATTTATTTTTTTGTTTTGTTTTCATAGCCTAATTAAATTGGTACTTTTGCTACAATAAAATTAACTATTTAATAATTTATTATAATGATGACTAACAATAACTAATTTACTATATATTTAATTTTCTTATTAATTACCTTTAAATTATTTTTAATTACTACTATTAAATTTTAATGAATTCCTTATTTATTTAAATATAATTTAATATTGTAAAATGGATATTATACAAAACATAAAACAATATTATATAATTCAACCTAATCCATTCTAATCTAATTTAGATCAAAATTAGTTCAATCTAGTTCTATGTGCCAAATGCAGTCTTATGAGAAAAAACACTTAAGATAAACTTTCTAGATTCTTATGATTCGACGACCATAGAATATACCACGCAGGATAAACCTACTAGGTTCTGAGGGTTGTCATAAGCTACGCAATATAAATCTCCTAGATGATCTAAGACAAACCATTAAGATAATCCTCCTAAATTCCTAAAATATGAGAATCCCAAGACAATCCAAAATCAACTATCTAGGATAAATATCCTAATTTCTAAGGATCTCAAGATAATAAGATAAGGGGAAAAAACTTTTTTCAACCCTAGGGTTTGATGCACATATCATTTCTACGTTTTAAACAATAGCAAAAACACCTTCGATTAATTTATCGTTAGTTTACTGTTTAATTCATTGAGGGCAAAATAAGATTTTCAATTAAAGATATACAAATTATTTTAAAATAAAACTCTCAAACACAATCAAATAACATCTGATTTTCTACATAAATTTAAATTTGAAGGACAACTTAATGAATAAACAATGATATCACTAAATATCATATAAATTATATATTTAGAACAAAATTAAAAAAATTAATTTGTTCCTGACTTTAATATGTTCAAAATAATTAAATAAATAAATAATCAATCAGTACTATTACTTTACCAAAAATAAACACAAACTTCTTCATTTACATAAAAAAAAAAGCACACATAGTAAAGACAAAAACACAAATTTAAAATACTACATAATAAAATACAATGCATTCTAGTGTGTACTTTTTATCTTTTAATTTATCACTAACTATGGATACTGATTTCTTATTGAAAAATTATTATTATTATTATTTTTAAATAATTAAAAAAAGTTTAATAAACACACGCGGATACGTGTGTGCACACACACGCGAACACATATAATTATCCTTAAATTTTAAATTTATGCAGAAAATCAGGTGTTATTTAATCATTCTTGAGATTTTTATTTGAAAATAGTTTACATTTATTTAATTGAAAAATGTATTTTGCCCTCAATGAATTTTATAGTAACCTAAATGTAAATTCACGGAAGGGTGTTTCGGTTTTTTTTTTTTAAAGTAGGGATGAAATAAGTTATTGTTTAAAAAGTAAGAATGAAATAGACTAGTATATCAAACCCTAAGGGTGAAAAGGACTTCTTTCCCCATGGCAAGTTAGCTAAGAAAAACGTCATAGAACAAATATCTTAAAGATAAACTTTTTCAAATAAAATTCATAGTTTTGAAAACATAAGAAAAAAAGCATCTTTTCCTTTGAATTAAGCACCATGATAGCGGAGGATGGAAACACTTCCTTCTTTGATCTGAAGACAAAGTTGCACAACCAACTATCACTCTACATAAGCACAAGAAGACCAGTGTCACTAGGTATCACAAGGACAGTGACACTTGTCGTCAATATAACAAAGACTCAAGTCAAACTAAAGTAACTTATAAATATAAACTCTTCATCCTTTTTTAAAGATAAGTTAAAAATCACTAAAGAGAGAAAATGCTGATTTTCTCTCTTTAGACTTTATCTCTCTAAATTTTTCATCTCTAAACTTTATTTGGGATCGCCGGTCAAGCTAAATATAGTCGAGAGTTAAAAGGTGCATCATAGAAAGCCTAGTCTTTTGTAGAAATCTCCTTCTAAAATCTTCCTAAAAAGAGAGACTGCCGGAATAAGAAGTCTTGTTCATCCAAACATGGAGCTCATTCTTCAGAGGAAGAATGATATATTTTACCTTAATAATAAAAAAATGACTTTCATTGATATTAAGCTATTGGTACTAAGTAAACAAAGAATTAGCATTTGATGACTTAAGTGATTTTTAACATATTAGTGTCAGTAGTGATTGATATTATAGAATCATAACCTATACTGATACTGAGCAATGCATTTTTTATTTTTGATTTTTTCTTATTCCAAACGGTGGCATTTTTGTCTTGTGATATGTAATTTGAACACTTGGCAAAATGTTTTTAGCTCTTCATCTTCTTTCTCATCTCAAAATCATTCACTCTCTTTCTTAAAACTCTAGAAACTAGAATGATATAATGCTAAACCCCTCAATTTAAAAGAAACCTAGAACTAAAAGCAAATTCGCTAAATTTAAAAGCCAAAAACTAATTCCCTTTTCCAATCGAAGCAATTTAAAACCAAAAAACTCAATTAGTTGCTGCAAAATCCTAGTTCATCAGACACATTTTTCTGACAATGTAAGTCTTTCAAACCCTAGCTTCCTTATCCATAACTCTTTCAAGCCCTAGCTTATCCTTCAAACGTAGGTCGTTTAACAACACCATTCAATTCTCCTAGTCTTGCAATCAAGCTCATCTACAATCTTGCTTGTCAGCTTGTGCCATTCAATTCTCTCTTTAGCTCGCCTTTTAATTATCTCTTTAATAGATGTAAGTATCAATCTCTTTAATAGATGTAAGGATTGAGCTTGTGATGCGATTGGTTTTGGTCTTTTGAAGTGGAGGATACGAGTCTTTGATGCTGTTGACAAGGTTAAATTCCTACATAGTTTATCTTTTCCATGCAAAATTATTGTTGTCATGCAAATTTCATCTTTATGATTTTATATATTGCAATCAATTGCTGGCCTTCTGTGCTGTAGGCCTAAAGGGCTACATATATTGTAATTTTAATGATAACAAACATGTGTCTTAAGTAATATGATAAATATTATATTTTACATTTTCACTTGTTCTTGAAGGATAATATTTATACAAGTGAATCAAGTGAAATCAAGTTCAAGATACTCAACGAACAATGGCTCGATCAAGAATAAAGTTTAGAGCTCAATAGACTCATTATTGTAACAATTCTTATAAAGTTGGTATGATTTAATATACGCATGATTTAGCATTTGAGGAGCTCAAGATTTTATTTAATAAATCATCATTTTTCATAAACCAAGATTTTGCAAATATAAGCCAAGTATTTTATGAAATTAGTTGTTTTTCAAGATGTGAACTAAATGAAAAAGCGTTGCAATCTTTGATTTTAATAAGTATTGTTTTGAATTCTGAATTTGGACCTATTTGCAAATATTTGAAATATTTTAGGGCATATTCTAATTTTTAAACGTTTTAGGGCTAAAATATAAATATTAAAAATAGACAGAGAGTTACCAGTTACTTGTCTGAGGGCTAGCGGCTAACTGCCTGAGGAAATTTTCAAATTCTCAAAATTTGGATTAAAGTGAAAAAGTTTTGAGAATTTTGAAATAAATAAGTATTGTGTTAAAATTCTAAATATGACCTCTTTGAAAAGTTTTACAAAGTTTTGGGCTATTGGTAAAGTTTTATGACTTTTTGGGCCATAGTAAAATTATGGATAATTTTAGGTAAAAGTGTAATTTTAGTAAACAGTATTACTGTAGCATCACCATAGCAAAATTCAAATTGTAACGATAACTTTCACAGTACTAAAGAGGTGAGCTAGCTAATTAAGAGGCTAGCCACGTGCTTGCTAGAATTTGCCTATAACGGCTTGTTTTTGGGCTTAAATTATATAAATTCAAATCCAATTCATTTTTAAGAACTTTTGCAAGCATAAACAAGTGTAAACAATATATTTTGAGCTTCCAATTTGTAAATCATCATATATTGAATCATCATTATGCTATAATTTGTATATCCACTCTAAAACAGAGTGTTTGTAGTAATATTTATATTCTCATCAAATTTGTGAGTGTATAAGTGTGAGAAATACTTGAGTGAAGAGATTAGGGGATACTCTTGATTGTAAAAGTTTATTGATACTTTAGAAGTCAATTGTAAAGAATTTTTAGAAGTCAATTGTAAAGAATTTGAAGTCTTAGAAGGTTTGGATAGTTAAATCCTCAAATTTGGTTGTTTTGGAGGAGTGGACATAGGCGGGGATTGCCGAACCACGTAAAAATTATTGTGTTTGCTCTCTCTTCCCTTACTCTTTTGTTATTGTGCTTTATTAAATTTATTGTTTTTTAATTCATTAAAGTAATATATAGAATTGTTGTGTGGTTTGTTTAACTTAACCTTTAAAAACCTAATTCTCCCCCTATCTTGGGTTGCATAACTAGCATTTCATGTGCCAAATGTAATGATCTTTCACTAAGTGTGGTGTCAAGAACATGTTGTGCCAGACAATAATACTCCTTCTGTCGACAACTTAGTAAGACCATCCACTAAATAACTTAGATACATACTCTTTTTCGACTCTAAGTTAAGACAACCCACAAAATACTAGAGGATAATTTTCTCTCTAATTATTATGCTGCTAAGTATTCATTGTGCCAGACAATAAAGATCCTTCACTAGGGAGCTGGCATACCATGCAAAATCTAGACAAGATACATTGTGTGTCGACAATAAGTCAAAACAACCACATAAATCAGAGAGGAAAAGAAAATAAACTTACCTAATTAAGTCCATGGATCATGTTGAGGCTTCACCTTTAACCCAAGCTTGAAATTAAACTAGCCACTCATAATTAAACTTGCGGTAAAATGATAATTTTATTAAAATACATAGAAAATACAAGATGGAGAAAGAATAATAAAAAATAGAGCTAAAAAATGGATTCAGGGGTGTCAAATTAGGGGGGGAGCCCTCCATTTATAGATACAATGGGTAAAATCATGACCATCGGATGAAAACTATTCAAACGCTCAGGATTACGCTACGTGGCAAGCTTTGATTGGTTGGAATACATCATCAATTAACACCACATTAGCATTTCGATCCAATAAGATGCTGCCACGTCATCAGTCAATGCCACATCAGTATTTTGGTCTAATAACATTCTGCCACTAGGGGTGTTTAGAATCCAATTCGATCTGTTTAATCTATGTGATCTATAATCCAATCCGTAAGAATCCGATCCGTGGATTGGATTGGATTAAAAATTTGAAAATCCGCAGTTGGCGGATTGGATATGGATTTACTTCTGTAAATCCGTAAAAATCCGCGAATCCACAAAAAAAATATTTAATGAAAAAATAAACTTGTAAATATGACATTTGT
This sequence comes from Citrus x clementina, assembly GCF_000493195.1. Taxonomy (NCBI): domain Eukaryota; kingdom Viridiplantae; phylum Streptophyta; class Magnoliopsida; order Sapindales; family Rutaceae; genus Citrus; species Citrus x clementina. The sequence goes on along the minus strand of NW_006263303.1, from coordinate 15,799,188 downwards.
ACTTACTAATAAATAAATAAGTTAAAATACAATTACATTAACACCACATTTTATCTTATCCAATAGTAATATAAAATAAAAATAATTAAATAAGCAAATATAACTTCCTAAGTAGTTAATTTTCATATACTGATCTAAAAAAATGAGATTTTTTTCTTTTTGATGTATTATATTTCAAAATTTTGAATGTATTTTCTATCTTTATTTAAGAAATTAATTTATTTAAATCTTATTCAATCTTGAATTTGATCAGTAGGAAAATTATTTTTATATTAATTTTTTTATTTGGTTAGTTTGTGGATAGGACGGAATTAAAAATTTTTACCTAACAAATCAATTCGTAAAATAGTGGATTGGATATGGATTGGATATGGATTGGGTCAAATCTGCATCCGATCCGCATACATATGGATTAGATTTGAATGGAATTTCACTAATCCGTGGATTGGATTGGATTAAAAATTTATAATTCTCAAAATAATGGATCGGATGTGGATTGATGTCCAATCCGTAAAATTTGATCCGCAAACACCCGTAACTACCACATTATCGGTTAACGCCACATTATTAGTTAATACCACATCATTGGTCCAATGCCACATCATCGTATCGTATATGTGAATAATGTCGTATACGTGAACAATACCATATACGTGAAAAATACCATATATGTGAATAATTTCAATTACCTTTTTATGTTCTTCCTAAGGTTTTTAACCGTTTTAAGTTAAAAAATACTTAAATTATAATAAAACATACATAATAAAAGATTAAAGGATTTAAACACATAAAAGTAGAAATATTAGTGAGAGTTGGAGTATGAAATGACAATTTTACCATTTATAAATATGCATTCTCCAGTACTGAACAATAGTGAATCGAGCTCATAGTCACCGTCGTTCCATAATTGCTTCAAGAACACCTAGTAGATATATTGCACGAAAAATGACATGGGAGTACCAACATCAATATGCATATTTACCCTTTATAAATATGCATTCTCCAGTACTGAACAGTAGTGAATCGAGCTCATAGTCACCGTCGTTCCATAATTACTTCAAGAACACCTAGTAGATATATTGCACGAAAAATAACATGGGAGTACCAACATCAATATGCAATTAGGAAATAAGAAATTAAACTGACAATTATAAGTTTTGTAATCTCATTACCCTAAAAAGCGTGTCTGTATACATGACACACTGAGATAAGGCATTCGGATACTGCTTCTGTTTTTTACTTATCAATCGGAGGTACTCATGGATGTGCTATGGCGGAATAGAAATATGTCGATTTAGAATAGAAACAGTAGTTAAGACTTCAAGAAATAACTCTTAACAATACTTACTTTATCCTTTAGCTATCCCAATGCAACGTAGCCAAATAATATTTCAAAAAATTTTTGCGACTATCGGATGGTACAATCCACTATGATTTGGCTAGTGAACCACTGATCGAACTCATCAAATACTCTTGAATCCTCCAATCCTTTAAACGGGTTTATATCCACACTCATTCTTTCATCAATGTTGCGGTCCATTAATTCGAGTATTATTATAGACTTAATTTTCCTAACTCTCTTGAATGGATGAATCATGTAAGGATTATTAAAGATGTACGAAGGCTGGTCGGGACGTTCAAACTTACTTATGACTGGTGGCGCCTCCATGAAGATTTGGATGCTATCACCACTTAGTCCCCATGGAAACTATACAATGACAGGGGAGTGTAATCGTTATTCCTACCAACATCAGTATATAACTTCACGATAATTTGAGGCCTGTCAATTAGCCAAGATGAACATATTAAACTCATGTCGGATTAAAGGGTAAAGGATAACAAATATAAAATGTTAAACCTGCTCATTGTATACGAGCATTTAGTCCAGGAATCATCGTATGACTGCTTGGATGTACCATCATTATATGAACTAATAAACCTCATCACAACTTGTCTAAACTTTCTTACTTCTGACTTCAGTTCAAAAATAGAACAATCAATTTTGTTCATTCGTTAAATGACATAATCATAATAAAGTTTTGTCATTGATTGTTATTAGGGCACAAAAATATAACGAGACAGTGTTAAAATCATTTATTAATTTATATTTGAGCAATGAAATGATCATTAATGAAAATATAACCTCGGAATCTTGTGTGTCATTAGAATCATATGAGTGGTCGTTCTGGTCAGTTGTAACATGCTCATCGTCAATGGGGTTCTAGTGCTCTTGTTTTTCCCTCATGATGCCGTGCTATTTTGCTACTTCCTGTCGAATGGGCGGCGTGTTGATTGCAGATTGATGCTGCACATAGTACATAAAAAATGAGTAAATAATTGGTAAAATTTTCGAGCTTCCATAATGTTTTAAACAATGTATATATGGCACATCATCTACATTATGAACCCATCTTGGGATATATGGCACATCATCCTCCACAGACTTTTAATAATTTTACACTTCCTTGTTTGCATTTAGCTGGATGGTTTGTACAACATTCCCTTGCTGTACAGTTGACCAAATTTTATATTGGAATAACTTTTTACTACTTAGTAACATTGCCAGTTGTATATAATAATTACAATATGAGTGTTATCATTGAAAAATTAATGCACTGCATCATCAGTTATTTTCGAAGAAGCAAATGCCTTCCACTTTAAGATGTGGGGAATTTGCTTGTTTATTTTCATGGCCCACTGTGAGATATTCATAAGTGCAAAAGTTACGAACTTTTTTTTTTTTACCAACCTATCTGAACCCCATGACTGAAGTAATGAAAATTGTATTTCTCAATATTATGAGAAGGATTTTTAGAGCGATCCTTCTTAAATTTGTAGGCCTTTTGTTTTAATACATTGTCAATACTGTCGTATACCATTTGCCATGATAAATGACCCATGGACAACTTCGAAAGTGGTCTATATCTTCAACATATTCATTAATTGGAAATCAACTTGACTGTGATCTTTTCTTCTATTCGGTACCCTATTCGCAAACTAATACAATGCGATTTTCAGGGCATCAATGTCATCTATAGCACGAAAGTTCAAAGCAGCAAAAATCTAGCTTCCAATTATTTGAGATTCATGTCTTTAAACCTACCATCGAAGTACTTATTAATCACCCTATGCTACATCTTCATATTGTTTGGTAAGACATCCAGACCATTAGAAAGCCCTTAACTAAGCATCACTCTCTAATCGATAAATGTATCAAATGCTCTCTAATTTAAAAGCATAACTGATTTTTATCGATTTCTTCACATGCCATTTGCCTAAGCAAAATATATTGTGGATTGTGACATCACTGAATGCATAACTACCCAAGTCCATGAAGTGCCCAAAAATATCACTTTTGAACAACAACTATTTGCGCGTTAGCTTACATTGGATAACTTTGATAACCTTTTTAAATTTTGATGTCTTCATAATACGGCTCGAGAAATGATCATCATAGCATAACTTCATCACGCTTGGCTCCTTCCTAGGTTCGGATGGGTTACGCTTTGCCAATTTAGTTATCATTTTCTATTTGAAACAAAATAAAAAAATCTATTCATTGTTGTGCAATCTATAAAATTAATATTATAATAATATAAAATAAAAAGTATACCCAAAAAAATAAAAATGATACTGTGTTTTAGAAACAAATTGTGCTAAAAAACCCATCGCACCAAAATTCAGAATGTACAATCTGATATTTTGTGCGAAGACTTTTGTGAGACTGGCACTCATTGCACAATAAATCAGATTTGGTTTTTAGTGTGACATGTGCAAATTGAGATTACACATTCTAAATTTTTATGTGATGGGTTTGTGCGATGTCGCACAAAAATACAGATGGGTTGTGAACCCATTGCACAAAGTTCGTGTTATAGACAGCTCCCATCGCATGAAATTTCTGGCAACATACAAACGCTAACAACGCGCCAACAACACCAACAACCTCCACCACTACCAACAACACCAATAAATACTAAATCCTCCACCACTACCAACAACACCAATAAATACTCAATCCTCCACCTCTACGACCGTCACAACAACACAAAACAACAACACACAACCACAACATAACACAAGAATAAAATAAAACATATATTTGAAATTGCTAACCTAGTATTTTTGTACTTCAACTGTTGATTTTGGAGATCTTGGCTGCTATTGGATGTGATTTCGGTTAGATTAGGGTTGTTGGACGTGGTTTTAGTGAGATTGGCCGCCAATGATGGACTCCGATATTGCTTTAAGGCACTGGCTACATGTGAGAGATTTCAGTGAGAGTGAGATTTCGTTGAGCTTGGATGAGAATAACGAGGGTAGTGTGGTCCAAAAATTTAGTGTTTGGCTAGCTTTGATAGAAAAAAAAAACTTGTGTGGTTATTTTTATTATTTGCTAAACTTTTGTGGTTATTTTCATAAATTTTCCAATAACTTTGGTTGTAACAGCTCTAAGCCTTAGGCTGCTACAGTGATTAAGGACATTAATGGTCAGTGTCTATTGTGAAGATTGGTGGCTAAGGAGATTATAAAAAATGACATATTTATATCCATTTTAATGAAGATTGGTGATTACCACTCATGCAAAAATAAATTGCAATATATTCATGTCTATTTTAATGCATCCCAGACATAACAGGCGATATGAAGTAGCCTACGATATAGTGCGATAAATTTAGTGTGATCTAGTATTTTGTGAAACTAGGGGTGGGCCAACGGTTCGGTTCTATGAGCAAAAACTGAATGGTTTTAAAACTAACTAATCAATTGATTTTTGTTCGGTTCAGTTTAAAACTGAACCGAACTGAAAAACTGATCTGTTCACTTTGATTTAATTACAATATATTTAATTGAAAATATATTATCCAAAAAGCCAAATTTCAGCTTTCTACACGCCTCTCTCAAATCCCTAAATTTCAATTTGCAACTCATTGTCTGACCTCTCTGCTCTCTAGTCTGTCCCACGCCTCTCTCCGTCGCCTCTTTGCCTAGCGTTTCTCCCTCTCCACACAGTGCAGAACTTCAACTCAGCCCCTCTCAGTTTCTTCCTCGTAAGCGTGTCTCTCCTTCGCATCAGCTCAGGCCCTCTCTTCTTCACGTGCACACCGCCTAGCACAGCCCCTTTCTTCCTGGTGTGCACTGCCTCCTAGCACAACCCCTCAGCGGTGGCATAGCCCCTCCCCTCTAGCATGGTGATGCAATCGTTAGCCCTTCACACGCAGTCATCTTTGGTGCTTCAGCCTACAAGTATCTTTTTTTTTTTTAATTTATGTCATGTCCCGTGTGTTTGTACAAAGTTTGTATACTCTTTAGTTTCTATTAGTCTTATTGTGTTAGGGATTGATTTTATGGACTGCTGATGTATATAATATACTTGTTGGTGGAGTTAAAAATGGTGGGCAGATATAGCGGTTGTGGCTTATGGCAGTGAAATAATTGTATTGTATATTGCGGCCGAGAATTGAAAAATTGAAAATAGACAAATGTATCATGCTTCTATCAATGAAAAATTGGAAATAATATTTGTTATTTAACTTATTTGGCATAATGATTAATGACTTAATTAGCTTCGTGAGGTTGCAATTTGATATTGGCAATTTGGCATGGACATTTTAAATTAAATTAATAATTATTGGAAGTAAATTATGATATGTTGGCTTAACTTCTTAAATTAAATGAAATTAAATTATGATTTGTTGGCTAGTAGTTAAATTAAATTTAATTGATCTTTTTGGCATGGATGTTTTAAATTAAATTAACAATTATTGGAAGTAAATTATGATATGTTGGCTCAATTTGTTAAATTAAATTAAATTATGATATGTTGGCTAGTAGTTAAATTAAATTTAATTGATCTTTTTAGCATGGACATTTTAAATTAAATTAACAATTATGGGAAGTAAATTATGATATGTTGGCTAGTAGTTAAATTAAATTTAATTGATCTTTTTCATTTAAATAACTTGTTAAATAAATCAATATTACTTATTTATTTTTATTTTATTCATTATAGATGTCTAATTATTCAAGAGTTCAAAACAATCTTGATTGTGTAGTCGATGATCTTGAGCGTGAACTTCAAGTTGATGATAGTGAAAATGATTCACCAACAATTGTCACCAACGAAAACAAGAGGAAAAGGTCTTCATCATCCAAACCGCCACTACCAAGGAAAAAAAAAGGCTTCAAGATCAACAGTGTGGTAACATTTCACTAGAGTTCCAGATAATAATAGGAAGTACAAATGCAACTACTGCGATAATAAATTTGAATATGGCTCGGTAGGGTACGGGACTAGCACTCTGAGGACTCATTACCAAGAAAGGTGTCAAAAGTACAAGGACTTATAGAAAGACCAAACGACTTAACTCAAGATGTCGGTAGTAATGAAATTGTAGCAAGAGGTTTTTGTCACGATGCTTGCAGACGAGCAACTGTGAAGATGATTGTTCTTGATGAATTACCTTTTTATGTTGTGGAGAATTCGGGTTTTAAGCATTTTTGCAGTGTGGCGGCTCTTAAATATCCTCTTCCATCACAAAGAACCATTACTAAGCATACTCTTTATATGTATGTGGAGGAAAAGGCTAAGGTGGAGAGCTTATTAGTTGGGAATAAGCAGAGAGTATCTTTAACCACTGATATTTGGACTTTCATTATGACAGTTAGCTTCATAGTCATCAGAGCTCACTTTATTGAGAAGGATTGGAATTTACATAAAAAGATTATCAGCTTCAACACGGTTAATGATCATTCATTGGCAACAATTGGTAAGCAAATCGAATAATGTTTAATTGACGTGGGTATAGAGCGAGTGTTTACTGTAACGGTTGACAATGCAGGTCCAAAGGAGGGTGCTCTTAGGTACTTAATTGATCGACTAAAGACTTGGAGGGATGATGTCTTAGTGTTGAATGAGGATTATTTGCATGTTCGATGTTGTGCACATATATTAAATTTGATTGTTACTGAAAGGTTGAAGGAACTGGAGCCGAGTATAGTTAGTGTTTGGAATGCTATAAAGTATGTGAGATCTTCCACTGCCAGGATGCAAGCATTTCAAATTCATGTGCAATAAGAGAAGATTAATTGCCGAGGAAGTGTGATTTTGGATTTTCCTACTCGGTGGAATTTTACATATTCCATGTTGAGTAAAAAAAAATAATTAAAGCCGACATTTGATTGGATGGCACATGAAGATAAGCTTTATGATGCTTATTTTAATGAAAAAGAGGGTGGAAAGAAGAAAAGGGAGGGGCCACCACTGTACAGTGATTGGGAGAGTGTTCGTCGCATAATTAAATTTCCGAAGACTTTTTATGATGCGACTTTGCAATTTTCTTCTTGTTTGAAGGTAACATCACATCTTTATTATGCTTTTGAATTTTGATATATGATATGGAATTTATTTTAGCTTTATTAACATTATTTTTTTCTTTTAGGTGACATCGAGCACTTGTTACAATTTGATATGTCAAATTGAACAATCTTTGGAATCATTGTCTGCTAGTAATGATAGCCTTTTGGGTTTGATGGCTATTAAAATGAAGGAGAAATTTGATAAGTATTGGGAGGGCTATTTCAAGATAAATAAATTGTTGATTGTTGCTTCTGTACTTAATCCACGGGGAAAAATGAAATTCGCAACCCATTGCTTTGAGAAATTATATGGTAATGATAGTGCCAAATGTGTTGAGATGAAGGAAATGGTGAAAGATTTGTTGACTAAGATTTATGAGTCTTACAATGCACAATATAAACCGAGTGGTAGTGGGAGTGGAAGTGGAAGTAAAAGTGGAAGCCAAACTCTAGCTATTGAAAGTGGAAGTGGTTTGAATTTTTTAGATTTAGGTGGTGATGATGTTATGATTGAGGACCCTTTCTCCGAATTGAGTAAGGCGGTTGTGGTTTGTGAAGGTAGCCCAGAATTGTCAAATGAGTTGGATCTTTACTTGATTGAGAAGACTGAAAAAATTACAAAAGGTAATTTGGGCACTAAATTTGATATTTTGTTATGGTGGAGGGTAGTGCCAATTATCCTCTTTTGTTCAAGTATAGGGATGGCAATTCAACCAGGACCCGGACGAAACCCGAATTTTTCGATCCTGGTTCAACCCGTACCGGATTAAATAAAATCTGAATCCATATGTGATTTTAATTACCCGCATATGTCCGGGTCTGGTTCCGAGTTTAAGTGAACCTGTATATCCGAAACCCGGACCCGGATATATATTAATTTAAATATTAACTTTTAAAAACTATTGTTAATATAAATAGGAAAAAAAGTCCCAATGGTGCCCTAATTACAATTTCACAGCTGCAGCAAACATTTCCTGTCTCAATCCCTCTTCAACTCGTCATCATCACTTGCCCATCGTCGCGGTTGTTCATCATCATCATCATCCGTTGTTTCCTTGTCTCCTTTGTCGCGAGTCGCGACCAATAATCAGTTGTAATATGGGTTGAACGCCACCTTCGCCAATCGCAATCACGGCTGTGTTCATCATCATCAGCTGCCATCTCGACCACTAACCAACTCCGATACGGTGAGAAGTTCTTGGTTCCCTCGTTGAAAGCGATCAGTTTGATTCAAACACGAAACATGATCGGTTTAATTCAAACGCAAAGAAGCAACAATAATGAAACAAATGAGCTGATTTGTATTTGGTTTATTTATAACCTGGATTTGTATTTGATTTGCTGAAATTCTGGATTTGTATTTTTATTTGATTTTTCAGTTGAATTTAGGTTTTTTTAAATTAGATTCATCAATCCGGGTTGAGAACCTGGATTCTGGAAACCCAAATTTTTCGGGTTGAACCTGGTCCGGACCCGTAGTGAAAAAAGACGAGTTTATTTCTAGGTCCGATATAGAAAATAATCGTCTGGGTCCGGATTCGGAATGGCTGAACCCGAACCCGGACCCAGATTTTTCCATCCCTAGTCAAGTATAGCAAAGGATGTTCTTGCTATTCCGGTGTCTATTGTTGCCTCCGAGTCTGCCTTTAGTACTAGAGGTCATGTTCTAGATCAATATAAAAGTTCTTTGACTCCGAACATGGTTGAGGCACTGGTATTATCACAGAATTGGTTGCGATCTTCTCTTTTTGTGGATCCAACAACGGACTTAGATAAGTTAGTTGAAGACAACGAGTTTATGGATCAGCATGCAGAAGGTATATTTTGTTTAATTTTAATTTAAGTTTACTTTTAAAGAATTATGACCTTATACAATTTGTTTAATTTTAATTTATTTTTCAAGTAACATAAACCTTATTCAATTTGTTAATTTTTTTTAATGTAGATATTTGTAAATCAACAATGGCCGACCAACTTGGTAGATCAACATGAAAACTGCAGTTCAACATAAATAATTATTAGGTAATAAAATTGATATGTATTTATTTTTTATTAAATATCACTTCACTTTAGTTAGTTTAATTATTTAGGGGTGTTCATAATCTAATCTGATCCGTAAAAATCCGATCCATGAATTGGTGGATTGGATTCGATTAAAATTTTGAAAATCCGTAGTTGGTGGATTGGATATGGATTACTTCTGTGAATGCGCAAAAATCTGCGAATCCGCAAAAAAAATAAAAATATTTATTTAATAAAAAAATAAACTTGTAAATATGGCATTATATTTACTAATAAATAAATAAGTTAAAATATAGTTACATTAACACCATTTTATGTCTTATCCAATAATAATATAAAATAAAAATAATTAAATAAAAAATAGCTTCCTAAACAGTTAATTTTCATGTACGGATATAAACAAATGAGTTTTTTTTCTTTTCGGTTTGTTATATTTTTTAAATTTTGAATATATTTTCTAACTTTATTTAAACAATTAATTTATTGAAATCTTATTTAATTTTGAATTTGATTGGTAGTAAAATTATTTTTATATTAATTTTTAATTTAATTAGTTTGTGGATAGGACATGATTAAAAATTTTTAATCCACAAACCAATTTGCAAAATAGTGGATTGGATATGGATTAGGTCAAATCTGCATCTGATCCGCAATCATCTGGATTAGATTTGGATTGAATTTCACCAATCCGTGGATTAAATTGGATTAAAAATTTATAATCTGCAAAATCGTGAATCAGATATGGATTGATGTTCAATCCGCAAACACCCCTATAATTATTCACTTTGGCTCACTTTGAATTTTGATTTAGGTGATATGGATGGTGGATGCAGTTGTGGCTTGTTTGTTGCGGTGGATGTAGTTGTGGCTTGTGTGTTATGGTGGATGTAGCTACGTCGTATGTTATGGTGGAGTTTTATCGAATATTGATGCACTATTATGGACTTGTTATTTTTTTTTTTTTGGTTGCCTTGGACTTATAATTTGTAGTAGACTTTTAAGTTTATGCGTGTTTATGAATTGTGACTATTTTGTATTAGGACTTATATTAGTTTGCTTTTGATTTAATGGTTTTATACTTGTTTATTCATATATAGTGTTATTAATATTATGCGTGTAGAGTGTATTTTGATACTTGGTAGTTAATGGAAGTGTAAACTGCAAAATTAAGTAAAATTAGGTGGGTATAAAATTTGATAATTTTAGGGTAAAGCTGTAAAATCAAGAAAATGAAAAATCTGAACGTATTTCGGCTCGGTTCTTAAATTCGGTTCGAGTTCGGTTCATAATCTTAGAAATTGACTATTGCCCACTCCTATGTGAAACATTTCTCTCATGAAGAAACAAAGGTAATTTTCAATTATTTTGGATGCATAGCTATCATCTTTTTTTTTTTTTTGGTTTTTATATTGTGTTAAAATTTAAACTAAGCTTCAAAGTTCATTATTGGTTCAACCCTGCCCTTCTTGTGCGTTTGTATATATCTATAGCCATGATTCCACTTTCTGGTCTAGGTATGATTAAATTGAAAGATAGATTGGGGCTAATTTAAAGTTGACAGCAAAAAGGTACTATTTTTCAATGATAAAAATGCTTTACATACAAATTTACTTGCCTGAACAACTCTTGCAATTGCTTTTGTTTCTATTTGATCTACATTTGTAACTTAACATGCTTAAAAAATTAGCTCATGCTTTGAAGTCTCATAATAGACATGTTTAACAGTCAATCAATGCCACTTGAAAATATGTAAACTTGTATAACATACAAGACTTTGCAATCTTCATCTTTTAAGGGGTATTTTTTTTAATTAAATAAGGGAAAAATCAAATAGCTTTACTACAATCAAATTATTTTATTTTCTCCCATCATCTTTGAAATTCAAATAACTTTATCATATGTGAACAATATTAGTACACTGATACCTAGGCCTAATATATTATATTATTGTCTCGTTAAGGATGTGTTTAGATAATACTGTCTTTTCCAGATCTGCAGTGTGGTGGCCATAGTTAAGCTTTTAAATGAAACACTAGTCATCCCTTGTTTTGAGTTTAATAGTGTTTGAAAGAATCCAAGGTAGCTCTAAAAACTAGGCCATTGTTTTTCTTGTCCCAAACTTTAATAGAAGGATAATTGTGCTAGATTTCTAGTCTACATTGCATATATATCTTATAATCCAGTCATCTATGTTCAACTAAATATTTAAATAGACACAACAAACTTTTTGTGCATTTAGAGCAAGAGTTAAGGTGTAAACTTTTTATAAAATCAAAGCAAAGAGTTAAGGTGCTATCTGAAGGAAGAGTTCACCGGGACATATTATTTTTCTTTTATAAGCAAAATTTTAAATTGCCAAAGTAGCTGACATATTATTTCACATGAATAAAATATCTTTTTAAAAATTTCTTTGGTTACATGTTTTTATAGGATAATTATTGTTGTGCAAATTTTAATGTACTCGCAAGCGCACGAATCTATTGTAGTATAGACTAATGGTGACGAGTGTCGATCCCACGAGGAGGTGGATTTTAATTATATATAGAATTAATTTTGTAAATGGGTAGTTGGATTTATGGTGGAAATGATTTGGAATATGCTAATACTTAAATTAAAATGGCGAGAATAAATTCTAAAATTGGAATTGCAATGGAGATAATAAATTGAAGAGAAAATCTATTAAATTGACGTACTTGGGTATCTGGATCCGTATCAACATGCATCATGGGCTAAATAATCCGTATTAATGTCAATTAAATTATGAGGGGGGAATCCACACCTCATGAACCACGCTCTAATCAATATGGTGTTAAGGGCTTATCGTGACAAATAATAATAACCTTATACTAGAGAGCCGGTGTAACCAAGGCGGTATCTAGACAAGATTATTATTATTTGTCGACGAGAAGTCAAAACATCCACAAAAACTAGAGGGAAAGAGAATAAATTTACCAAATTAAGCCCATGACACATGTTGAGACTTCACCTTCAACCCAAGCTTGAAAGAAAATTAGCCATTCATAGTTGAACTAGGGGCAAAATGGGAATTTATTAAAATACGAAGAAAATACAAGATGGAGAAGGAATTACAGAAAATGGATCCCAAAAATGGATTCAGAGATATCAAATTAGGGGGGAGAGGCCCCCTTTTTATAGATACATGGAGTAAATCATGGCCATCGGATTAAAAACAGTTTGGACGCTCAGGATTGCGCCACGTCATCAATCAATAGTCCACGGTTTGACCACGCGAATGAACAGTAACACGGTTTGACCCGACTTTGAACAGTAACGCGGTTTGACTCGGATGAACAGTAACGCGGTTTGGTTAAAAATAATCATGTGTGATGCATGCACCGTATACGAGATTTTTCGTCCACTGATATGATGTGAACAGTGCCATTTTTCCTTTTATGCTCCTCCTAAGGTTTTCGACCGTCCTGAGTTCAAAAGTGATGTCCGTTTTGCCATTTGATTTCTCGTTTATTGTGAAATGACTATGATGCCCCTAAAATACATAAAATACTTAATTAAAATAAAACACATGTAATTAAATCACAAGAAGGTTAAATACATAAAAGTAAGGGTTGTTAGTAAGACTTGAAATGTAAAATGACGGTTTTCTCCTTTATAAATATGCATTTTCTAACACTCAACACACCCCCCAACCAGCTTATTGCTAGTCCCTAGCAAATGAAGCGAAAATAAAATTCAAATTCAAAATGATTTTTTTTTTAAATTTAGAAACACTCGTGTTTATTCAATGAGATTAATGATAGCAATCAAATAAAAGTATAAGCATTATCTCTAGTCTAAAGTAACATTACACCCACATCAACCATCCACATGAATCAGCCCAGTAGACTTTGTTATAGCTACTTTCAAGAATGACATGTCAAACCTCAAAATCTCACTGGAAGTAGTGACACTCTCACAAAAAAATTAAACCCAATAAAAATAGTCACTCCAATAAATGATAATTGAGGGAAAATAATGAAGAAGTGATATCACATGCTCTCACCAAGATGAAATAAATATGCCATCAGCTTAAAAATAATACGATCTCAAGTCAAATAAAAACTGTTAGTCAACCCAATTTATTTATTTATTTTTTTTATATGCACCACTACATCTTTTTAGCCCATATAACTAGCTTCTACTTCAGATTATAGTTCCCTAAAATCAGGAAGAACTTTTATTAGGATGTAACGTAGGCTAGGGACATGGTTAACAAAGAAAGGAAATAAGGAAAACAAAGTGTATGTTTGAGAAAAATGCAGAGAATTTTTTTTTTTTTGGAAGTTGCAAGGTGGATTTCACCTATTATTGTTATTTTTATTCTTTTGAAACAACAACTTTTGTTTTGTTGTTTTTTTTTTTGCTTTTTTTTTTGGTATAACTTCACTGAACAACATAATTATTTACATTTTCTCAAACATAAATAGGTGATGGAACTTATAAGATATCGAGTAATACTCCAAATCGGAGTGGGTCAAGATGATAAGTTGACAAAGAAAATGTTTTTTTTTTTAAAGGCTCAAAAGGGTTAACTATGGATATTTAATAAAAGGGATGGCTAGAAAGGCTCAAACGGATCAAAGATGGCCTTTCCATCGTCTTTTAGGGCTCTAAATAACCTTCCATATTTACTAGTTAGATGGGCCTCCAAATGTAGCAACACACTTTTTTTTTTTTTATTAAGGGTTAACTCAAAAGAAATCTAGAGATCGTGTATACAATAATAAACTGTTAAGCTGTATAAAGAATGGGCAAAAGGGTTACTCTCCAAGAAAAATGATAGGCTCAAAAACTCACTTGGTACTTATTATGACATGTTCATTCCTTCAAGCAACTCATATATGTCTCCGACATCAACATGTAGAGTAGCAAACATAATGTAACATCACTTAAGACCAAAGATAATACAAGTACTAAAATTTAAAATTAATCATGTCACCCAATGTTAAAACAAATCACACAATTTTTTTTTTTTAAACAACATTCTACCCCTCAACGTATTCTAAACATGAAAGGAAAATATGCATGCAGAAATGTGAAAATGATGCATAAAAACTAATTAGAAAAGTTACACGTAAAATGATAGAAAACGAAAATGATTTTTTATTTTTTTTAAAAAAGATGCGTTTCTAGAGGAACTACACTCCATATTCAGTCATCTTTGACTCAAAAGTTGGAAAATGTATAGTTATAGAGGAGAAATTAAAAAGAAGAAAAATAAACATAAACACATAATAAAGAAAAAGAAAATGTCTGAATTTTTTTTTAAAGTTTTTTTTTAATTTTTTTTAAACGATGAAGATGCGTTTCTAGAGTCACTACACTCCATATTCAGCCATCTTCAACACAAAAAGTTAGCAACAGTTAGTTTCTACAACAAAAAATTAGTAAAAACTTAACCAAAATTCCACAATTGTCGACTATTCCCTCCCCCCAACCAGAACGAAACATTGTCCTCAATGTTTGAAATGAAAGAAGTAGAGTTTAGAAGACATCACCTAGGCGGTGCAACACAGAAGAAAATATTTACAGGCGGAGAGTTAAATCTAATTTGTACTTCTTACTGCTGCTACTGTTACCATCATTATTTGGACGCTCCAACACAAAGGTCCAGGGGTCTGGCTCTGGTCTATAAGCTTGTAACAGATCAAGTAGCTCATTAGCAGTGTGAGCACAAATAAAGAGTTTTTTCACATTAGCGGGAATGAAATAGTTTTTTTATTGCATGGTTAAGAAATGCGATAAAGCCATCATAAAAGTTATTGACATTTAACAAACCGATGGGTTTCTGGAACATGTGCAGATGGGCCCAAGATGCTAGTGTGATAAGTGCCTCTAGTGTTGCAAGATCTCCTGGAAGGAAAATAAAAGCATCAGCATGATTAAGCATTGCAGTTATTCTTTCTTGCATACCTGAGACGACTAACTCTTCTCCAGTTGATGAGTCAGACGAACTGCCCAATGGTTTTAGGACTCTTGGGATGATGCCTAACACTTGACTTCCTCTGATAAAAGCTGCTTCTGAGACCATTTTTGATAACCCTCGGTTACCTCCTCCGTACACCAAGTGTAATTTTCTCTCTGCTATACTTCGACCAAGATCGATGGCTGCCTCAACGAACTCTTTATGTTTGCCATAGGTAAATCCAGAAAGCACACAAATGTTCTTGAATTGTCTATTTGGAGTAGCTGCCATTGGAATATTTCTCAAAAACAATTCGTGAGTGCTTGACAAAAAAAATCACATTTAAGAGTCTTGGTGACAGTGGGTCACAGTTGTGTATGAGGTAACATGTCAGTGTCAAATAACGCGTAAGCACGTGGCTTGCGAGTAAAAAAGGAAACAGTAAAAAGGAAAAAGGAAACAGTAATAAGAAAAAAGAAAACAGTAATAAAATTATTAAAGACAATAATGCAAACAATAAAACAACAATGAAGTGAAATAAAATAACAGTAAAGTAAAAATGATATTTACAGGTAGTTGCGACTGTGGCTCACATCTTCCTCTGATTTTACGTCCAGAAACGGCTTGAACGCCCTCTATGGGTCGAGGATAGGCTTCCTATCCAGTTTTCTTATAAACTGGCAAACAGGGTCGGTTATAGTCAGATTCCCGAGACTATATCGTGCATGCTCTTTCTGGAATAATGGCCATAACTGGAGAATCGCTCCTTGCACATATCCACTGGGATGCGTTTCAAGAGACAAAAGGATATCATCCAATGACTCCTTATTCAAGCCATCTCTAATGAATTGAATCTTATCTTCCCTGTTATCAGACATCATTCCTAAAGAACATGGGTTTTTATTGCAACTCATTCTGGCACACTTATGACAAGCAACAGAAATTCTTCGAGCTCGTCGTTTTCTTGCATAATTTCCTTTACCACAACCAGGCATGAATGCAATAAATGTTGGAGGTAACTCACCTGCCAATCGTACTTTCGCCTCGATTAACCAATGGATATCAGCAGGTATGTTATTCCTAATGAGTAATCGCATGCGTTCGGATCGAGCTTTATAGATCGTAAGGAGGGCATTCTGAGGAAGTGAAGGGAATCGCTTGTGAAGCTTCGCTAGAGTCTCATTTTTGTCCATACTTTCGCCTCAGAATATCAGTTATTATGGGAAACTGAAGTAACCAACTTGATTGTCACGGAGTACCGTTATCCGCCACTTCACCGGGGTAACAAACTAAAGCACACAAACAGAAAAACAAATTAAAACACAAAAAAAAATTAAAATCGTCCTCTTATTGAATTTACCTCAAGCTCCAACTGGATGTCGTAGACACTTCTCTCAATATCTCTAAGTTGGCTTTCTAGACCCTCAACATAGGCTACTAACTCTGGTGGTTGTAGAGCCCAAATGCGATGTGTTTTACAAAATTAAATCTGCCTTTTGAGATGAGTTTTGACACGTTGAAGTGGTTTAAGAATGTTCAGGAGGAACGGTCTAAGTATGAGACTCATGATTAACAATGATAAGAGAAAACTTAATAGTTAAACAAACACACTTATGCAAAAATAATTTCAATTAGCAAAAGAATAATATAAAAAAAGAAAGAAAATTCAAATCAACGAAAAGAAAGAAAACAAATCAATTCAAATCTGGTGGGTCACTCAAATTTATTTCGGTGTCTTCTCCACGTGGTTGGTATTCTAGATATGGCTTTAATCTTTGACCATTAACTTTAAACGTGACACCGTTCTTTGGGTCCTTAATTTCAATTGCCCTATGTGGAAAAATAGTATGAACAATAAAGGGACCAGACCAACGAGAGCGTAACTTACCTGGGAAGAGGTGCAAGCGAGAATTGAACAAAAGCACTTTCTGACCTGGAGTGAAGGATTTTCTCATAATTTGCTTGTCATGGAAGACTTTCATTCGTTGCTTGTAAATCTTGGCATTTTCGTATGTGTCATTGCGAATTTCTTCAAGTTCTGCCAGTTGTAATCTTCTTTCTGAGCTGGCTTGCTGCATGTCAAAGTTGAATTTCTTGATGGCCCAATACGCACGATGCTCGAGTTCCACAGGTAGGTGGCAAGCTTTTCCATACACTAGCCTGAAGGGTGACATCCCAATCGGGGTCTTGAAAGCCGTTCTATATGCCCATAATGCATCATCAAGTCTTAATGACCAATCTTTTCTGTCTGGCCTCACCGTTTTTTCTAATATGTGCTTTATTTCTCGATTGGAAATCTCAACTTGGCCACTAGTTTGCGGATGATACGGGGTCGCCACTTTGTGTGTGATTGAATACTTTGTCAAAAGAGTCTTGAATGCTTTGTTACAAAAGTGGGCACCACCATCACTGATTATCGCTCGAGGGAATCCAAAGCGTGAAACAATGTTGCTTTTCAAAAATCCTATCACCACTTTGTGATCATTAGTTCTGCATGAAATTGCTTTTACCTATTTGGATACGTAGTCAACAGCAACCAATATGTATTGATGGCCAAAAGACGGGGGAAAGGGTCTCATGAAGTCGATACCCCATACGTCAAAAATCTCAACCACTAAAATTGGATTTAGTGGCATCATGTTCCTTCGTGTAATGCTCCACATTCGTTGACACCTATCACATGAAGAACAGAAAGTGTAAGCGTCTCGAAATATAGATGGCCAATAGAAACCACATTATAAAACTTTAGTCGTTGTTTTCTTAGCACTGAAATGGCCTCCACAAGCTTGTTCATGGCAGAATGAAAGAATATTCTGAATTTCATTTTCTGGGACACATCGTCTAACAATTTGGTCTGCACAATACTTGAACAAATAAGGGTCATCCCAAAAGAAATTCTTTATCTCTGCAAAGAATTTAGCCTTATCTTGCTTGGTCCAATGCTCTGGAAGTTTACCTGTAACAAGATAATTAACTATATCAGCATACCAAGGTAATACTTCCACACTCATTAATTGTTCATCTGGAAATGACTCATTCAATATTAATGACTCTGTAATTGTGTCAAAATGGAGACGAGAGAGGTGGTCCGCCACAACATTTTATGTCCCTTTCTTATCTTTGAATTCCAAGTCAAATTCCTGCAAAAGTAACACCCAACGAATTAGTCTAGCTTTTGCATCTTTCTTTGTGAGAAGATATTTAAGAGCAGCATGATCTGTGAACACGATTATTTTACAACCAATGAGATAAGATCGAAATTTCTCTAATGCAAACACTACTGCTAGCATTTCTTTTTCAGTAGTTGAATAGTTCAACTGTGCATCATTCAATGTCATACTAGCATAGTAAATAACGTGGGGAATTCGATCAACTCTTTGTCCTAATACTGCTCCTACTGCATAATCAGATGCATCACACATGAGCTCAAATGGTAAACTCCAGTTTGGGGGCTGAATGATGGGTGATGATGTCAACAATTGCTTTAGTTTTTCAAATGCCACAAGACATGAATCATCAAAGATAAAAGGTACATCCTTAGCAAGTAAATTGCATAAGGGTCTAGAAACTTTGCTAAAATCTTTAATGAAACGTCTATAAAAACCAGCATGCCCAAGGAAAGATCTTACTTCTCTGACTGTTTTGGGTGGAGGAAGATTAGAAATGAGATCCACCTTGGCTTTGTCAACCTCAATACCTTTGCTCGAAATGATGTGACCGAGAACAATACCTTGTTTTACCATAAAATGACACTTCTCCCAATTTAAGATCAAGTTCTTCTCAATACATCTCTGCAGAACTAGTGTTAGATGATGTAAACATTGATCAAACGAATCACCAAAGACAGAAAAATCATCCATAAAGACTTTAAGGAATCGTTCAACCATATCAGAAAAAATGCTCAACATGCATCGTTGAAATGTAGCAGATGCATTACATAATCCAAATGGCGTTCTCCTATATGCAAATGTGCCAAAAGGGCAAGTGAAAGTAGTTTTCTCTTGATCTTTTGGTGCTATGGGAATCTGATTGTATCCTGAGTAGCCATCTAGAAAGCAATAAAATTCATGACCTGCTAATCTATCAAGCATTTGATCAATAAATGGTAAAGGAAAATGGTCTTTACGTGTGACAGAATTCAGCTTTCTATAATCAATGCATACACGCCATCCTGTAGTTACTCTAGTGGGTATCAATTCATTATCAGCATTCGTAACTACTATGACTCCTGACTTTTTGGGGACAACTTGTACAGGACTGACCCATGAACTATCAGAAATTGGGTAAATGATACCTGCGTCTAATAGTTTAAGGACTTCTGTTCTAACAACTTCGTTCATGTTAGGATTTAACCGACGTTGCATCTCCCTAGTAGTTTTACATTTTCATCAAGGTGAATGTAATGCATGCCGTCTACTGGGTTTATACCTTTTATGTCTGCTATGGTCCATCCTAATGCCCCTTTGTGCTTTTTCAAAACATCTAACAACTTACCTTTTTGTTCGTCATTGAGGGATGATGAGATGATTACCGGCAGAGTACTTTCTTCTCCCAAAAACGCATATTCCAAAGTGTTGGGCAATGGTTTGAGCTCGAGTTTCGGTGGTGATTCTGATGATGGAATGAGTTGCTTCTCTGATGGTGCTAGTTGCTCAACTCTTGACTTCCATTTATTAGTGTCCATATATGGTGCTGAGTCAAGTAGGGCATTGACCTAATCGACCGATCTGTCAATATCAAAATCCAAACCAAAGTGAGTTAAACATGTTTGTAAAGGATCACTAAGGTTTGAAACAAAAGTATCATAAACTAATGCTTCAATTAAATCCACATCAACAATTCCATCATCTGCACTATGAGGTTGTTTGGCAATGTTGAAGATGTTTAGCTCCATAGTCATGTTGCCGAAAGACAACTGCATATTTTCAGTCCTGCATTGAATGTGAGCATCCGCAGTTGCCAAGAAAGGTCGGCCTAGGATAATGGGGATGTGCTTCCTTGAATCCTGTATTGGTTAAGTGTCAATTACAATGAAATCAACAGGAAAATAAAACTTGTCTACCTGGTTAAACACGTCCTCCACAATACCACGAGGTATTTTCGTGGACCGATCTACAAGCTGTAACACCACTGGAGTTGGGTGTAATTCTCCCAGTCCAAGTTTCACGAATACAGAGTAAGGCAAAAGATTTACACTAGCTCCTAAATCCAACAAAGCATTCTCAATTGTATGGTTCCCTATACTACATGAGATAGTGGGGGAGCCTGGGTCTTTGCATTTTAAAGGAATTTTATGTTGGAGTATAGAACTAACGTTTTCTGTTAAAAATGCCTTCTTTTGAACATGCATATTTCTCTTTTTAGTACAAAGGTCTTTAAGAAACTTGGCATAAGATGGAACTTGTTTAATAGCATTAAGCAAAGGGATGTTAACACTTGCCTGTTTAAAGATTTCAAGAATCTCACCTGTGGATTTTCCCTTCTTACCTTTAGTTAACCGTTGAGGAAATTGAGCTTTCGGAACATATTCTCGTGGGTTGGTTTCTTCTTTCTCCTCCGGTGATGAGTCCTCAACACTCATAGGAACAATTTGATTTTCTTTTGTCACTGGTATCTCCACTTTGTTGTCGACTTCTTTTCCTTTTCGCAAGGTCATTACTGCTTTGACCTCTCCATGCTGTTGTGGTGAACTGGTACTTGCTTCATGTACTCCTTTAGGATTAGACACTGGTTGACTTGGAAACTTACCTTTCTCAACAGTCATTGCCAAGGTCTGAACTGAAGAAGCAAGCTGTCCCACCATCTTCTCGAGGCTTGAAACTGATTGGGCTTGTGAATTGAAGCCTGCTCTCAACTCATTTCGTAATCCATCAATGGTGCGGTTTTATTGCTCAATTGTGGAGTGAGTAACATTCTTGAAATTCTGGAATGCATCCTCCCATGGTCTGGGTTGAGAGTAGTTCTGGTTCTGATTGTATAGTCTAAATGGGGGCTGAGAGGCTTGAGGATTTTGTGGAATTGATTGCATTGGTGGAGCTAGAGCTGTCGGTCCATTCTGTTGGAATCCTTGAGACCATGAAAAATTGGGGTAGTCTCTCCATCCAGGGTTATATGTGTTGGAGTATGGGTTGTAGTTTGATGGCTTTCTCATTATACCTATGGCATTGGCTTGGTCTGGATATGAGTCATGGTCATGTGGTTCTGTTGATTTTGCAGTCGATAACGATGCTATTTGTCGAGCAAGACCTTCAACCATCTCCTTGACTTCTTTGATTCCCGAAGTTGACTCGCCAATTTGAACCTCATTCCCTCTTTTAATTCTTCTAGTAGTCCTGAGTGATTGACTCCGTTGTTGGAAATTATCTGCTTGTCGCTGGAAGAATTCCCAAATCTCTGATGCACTTTTTGACATTAGCTCTCCTCCACTCGTTGCACATTCGGCAATAATCCCTCCAAAAAGTATTGGCATTGGTGCCATTTCTCATACCCATGATGTGGACACTTCAAGAGTAGCCCATTGAATCGCTCCCATGTTTCGAAAAATTGCTCGTCCTCTCTCTGTGTAAACTCTGAAATTTCCCTGCGAATAGCATTGGTTTTATGCACTGGGAAATATTTATTCAAAAATTTAGTTACCATTTGTTCCCATAATGCAATGCTATTGGCAGGCAATGTATTAAGCCATGAACGAGCTCTATCATTTAAAGAAAATGAGAATAATCTGAGTTTAACATCATCATCTGAAAAATTCTCGTATTTAAAAGTTTGACAAATAGCATGAAAATCATTCAGATGATTATATGGGTCCTCATTTTCTAAGCCATAGAATGTGAGGAGACAATTTAGCACACTAGGTTTTAGTTCAAAGCTCCTAGCAGCTACATTTAGATATCTTATGCATGATGTGCTCAAATTAGCTAAAGGACTGAAGTAGTCCTTAAATGGCCTCTCCTGTGGTTGCAAATCCATTTTATTTTTAATTTGTTTGTGTGTGCGAAGTGTTTTTTCTAGTTCAAGGTTTATAGGTTCAAGATTAGGTAATAATGACCTACGACCATGCATGCAAAACAAATAAAATGAAAATAAAGATGGGAACAAAACAAATAAAAATAAAGAAGAGGGAGAAATTACGATACTAACCTTATTGCGCTATTACAACCTTTCTATAAAAATACACAAAAATAAATACGTGAAATAAATTAACTAAAAATTAAATTAATAAAATAAAATAAAATTACAAAGAAAAATAAATTAAAAATTAAATCACAGAATTTTAAAGAAGAGAAAAAGAAAAAGAAATAGTAACCTTTAAATGTAGATTCACTTTTTTTTTTCTTTTTTTTTAATTAAAAAAATACAAGAAAACAAATAAAAGAAATTATTCAAAAAAAAATTAATTCTATGAATTAAAATTATTTACCTCCCCGGCAACGGCGCCAAAAACTTGTTGTGCAAATTTTAATGTACTCGCAAGCGCACGAATCTATTGTAGTATAGACTAATGGTGACGAGTGTTGATCCCACGAGGAGGTGGATTTTAATTATATATAGAATTAATTTTGTAAATGGGTAGTTGGATTTATGGTGGAAATGATTTGGAATATGCTAATACTTAAATTAAAATGGCGAGAATAAATTCTAAAATTGGAATTGCAGTGGAGAGAATAAATTGAAGAGAAAATCTATTAAATTGACGTACTTGGGTATCTGGATCCGTATCAACATGCATCATGGGCTAAATAATCCGTATTAATGCCAATTAAATCATGAGGGGGGGAATCCACACCTCATGAACCACGCTCTAATCAATATGGTGTTAAGGGCTTATCGTGCCAAATAATAATAACCTTATACTAGAGAGCCGGTGTAACCAAGGCGGTATCTAGACAAGATTATTATTATTTGTCGACGAGAAGTCAAAACATCCACAAAAACTAGAGGGGAAGAGAATAAATTTACCAAATTAAGCCCATGACACATGTTGAGACTTCACCTTCAACCCAAGCTTGAAAGAAAATTAGCCACTCATAGTTGAACTATGGGCAAAATGGGAATTTATTAAAATACGAAGAAAATACAAGATGGAGAAGGAATTACAGAAAATGGATCCCAAAAATGGATTCAGAGATATCAAATTAGGGGGGAGAGGCCCCCTTTTTATAGATACATGGAGTAAATCATGGCCATCGGATTAAAAACAGTTTGGACGCTCAGGATTGCGCCACGTCATCAGTCAACAGTCCACGGTTTCACCACGCGGATGAACAGTAACACGGTTTGACTCGACTTTGAACAGTAACGCGGTTTGACTCGGATGAACAGTAACGCGGTTTGGTTGAAAATAATCATGTGTGATGCATGCACCGTATACGAGATTTTTCGTCCACTGATATGATGTGAACAGTGCCATTTTTCCTTTTATGCTCCTCCTAAGGTTTTCGACCGTCCTGAGTTCAAAAGTGATGTCCGTTTTGCCATTTGATTTCTCGTTTATTGTGAAATGACTATGATGCCCCTAAAATACATAAAATACTTAATTAAAATAAAACACATGTAATTAAATCACAAGAAGGTTAAATACATAAAAGTAAGGGTTGTTAGTAAGACTTGAAATGTAAAATGACGGTTTTCTCCTTTATAAATATGCATTTTCTAACACTCAATAATTATACTTTGTTTGTTTTGTTTCGATTTGAAAATTTTGATATTTTAAGTAGTACTAAAACTAATTCCACAAATGTGTAGCGCCCCCAACAATTAGGTTGTTTTTAGGGAAAATATCCACCGTCCACCTGATTTTGTCCACTTTTTCAAAAATACACAAATCTTAATTTTTTTAGCTGTGCTCCACCTGAACTTATAATTTTTTTCACATTTCCACCTCCGTCTGCAAACCGTCAATAAAACTAACATAATTTTATCTAAATTACTTTTTAACCCCGAAAATAGAAAATTACATATTTACCCTAAATAAACGCCAAAATATTAACTTTATGAGTATTGTAGCCGTTGCCGTTTGTGGGTGGAGATAAAAATAAAGAGTATGTGTGTATGTTCTTGTTATAGAGGTGGATGAGAAGTCCTCCCAATCCAAGACAAGAGAGAGAAGTTAAAAGTTACCTAGTTGTGCTTGTGAAATTGCTTCAGAGAAGTCAGCTTCAGGATCGGTATCTGAATCTGGGTCAGTATCATCAAATCGGTTATCCTTAGACATAACGAAATCATGAATGGCTTTAAAGTGCTCACGGTCAAAATTGGGTGGAAAGAAATCAATATGAGTTTGAGTTTGGGAATTAGGAAAAGTCCTTGATCGCACAATTATCTTTTTGTACTCATCAAGCAATGAATCCCATTTCCTCCGGCATTGATTCGCAGTGCGCGGCACATCCAATTCCTTCGGCATTAATTGGCCTCGAATTTGTTCTGTAACTACAACACTGCCCCTCCCTGAATTATGCATATGTTCTCCAAATCCTCCTACATTTTTGTCTCAATAACAACAGAGAAAATGAAATTTTAAAATGAGAAAGAAAACAAACGGCAAGATGAACAGTTAGCGCAAATAAACAAACGGCAAGATTGTCCACCACCCACAAACTAAAGCGGAGATATCGAGGTGGGTCGCGAACTAGACAGTGAAATCAAAACAATTTAACGGCGATTTAACTGCTGTCAACAGGTTCCTTCCGTTCGAATTCCAACCATCGCCCAATCCCATACCCTCACCACCAACTTTAACGAACCCCACTTGTGAACGCATGTGTCGCGTCCCCGAACTGCCGCCTTCCATTGCTTATGCCTTCAGCACAGCAGCAAACGCTCATTCAGTTTGCCGCACCTGCATCTCTCAAGACGTCCGTAACTCGCAAAGCTCTCCCTACTTCAGCGAACACAGTACGTTAACGTTGACATCTCTCTCAACGTTAAACCGCCGTTAAATTGTCTCCAAAAACCGCGGCCTCGATCCTTCCGTCATCGAGTCTTTCCCTATCTCGTCTACTCTGCGGTGAAGGATCTGAAAATCGGGAAAGGTGCTCTGGAATGTGCCGTGTGGTTAAGCGAGTTTGAGGATGACGAAACGCTGCGTTTACTTCCAAAATGTGATCACGTGTTCCATCCTCATTGCATCAATGTCCGGTTAGCCTCTCACATGACATGCCCGGTTTGTAGGGCCAACATTACTCCAGAATCAAACGAAAAGGTTAAATTACAGATCTTAAACGACGTTGTTTTTGAAGCCCAAGTGAAATTATTATTTTATCCTTATGACGTCAGCAATGTCTTGACGGTTTGTAAACGGAGGTGGAAATGTGAAAAAAAATATAAGTTTAAGTGTAGCATAGCAAAAAAAATTAAGATTTGTGTATTTTTAAAAAAATTGATAAAATCAGGTGGACGGTGGATATTTTCCCTTGTTTTTAATATGGGTGCTTTGTTATGAAGATAATAGGATTTGATTTTTAATTTTTTTTTTAAGGAACGATGATAATGCTAGCTTTGTTGTTCCTTCGTACTTTCAAGAACATGTTGGAACTATAGAATCTTGCTGATGCAAAATTTTACCAAGGTTATTGAAGATTGTTGCTACTGATTTCTGCTTAGCCCTTAGTATTTGTTTATTGTTGGTTGCTTGTGCACCTAAACAAGTTTGTGCATCTGTTTTGTTGGATGTTTATGAGACTTTAAGAATTGATATTGTAGTTAGATTATGTTAAACAAGATTGTGAATTATATTGTCGAATGTTTTTGACACTTTAGGTAGTTTATGGTATTATTGTTGAATGGAGCTTATTGGATTGCAAATGTAAATTCTATTTTTGGCTGCATTTTTATTTTCTTAATTTCCTCAAATAAATACTGCCACCAATTTAGCATTTATAAATACTGCTGTTCTAGAATCAAAATTTAGTTAACCCAAGATTAAGAATTCTTTTGATATCATAGAATCAATATGAACATGATATTCTATAATCAAAATAGTTTTGATATCATAGTGACATAAGATCATTGATATTATTTTCTAGTGTCAATGTGACATTGGCTCGAGCTTTGCTGACACTACAACTCAGTATTAGCGAAACATGTTGACACCAAAATAGTATCAACATAAGCCATTTTTCTATTAATGTCTATGCATCCTACAACATTCATTATCATCTTTTCGTAATTTTATTAAGTATCAATTTCAAGCTAAATAGGAAAGAGTACCAATATTATTTTTAGTTTGAAGACTCAATGTGAAACTCAAAATTACTAAAATATTATTTAAATCATATCCTTAATATTGTAAGATAATTCAATTATCATATAGTCCAACGAATTTCAAAATCTATTTTGAAAGCATACAATCTAGTATAGTCTCTGCTGTGATGTTTTCTTTACTCTAATATATAGGCATGGAAGAGTGCCCAAAGATTTTTAATTGTCCAATGGTGAAATATAATTAATAGCCCTTCAATTTCTCATGTTGTATATTTCTTGATTTGCTAGCTTACAAAATTATATGCAAATGTCAAAAATTGCACTACTGTATGAAATATCATGATCTATATATATCTCATTTGACCTTAGATTAATGTATCAAATGCCCCTAAAATATAGTTTACTTCATTAGTCTACATATTTTTACTAATATTTATATTTCATATATCAATTCATAATACATTAGGGTAATTATGATTTTAACTTCCCTCCTATTAATAAATAAGGGTAGATAGAAGTATTCAATATATATATGTGTGTGTGTGTGCGCGCGCCCGTGTATATGTATATATATCAGTTCATATGCTTCAATAACTATGAGAAAAATCAACGTTAATAACTTTTTCCCATACCATTTTTATTAGATATTACCGATTGATTTTTTAAGATAGTATTTTGTAGAAGAAAGATACAATTGACTACTCCAAAATTCCCTTGTATTTTTTTATTACATTTTACTTTAAAGTTGCAACACTTTATAAATGCAAAGTTTAATTTTTAGTAACATAACACTTAAACAAAATCAACATCTTAAGTGAGATGTATGATATAGAATAATATAACACTTTAAATATGCTACAAAATTAATAGGAAAAAGATCACCCACACCTACAAGTTTTGCTTAAATGGTCATACAGACTCCCTTAAAATAAAAAAATAATAATATATAAAATAAGATAAAATTTAAAAAAAATTAATATTAAAAAGTTATTTTAACACTATTAATTTTCATAATCTTTTAATAAAAATAAAATCTAATTGACATATTAATAATAGTAAAATAATTATCCCTAACATTCATAGTAATTTATAAAATTTGTATTAATTTATTTACAATATCCTTTTTAATTTTTTCTATATCAGTATCAATCTTAAAGTCAATTTTTGGATAAATAGATTTTAGTAAATCTATCGAGATAGACTAATAATAACTTAATATTAAAAAAATTCATTATAAACGTTATTTTATTAATTATCTTTATTGTAATATTTTATTTATATCATGTGATATTTATTTATTATTTTTATCTTATTACTATATTTATATTTATTTAGGTTATTTAGTCAAAGGGTATAATAGTCATTTATGGAATTAAGAGGTCTATGTGATCATTTATGAATCTAAGGGGATATGCATGGCCATTTAAGCAAACCTTGGGTGTGTAGGTGGTTTTTTCTTAATTAACATTTATTTTAAAATTAAAAATAATATTTACCAGCAACCTATAAGTCACATGCTATCTTTTAATTAATCATTTAATTATCCATTATATTAAATGAATGATGGCAATTGAAACACTTATGTTGTGTTTACTTACCGGATTACTGAATCAGAATCTGAAATCGAAATCGTAGATAATGTTTACTTTGCAAAATAGAGTCGGAAATCAGAATCAGAATCGTGGGCACCACAATTTGAGAATGAGGAATGGGAGACTCGTTCCCAAGGTAGGGCTCAGGAATGAGTCTCTCATTTCCAGCAATACTGGAATCAATTATATACCGGTTCCAAACTAGAGAAATATTATGATAAAACTTCGTTTGAAACGATGTGGTAGAAAGCAACGTGCGAAGGTATGCTCGCTTGCTGTCTTGGTCTCTGCCGCAAACTGGGATCTTGAAGGACATGATTCGCTGTAGATTTGTTTTTTACATCCACTGTTTTCGATTTTATATAAATGGGCTCTTCCCAAGGCATTTTGCCCTCCCCCAAAATAAAAAATGCCCACTTTGTCCGCATTTATAATTAATTAATTAATATATTATAATTAATTAATATATTAATACGTTATTAACAATAATTATTAATAATTATAGTTTATGAATAAATAATCACAATAATTAATATATTATTATTAATTATTAATATACTATTATAATAATTATTAATATACAATAGTTCTTGAATATAAATTGAAAAAACTGAAAATTTATTATTATTATTATGGAATTCAGTTATTGTTGTTGTTGTTATCAGTTATTTTTATTTTAATTATTATTTATATTATTATAAAATTTATTGTTGTTGTTATTGTTATTAATTTATTAATTATTACTATTAATTATTAATTTATTATTTTAATTATTATTATCATTATTAGCTGATAATATCAGCTAATTTCTATGAATCAATTTCCAAGACACTTTGTTTTCGTAATTTGATTTGAACTATAAACACCAATTCTTTCATGAAATGATAATTACCTGTGTTTAATCATGTCAAATGTATCTGTTTTTTACATGCGTTTCTAAATCATATGACTTGATAAGATTCTTTTTAATAATATTATTTATTTACCTTTACAAATTAAAGTGTTAAAATTGACAGTGTAAACTTGTAATTTATTTTATGAAAAGTAAATCAAAGTTTAGAGTTTGGATGGATGATATGTTTATATTGTTATCTTTTTTTTATCACAAATTTATGATGTTTTTTGCCTTGTCATTAACAAGGTTGTATCGGATGAAGCGAAAAAATTTGTTATAATATCTCTTTATACAATAACATAAATACACCAGCGACACAAATTGCCACCTTAAATTTATCACAAATATTATACTGTGACATGAGACATATATGCTTAGTTAAACAAAAAGATAATTAATCAATGTCAACAACATTTTAGGGTTGGTTTGGTAATGCTGTAGGTTTTAAAATAATTGATGTTATCTATGCTGTAGAAATAATCAACTATGAAGAGAATTAGTAAATATTTGATAAATTTTATTTTAAAAAGTGAAGTGAGTTTTCAAAGTAATCGTATGTATTTAATAAATTTTATTGTTAAACTACTGTAAGACTGTAAGAATATAAATGACTGAATTGGACATAATGTTAAATAATATTTATTCACAATTTATGAACATGCATATAAAATATTTTTTATTATGTATATATAATTATTAATAACTAAAATAAATATTTTATACTATTAATTTAACTTCATTTTTTTATCTTGACATAGCTGGTAATAATAGTAGTCTTTTTAAAATGGGAAAATATCCACCGTCCACCTATTTTTTACACCTTTTTCAAAAATACACAATTCCTTCATTTTTTAGCTGGAATCCACCTAAAGTTACATTTTTTTTCACTTTTCCACTTCCGTTTGGAGTCCGTTAAGAAAACTAACGGAAACTTAATAAAATGACCATTTTACCCCCAAAACGAAAATTACAATTTCACTTTAAAAAATACCAAAAATAATAAGATTTAATGATGAATATCATTATTGGTACTTTAATGAAGTACAAAAAAATCTTAACTACTAGAGATTATAACTCAATTAATAATAAAACTCTACTTATCTTAAATTCAATTGATGATTTGTGAGATTGGGCTATTTTTAATACTACTGTTATAATTTAGCATTCTAATTACAGATATATTTAAAAAAAAACATGTATTTGATGGTTATGGAATTTATTTATTTATTGACCGATGGGGAAAATAATTAGATTTAATCTAATTATTTTTTGTAATTTTTAAGGTGAAATTGTAATTTTCGTTTTGGGGGTAAAATGGTCATTTTTTAAAGTTTCCGTTAGTTTTCTTAACGGATTCCAAACGGAAGTGGAAAAGTGAAAAAAAATGTAACTTTGGGTGGATTCCAGCCAAAAAATGAAGGAATTGTGTATTTTTGAAAAAGGTGTAAAAAATAGGTGGACGGTGGATATTTTCCCTTTTAAAATTAATGATTTTATTTCCTTATTAGTAATGATAATTTTAGATTTTTATAATATATAAAAATATATATGAAATTGTATTAAGTATAAAATTAATTTTCAAAATTAAAATTTTAAAATCTATCCCTTATCTATTTTTAAAATCTACCAAAGTGATTTAACCGAAAGTAATTTCTAAAAATAAGATTTATTAAATATTAAAATTAATTTTTAACTTTTAACTTTTGAGATTCCTAGAAGCCTTTAGTTGAATTCGTCAAACATCTTTCCCTAAGTTGATTAGATATCTTTTCGCCTCTTAGTTTGGAGACTCGAATTGTTTTGTGAGTCCCAAGATTCCCAACAAATATTGGGCCGGACTTCAGGACTTGACATATAATAATGGGCTCTATTTATTTGTATGGTATTCTCTTATCTAAACAAAATGAAAAAGAAAAAGAAAATCCTCAATTTCTGGCCATTAGCAAAAACCTTGTCTGCCCGGTCTGGTGTGTCTGGTCAGCACTTTATCTTCCTCTGTCAAATGCCAGTTCTTCATTACTCGTAAGCTGTTCCATTCTCTCTTCCACCGCATACATACTCAAATTCTTGTCTTTCTTGTTTACTTTGAACTCTTAATTCTCTCCCTCTTTAATACTTTACTGCATACGAGTAGCTTACTTTTGTTATACTGTCCCATTAAAGCAAATAATAAAATGAATAAAAATCAATTTTGAGTAAACCAAATAGTTTAACAAGGTGTAATTCAAATGCAATTTTCCTGGGTTTAGCTTGAAGTTGGGTTTTTCTTTTTCTTTTTTTTTTTTAATACTTTTTTTGTTGTTTAAAGTTTCATGCTTACACATGATGCGTTGAATAAGAAATTGATATAATCTCATGGTTTTGTGGTTAGTTCTGAACTTGGGTTGTAGACTGTAGCATTCTTTAAGTTGCTACTAAAATATTACATATTTTTATTGAAGTTTGATCAAAACTCTCCCTGTTACTACGTGCATTTGGTTGAGTTCATATTATCAAATTATAAGCTGGGGCTCATCTTTTAATGCATTAGCAAACTTCTAGTTAGATTCTGTGTTCTTCTTGAAAAATGGGCTGATTGTGTAGCTATTGTTGGTTACCTTTGTATTTGTTGCTGAGTATTGGTTTGTTTGATTATCCACAGAGTCTTCATATGAAAAAAAAAAACATGCTGAGTTATTTTCACTGTTTTTATTAATTGGACAGATTCATATGAAAGAAAACTTCCAACTTGTTCCTTTATGTAAATTATCTACTGATTTTGTAGTACTGACATCCCGAAAAGGTTCTAAAACACAGAAAACAGACACCTCGCATTCATGTGAATTACTGATATGCGCAGCTGCATAAATAAACCCAAATGTGCATTGATGTGTACAAACTGAATTATGGGTGACAATTGTGATCACATGATTAAATGATCTCAACTAATTTCACTTGGGATAGTTACACTGAGTTTATAACCAATGTTTCTCTTCTAACAATTCGCTAGGAGATTGTCTGTTCCACATCCATCTTCCGGTAATGTTCCAAGCACCCTTTTATGGCCTTGTACCATGAAGGAGTATAAATATTGTCTACAAAATACATTTCAAGCAAGTTTTTATGATCCTGCGTTGAAGAAAGTCTCTCCTTCAAGCATGTATCTTAATTCCTCAAGACTTCAGCATATTGGAGCCTTGCATATGAGGGTTGATATAGGAAACAGATCAAACTTTTGCCACTTTCACGAGTCAAAGCTTTGTATAGGCTCATCTGAGATGGCAACTTGCGATGAGGAGGCTCGGGTAGATGTTTTTAGCGAATATATTGATGGTTTTTGGGACATGGATCAAACTGAAAAGGAAAGAAGAAGAAAAATAGGTTTGGCCAACAAAGGAAGGGTGCCATGGAACAAAGGTAGAAAACATAGTGCAGGTGAGTTCTAACGTAAATGTATCAGTCTACTTGAGGCCTTAATTCAGTTGATTTATTGTAAACTTGAGTATTTATAATTTTGCAGAGACTCGTGCACGAATCAAGCAGAGAACAAGAGAAGCTTTGAGAAACCCCAAGGTGAAGTCATGTAAGATTCAGCAGTTTTGCAAATTCTCATACTTTTTTAGTGGAAGAATGGTTGATATAGTAATTAAAAGAGTTCGTACTTGTGGCAGAATCATGGTTATTTTTGCATCGTCCTTATTGTTGTAATTGGCATCCATGTCTAGAAATTCCAGTAGAAATTTTACTGTGTAAAATGGCTGACAAACAATAGCAAACCTTTTTTGGTGGCCATTTCAATTTTGTGTATTCTTTGTTGTTGTCTTTACTCAATTGCGGATACTGAACTTTTGACTTGTGGGACAATAAAAAACTAATCATCAATAACAATCTATTAACATGTAAAAGAAAATTTTGTTCTAAGAACATTTCAAATAATCAGTTTCATTTTGCCAATCATAAGTACCATTTTATTCAAGTACATCCGGACCCTGGAGATCACATAACCTACCAGAAATTAGAACTTAAAACTTTATACAAAATTTCTAAACTTTACCTTTTTTTGAGTTGTACATTTTAAGTTTGTGGTATGCCCGATTGATCCCCATTACTAATTCCCAAATGAAGCAATTAGAAAGTCAAGCTTAAGATCACTATATCTCTGATAGACCTAATTCCCCAGCTTAATATTCAAGTGCATAGTGGATCCTCCCTTGTTATTTATCTTCTCAATGGAGATTTCACTGTCTTTTATCTTTACTTTTCTCTCTGAAATTCTTGTTTTCACCTTTTTCGTTTTAACAAATTTCAGGTCCGGAAGAAGATGGGTGAACATCCCATTGCTCACAGGTATTGTCTGCTGTAAAACTTTTAAACTTTTACTTATAAATGTTAAATATTTACATTTTCGGAAATTAGGAATTAAATACCATGCAGGCTGTCTTTATTTACAGTCGAACCGTAAGTTGAGATGGGTTTTGCTTATGATTGACATGGAATGCATAAAGTGATAATTCAATGTAGCTTACAACCAAACGTTACACACCATTTAAGCATTTTGGATATAATTTTGTGCGCATAGATATTTTGAAACTTGCAAAATGTGGAATTATAGGAAGAAAAAATTAATATAAGCTTGGGTGCCTTTCAGTGATTTTATGAATAAAAAGTTGGTAATACAACTTAAGCATTTGTGCAAGCAATTATAATATGATTAAAACATTTCAGTGGTTGCCGAATTATATCCCCGAGAAGTTTGGTCAAGGTGGTGAATTGAGAACTTGAAATTTTAAATTCTGGGGGACACTTTTGCTGATTTTCATGTAACTTTAAACATTATCCCAGTTATGGGATGCTTGTCTAAGCATTGCATGAAAATCCGATGTTAGTCCCATGATCACTAAGAATTGTCTTAGGGTCATGAACATTCGATGGTCTAATAATAAAAAAACTGTGTATAGTTGGTTCAGATATTTATCATGTTAGTTGGTTCAGATATTTATCATGTTATTTACCAATCTATGAATAATAAACATGGGTCTTTTTAGAAGTTTTCTTTTCTCCTTTCCAGACCTTTAATGCGAATCATGGAATCGCTGCAAAACAACCATGTAACTCTATTTATGACCTTCAAATATTGGGAATTCAAAACCGATTCTCTTGCAGTGATGAGAGCAAGGCAAGAATAAGTTCTGCATTAAAACATGTTTGGGGCAAGCGTCTGAGATGGAAACAGTTGGGGGAGAAGTTCTTACTGACATGGTCAGAAAGCATAGCAAAAGCTGCTAAGGATGGAGGGAATGACCAACAAGAGTTTGATTGGGATAGCTATGACAAGATAAAGCAGGAGATGGCTTTGCAACGGCTGCAATGGGCTGTGGGCAGGGCAAAGGCAAAGGAGATGGCAAAAAAGCAAGCAGCTCTTGCTAGAGCAGAGAAAGCAGCCCTAAAAGAGGCAGAAAAGATAGCAAAGCTTGCTGAAAAGAAGAAAGAGCGGGAGGACAAAGCCAAAGCAAGAAGAGAAATGAAGAGAAAGGCTGGCAGAAGATCTGAGAAAGAAGGAGTTTCCCCAGGATTGAAACTTATGAAGAGATTAATCAAGGTAAAAACCCATGGGATTGCATGAACCTAAACCACTTACCTTTCAGGAATAATGTAGATTAACTAACACCACGGTGCACATATGCCATATCGAAGGTGAATAAGTATGTGGATGATGGCACAATTTCGGGAATGGAAAATTTTTCTTTTTGTGGAAAAATCATGGAAATTATAAAAAATTTATGAAAGACACCAATGAGAGTACCGTGCAAAGGCAAAAATGAAAAATGCAGTGGCAGACTCTTGTTGTTGGTTTACATTTGTAAATAGGAACGTTGTATACTAGGTGTTGACTGAGCACATAATCCATAAAATCATTTTGTTAATTTCTTAATTATGTCTCCAAACAGGCTGTCCGAAAAATGTTTCTGAATTTATTGTTCCACACAGCCACACACTATCATCACACTGGTATATTTAGATGCACATTTGCCTCATGGAACTATAGCTACATTGACAGGCCTTCATATATATATATATAATATTCGAGGAATATTACCATTCTCTTAGCGATTCAAAAATCTTAGGAGATGTGTCTTGTACATTATGTGCATAACATAATCATGTAATGTTCTAATTTATATCCGGTCTTCAAGTTGTAATAATGCTAATGCTAAATCCTGTCTTCGTGTTAGATTCACAAAAAGAAATCAGTAGCTGGTCCAGTCATTATTCCTGAGAACATAGGAGATTTACATATCCGAGCCTGGGAGAAGCTGGACATAGACCTTGTGAAGAAAGAAAAAATGCAGAGCGAAACCTCACTTGCAGATCAGATCCGAGCTGCTAAAGAAAAAAGAATGGAGTCTGTGACTAGGGAAGTTCTGCAGCCTCGTCCTCTGGTCATCCACCAGGTGTGAGATCCACAGTTGCAGCAAAAGTAAAAAGGTGCATTGAGGACCATGCAATTGGCCCTTTTTTTTAATAGTTTTGTTGTATTCTTGCTTGCAAGTGTTTCTTCTATGGCTACACGCCTACACCTCTTTTCCCGTGGTGGAAACATAAGCCAGTTAGTTTTCTAGCTCCTGAGTTATCATCTATTCTCCAATGTCATCCAGACTGGTTATTAGCAGTTTTGGTTTCCATTATGCTTTTTATTAGATAGAAAAGTTAAAAGAAAAAACTACCAATTCTTTTTACTTGATTACATTAATTTGTTAAAGCTGGAAGATCACATTACAGCCTTGCTTTTATGATTCTTTTCTTCATCTGCATTTCTTGTGGTCTGATACATCTTGTCATTCGGGCAGTGTAGGCTGATTGGAACTGGAACAGAAAAGAGCAGCTGGCAGAGATTTGTAATGCAAGCTCACTTCTTAACAACATAATTCAACTTTGGTCACTAGCCACCAATGATACTAGAGAGCTCAGGATTTTGTACATGCAGAGGCAGGCACATTCTTAACTCCATTGAAGTTCGTAGGTTATATGTATTTGCATGATATCAATGCATAACATGCCAGAAAATTTTGTGTTGACTCTTGCAATTTTAATAAGATAATATTATTCAGACTATTGTGGCAAGGGTAGAATATTGTTCGAATGTCAAATGAAATTAGCTACCAACCACCCATTGTAGTCTTATTCCATTATGTCTTTGTTGAGTGAGCTTAAAAATTTCTTAAACAGATTTGCCACTTTCAATGTGCTTTTCTTGTTGATTTCACATTGAATATAAGAGGCCAACATCCATCTTGCCGTTAATGAGATTGTCCATGAAGCAGATTCACAAAATCTCTAATAAGAGCAGGCACTAATGCATTTTCATGAATAGGAGAGTCAAATGTATCACATCATCCGTGTATTCATCCAATAAAATTAGGTCATCCAAACTTCATTTTCAAAACTATCACTCAATCTATAGATGTAAGCATGGAAGAATATCATTACTTAGATATGTTTATTGCAATAAGACTCCAGACGCCGGACTCTTTCAAGTAGAATTTAGTTTATGAATACCAGGACGTGTGTAGCAAAACCATTATTTAAGACTACCATAAATATGTTCTAAGGGAAAAAAATATGTTAGTTATATAGCTGAATAGTTTTTCAGGTAAAACTGTAAAAGATACGCAATGAAAGGACTCATTTTGCACAGTTCGTGGTCGTGGAGATGGGAAGAGATCTTCCTTGATATTCGAATTATCTAGCAGCAGCTGAGAGAATTTTGGATCATATTGAGTAATGCATTGTAACTGTTTTATTAATCTAACAATGTGTAACTTTGCTGGTATTTATAGTTGTACAACTCAGAATCCAGCTCATCAATTTTGTTTTACAAATTAACAAACTCAAGTAAAATGTGTATGTTATGATTTAATCACAGCCGTTCATTCATAACTAATTTACTATATCACATAACAACTGTGGAATCTCTGTATAACTGTTCTGCCATTTGGAATATTCTTAATCTGCACGTGTATATTGCATCACTTTACTTGTGCGAACATCTTCCTTGGTTAACAAGTAAACTCCAGCTGGTATCCCCACGTGAGATGATCCAGGTTCAACTTCATTCTCAACCTTAACATCCCTTCTCAAACTTAAATCTGTAGGAGAGACTTTAAGTTTGTTCTTGAAGAAGCTGAACTTGGAGTAAGTGAGTGGCTTGGTCAACACATCTGCTGTTTGATCATTGCTAGATACAAAAGTAATTTTAATTTCTTTCTTCTCAATTTTATCTCTGACAAAATGAATGTCTATCTCAATATGTTTGGTCTTAGAATGAAGAACTGGGTTTGTGGCAATTGCAGCTGCACTTGTACTGTCACTTAACAACAGAGGAGTGCAGTTTAGTTTTACACCCAATTCTTTCAGTACTGAACATATCCATGTTATTTCTGCACTAGCTAATGCCATAGCTCTGTATTCAGATTCAACTGAAGATTTTGATACCACACTTTGCTTCTTTGAACTCCAGCTAATCAAATTGTCACCCAAGTATATACAATAACCACTAGTAGATCTTTTATCATCAGGATCACTTCCCCAGTCAGCATCTAAGTAAGCTATTATATCAAGGAAATCAGATTTCTTGAAAATCATGCCATAGTCAACTGTTTCCTTTAGATATCTGAGTACCCGTTTATAAGCTGTCCAGTGTGGTTGCAGAGGATTAGCCATAAACAGACTTAACTTTTTTACTACATATGCAATCTCAGGCCTAGTTAGCACAGCATACTACAACCCTCCAATAGCTCTTCTGTACTGAGTTGAGTCAGCACATTTTTCTCCCACATATTTGCTCAACTTTTCAGTAGTTGCTAGTGGAGTGTCTAAACCATTACAGTTCTTCAAATCAAATTTAGAAAGCAGCTCCTTTAAGTATTTGGATTGTGACAGTACCAGTGTATCTTTATTTCTTGTAACTTCAATGCCAAGAAAGAAGTTAAGTTGTCTCAAATCCTTAAGAGCAAAAGCATTTCCTAGGTTGTAAATAAGTTGCTCTATTTCAACATGATTACCCCCAGTGACTATGATGTCATCAACATAAACTAACAAGATGATTAGATCATTTTCATTTCGTTTGAAAAATAAGGATGTGTCTGATTTTGCTCGACAGAACTGCCATAATTTAAGAACTGATTTTAATTTATCAAACCAGGCTCTTGGTGTCTATTTCAAACCATAGAGTGCTTTCTTCAATTTACAAACATACCTTGGGTGATCTGCATCCACAAATCCTTCAGGCTGAGGCATATAAACTATTTCAGTTAACTCTCCATTTAGGAATGCATTATTAATGTCAACTTGTCTCAGCTTCTAGTTATTCATCACAGTCATGCTTAGAACAATTCTTATAGTAGTTGCTTTCATTACAGGACTGAAAGTCTCTTGATAATCCACTCCTTCAGTTTGTAAGAAACCCTTTGCTACTAGTCTGGCTTTATATCTATTTATTGTTCCATCTGAGTTTTGTTTTACTCTAAACATCCATTTATTTCCCACAAGTTTCATATTTTGTTCTGGTGGAACCAAACACCAGGTCTGATTCTTTATTAGAGCATGAAACTCATCATGCATGGCTAGCTTCCAATTTTTATCACTTAAAGCTTCAACAACACTTGATGGGGTTTCTAGAGATAAGGCTTTTTCAATATTGTAGGTTTTAGGTTTAAAGATTCCAGCTTTGGCTCTGGTTATCATAGGATGTGAAGGGTTGAGTTTAGGAGTGGTTTGAGACATTTTAGGATTTTGGTTTTGAACTTCAGTGTTTTCAAGTGCAACAGAATAATCTGAAGTATTTTGAGTTTCTGAGTGTGTGTTTGAAACACTGTTTGGCACTGGGGTAGTTTGATTATGACTGTTGTCAGAGTCTTGATCATCAGAATGAGTAACATCTTTAATTGGATTCTTAGATGAGTTTGAACTAGCTATTGTTGCCTCATGACTATGACTTTCAGAAGGAAAAGACACTGTGATGAATTTACTAAAGGAGTTTAAAGACTCATATAATTGATTTTGTTTTGAATTCATGAATTTCATATCTTTTTTTAAAGGAAATGAGCTTTCATTAAAGTTAACATGTGTTGTTATGTATATTCTTCCATTTGAATTTAGGCACATGTAACCTTTGTGAAAGTGACTGAAACCTAAACTTACACATGTAGAAGTATGAAAATCGAATTTGTGTGGTAGGCTCTTAAGAAAGGATAACACTCACAGCCAAATATTTTGATAAGAGAGTAATCTGGTTTCTTTGAGTAGAGGGATTCAAATGGTGTTTTTTTCATTTAAAATAGGTTTGTCGGTTCTATTTATAAGATATGTGGCATTAGAAAAAGCTTTCCACCAAAATTTCAAAGGTAATTCAGATTGAGCAAGAAGTGTCAATCCAGTTTCTACAAGGTGTATGTGTTTTCTTTCAACTTTCCCATTTTGATGATGAGTATATAGGCAGGAGTATCTTAAAGAAATCTCTTCATGCTTTAAATATGGTTCAAACACTTTATATTCTCCTCCCATGTCACACTGTAAGGCTTTGATTTTCAGTTCAAGGCTTTTTTTAATTTGGTTTTTGAAAGAAATGAATGTTGTGAGTGCCTGTGATTTATGTGTTAATCCATAAATCCATGTGTAACTGGTTTTGTCATCAATGAAAGCTATATAGTATCTAAAGCCTTGATTTGATTCTGTGGGAGCAGGACTCCAAAGGTCACTATGAATAATTTCAAGAGCTTTTGAGGTTTTTGTTTCACTGTGTTTGAATGATAGTCTGTGTTGTTTTCCATACTGACAAGCTTTACAGAAAGATAAACCATATATTTTATTTCTTAAAGAAATGTTACAAGCTAACAAAGTTTTCATAAGAGCATTGATATTAGGATGGCATAATCTCATATGCCTCAGATCAAGCAATTTGTTGCTTGTACTAATTCCATTACAATTATTTCATTACAACTGACAGACAACATAGATTCAGGTCCAGGTATTTTATTTACTGTAAGCAAACTAGGAGTAGTAGTAGAAGATAACAAAATTGACTTGAATTGACCAGAATCATGAGGCAAACTTTACAGCTTGTACAATCTATCTTTAGCCATTCCTTTCAAAAGAACATTCCTCTTTCTCATGTCCTTAACAACACAAAAGGTTTTATTGAATTCAATAAAAACATCATTATCATGTAATAGTTTCGAAATGCTGATCAAAATTTTGGTTATTTCTGGAACATAAAGTATGTGGTTAAGTTTGATATGAGATAATATGTGTGAATCAAGTGTGCTGAGCAATGAGTGATCAACAGAAACTATTTTGAGTTTAGCTCCATTACCTACAGCCAGCTGATCATTTCCTTTGTATTCTGAGCTGATGTTGAGATTGTTGAAATCATTTGAGATGTGGTTTGTTGCACCACTGTCAAGGTACCAAGCTCCATCTTTGTGTCCTCCATTCTCAGCTATATATGCACGTCTCCTGTTAGGCACTTGATTGGGCACATAGTTCTTTTTGAACATGTACCACCAATGAGCAGCAGTATGATTTTTCCTGAAATAGATCTGGCATGGTCCCTTAGGTTCTTCTTCATCAATAGGATTTTTGCCTTGGAACTTATCTGATGGATTTATGATCTGATTGAAATTGTTTCCACTAAATTGCTTTCCATTAGAGTTTCCAGATGGTCTTCCACCATAATTGTTGTTGTTTCGACCAAAATTGAAGTTTAATTGCCAATTCCTTCTTTGATTTCCTCTGTGAGAAGCTAGATTAACTTGATAATCCATGTGACTGACAGAGTATTGATATTCAATTCTGTTTTCATGACTCAACAGCATCCTATACACATCAGAGAGAGTTGTGCATTCAGGATGTGCATTGATTGTGGTAACAATTTAATCATATTCATATCCAAGGCCGGCAAACAAGCACAATACAAAATCTTCATCACTTATATTGCTTTCAGCCGCTCTCAGTGCATCAAGAGTGGTTTTTATCTTAGTGTAATACTCATGAATTGTCATTAATCCTTTTCTGGTAGTCTGAATTTGAGTCCTTAGATGCAGAACTCTAGCTCTAGATCTAGCTTCAAACTGAGTTGTAAGAATCTGCCATACATCCAGAGAAGATATGGCTCCAACTACAACACTTAGAACTTCTTCACTCAAGGTTGAAAGCAACCAGCTTATCAGCTGCTGATCATTTCTCCTCTAGATCTGGAACTGTGGATTTGGAGTTGTGATCACAGTTTGATCGCTGTCAATATTAATCACAGCTCGATTTGGTGGACTCTTTGAGTTATCAATCAGATCTTCTAAATTATTTGCATTGATTGTTGCTATCACTTAAGATCGCCATAGCAAATAGTTGTTATTGGTAAGCTTGATATGTGTGCTGAAGACAAGTGAGCTGAGAACAGAGGTGCTGACATTTGAGATTTGATTTGTGTTTACAGTTGATCTTAAAGCTCCATTGTTGTTTGTTTTATTTTCATTACTCGCCATTGTTGCTTCTTAAAGCTCTGAAACCATGAGAGAATTTTAGATCATATTGAGTAATGAATTGTAACTGTTTTATTAATCTAACAATGTATAACTTTGTTGGTATTTATAGTTGTACAACTCAGAATCTAGCTCATCAATTTTGTTTTACAAATTAACAAACTCAAGTAAACTGTGTATGTTATCATTTAATTACAGCCGTTCGTTCATAACTAATTTACTACATCACATAACAACTATGGAATCTTTGTATAATTGTTCTGCCATCTGGAATATTCTTCCTCTGCACGTGTAGATTACATCACTTTACTTGTGCAAACATCTTCCTTGGTAGCTTGTATCCCCACGTGAGTTGATCTAGGTTCAGCTTCATTCTCAACTTTAAGAACAGCTGCCTTGACACAATCGCAAGCTGCCTGTATATCAACTGTGGTTGGTGTGATTGTCTTGAGATTCTTGACACTACCACAGTACAAAGTAGAAGGGCTGCCTCTAGCAGTAAGGTAAGAGATGCAAGAAGCCAATTATGCATCGACTTATCCGCAAGTGACAGCCTCTCCTGGCTTTACCATGACCTGAACCATGGCAACGACTAACATCAATATGACAACACTTTTCATCTTTGCTAATGTATGCTTGTAGACTCAAAGCCTTTGAGGTTACACTTCAGTGAGTTTCTGCCTTGGCGAACTGTATTGGAGGCTATGAATGGCATGGGGAGCACCTGTGTATGTGATGCAAGTGAACTT
This sequence comes from Citrus x clementina, assembly GCF_000493195.1. Lineage (NCBI taxonomy): Eukaryota > Viridiplantae > Streptophyta > Magnoliopsida > Sapindales > Rutaceae > Citrus > Citrus x clementina. Next base: position 15,756,931 of record NW_006263303.1, on the reverse strand, counting down.
GTACCAAAAAGCTGTCAAAATGTTTCATTGCTCGTTTCGTCATCGACCCCATCTATGTCTCTAGTCTTCCTTCGATGTCTCCAACCCGGCCAATCATAATATAATAGAATAGATAGGTGAAGGGAGAGATCTTGGGTTGATCACTTTAAGAGGAAGAGAGGTTTGATCTCAACAGTACTTCGGCCATAATAGAGTGCTTCGCGTTTACAGTACGTCAAGTTGCGCTATGGCATTTTTAATATTTGGTTGAATTGCTTAAAACCTTATCTTAAATATTATCATCATTGAATATAGATTATAGAAGCAAGCAAGGGTCATTCCCTAAGAAAATTGTTCCCAATTAACGAGTAATTAATACAAATGTACAAACTGACCATCAATGAAAATTGACTTAAAAAATCCTACTCAGATTTAATGAAATTAACTCAAACTTTCAAGATAAGTTAAGAGCGAATTGACAAACACGCACATAAAATTTAAAGTGGGATTTTCCATGTAAACTATAGCAAAGAATTTAAAACAAAAAAAAAAACTGAAATTGCAATAAACATTTTATAAAAGACTAAAATATAATGTGAATTGTGATTAAGAAATCAATATTTGCACTAAACATTAGATTTAAGTCAATTATTATTCACTTTCTTTTGAAAACAATAACTCTAAGATAATTACAAGCTCAAATATCTTGATATTTCTTTACTTAGCTGTCAAGTACAATAAGCTCTTACTTAATATCTCTCTATGAATTACCTAGAATAAGCTCTCTAGATCCAATTTACTGAAAGCATTAAAATCAAGAAAAATAGGTTAAATCAAGAAATAAATAAACAATTTCATTTTATTCAACTTGAATTATATTTCACATCCAATCGAACAAAAACCTCCCATAATCATTTATCACAATTTGCCATTTATATTTAATACTTCGACAATTATGGATCAAAAACCTACACTAGCAATCAATTCACCATCAAATTTCATTCAGTTTTGCATCTAAATAAGTAAGATTGCATTAAATCAGTGAAATATAAAATTTTTTAGAGAAAGATGAAGAAATTCTAAAACTTTACTAACTAAAAATCCATGTCTAGTGTTTTGAAATCAATCTTAACTTATAAAAAGGTTACTCACACATTCAGAATATTGAAAATCAAATCCATTAAAGAAAACTAAACAAAAGACAAGAGAAAGAAGAGCTTATTGATTGAATTATAGCTATGGCAGTCAGGTCTTCTCTCACAATAGCCCTCTCCTCTCTTCCTCTCAATCTTCTCTCCTTTGAATTGATTCTTCACGTTTTCTCTTATGTTAAGACTTGTTTCTACTAGTGTTTATATAGATCTTTAGTCCTAATAGTTGTAGGACCTGTAAAATTTGTGTAAGCTCTCCTTTCCTAGTAAAAATAGGACTTGAAATTCAGAAATAGGCCTGTATGTCAAAATAACTCCGGAATCTATTTTTATTGAATGCACAATTAGAAAATCCAAATAATCATCTAAGAATTGACTTTATGGCCCAAAATAAATCCTTAACCTTAGCTTAAGTTCATTATAGCCCAACAATATGAATAAAGTCCAAAAAAATAGTCGAAGAAATTATCAAAATCTGTAGAATCATAATCTAAGTTCTTCAAACCAATTTCCAAGTTTTCTACTCCTTTTTTATTTCTCTGCCTCAAGAACTCCGATAAAATATACAAGACTAATAAAAACTCAATAAGTCCAATAAAATATCAAATAATTGTAAAAAAAAGAAGTGATAAAAATTACTGTACAATTAAGCTCTTATCAAATTTTCCCACAGTTGTCTATTGTTCCTGTTTAAATCTTAACCTCACGATGTTGAGTATTATTGTAAAAATCACAGTAGTACTGAGTTGTTTGAATGAAAATGATATCTAACTCGTCACAAAGTTGGAGGACGACAAAGCAATTCACACGCACCACATCAAACTTAAACTCGTGTATTCGGCTATTTGTGTCGAGTGAGTGGGTATTACTTTATAGTTATTCTGCTTCCGCTAGGGATTACGTCACTAGATAAAGTAGCTAGGATAGAGTTTTCATATGATATGCTCTTTGTACAAGAAGTCACTTTTTCTCCATAGAGCATATCTAATATTCTAGGCCGTAGTCGAAGGCCAAAGGTTAATTTAATTTCTTTAATATGCAATTTATGGCCAGTGGTAGCTACTTCTTAAGATTGGATTATTTTCCCTCATTTTAGTCATACTTGAAATTGTATGAACTGCTAAATGAAGGTTGATATTGTTGGTGATAAATACATGCTTACCAGCCACCGATGCTCCGGCTCCCAAGAAAATAAGTATTGACAAGTGTTGCTGAGAGCAAGCCAAAGTTAAGCTTGATTAATTAACATCCTTCATTGTATTTACTAGTTATTAATGCTGCGTTTACTTTTTGAATTGGAGTGAGAATCTTGAGGAGTGAGAATCCTTGGATTAGGAGTGTGGAGTGAGAGTGGGAGTAGGGTGTTTACTTAGACTAAATGAAAGTATGGATTGTCAATCAGAATTCTAATTATTTGTTTACTTTATCTTGGATTGGGAGTAAATTGTTTTAAATTACAATTTTATCCTTATGTACAGAATTATAATTTGTAATTAAAAAATTAATAAAAAATATATTTGAAAAATCAAATAAATATTTTATTATATGTATAAATTAATAATAATTACTAATATTCTTAATTATGTAAATCATAATTTTTTATTAATTTTAATTTAAATTATGTGAATAAAAATTATTAATAATAGCAACACAAATAAAATATTATTATTGATAATATAGTACAAAATTAATATTTTTTAGAATAAAATATTTATTATTATTAATTAAATAAATAATTAATATTTATTAAAATTAATATTTAATATTATTAATTTAAATATAATATTTATTTATTTTTATTTTATTAAATTTAATAAAATAAATATGATATAATTATTATTTTTAATAAATATGATATTATTTATTTATTTATTTTTATAAGGATAAAATGGGAAGAGGGGGGAGTGGATTCCCACTCCCACCTCCCCCCATGGGAGTGGGAATCCCACTCCCCACTCCAAAATTGAGTGGGACCCACGGATTCCCACTTCTACTCCCCCCTTTTTCAAGATAAGTAAACACTGGAGTGGGAGGAATCCACACTCCACACTCTCACTCCAGAAAGTAAACATTACATAAGTTCATTTAAGAATAAAGAGGTTGTTTATATTGTAAGAAACTTTTCTAATTTAATTAAGGATTAAAAAAGCAAACACTGACACTTGAATTAATATGAAGTTATCATGTGCCATCAGCTTTCACTAATAATTTCTTTCTAATACATAAATAGAAAATCTATTCATAACCGTTAGTTTTGTAAAGTATTGTTCTTGCTTAGGTACACAAATTAGAAACTTTTAGAGGCCGGCTTGACCAATTAGTTTTCAATTTTTTTTTTCCACTCGTCACCTAAGTTCAAATTATGGGGAGGTAAGGGATAAAATAGGCTTAGAGCCCATATGGATTGTCTTTAAGAGATTTAAAAATAATTTTGAAAAATTAAAAAAAATTGATTTTAGTGTTGGGTAAATTCTTTTAAAAATCACTTTTGACAAATCACCACATCCTACAAAAAAGTAATTTTCCAAAGTCTGATTTTTAGAATCAATTTTATAATTTATATAATTTCATACATATCCTCACATATATTACAAAAGTTCAAAATTAACCTTATTCAATTAGGAAATAAAATCATTAAATTTAAAGAGATTATTATTATTATTATTATTATTATTATTATTATTATTATTATTACCAATATATATGAGATAACAAAATTGATATAATAATAATAATAATGATATATTATTAATAGTAGTAATATTAACAATGACAAGAATAAGAATAATAACAATAATAATATAAAAAAAATTAACTGTGGACAAAAGTGAAATTATAAAATCAAATTCCTTAATTTCAAAACTATATGAGCCCACAAATTTCATTCCCATTCCCCTTATATTTTAATATGTAAACATCATCAATCAATGAGCCCACAAATTTCATTCCCATTCCCCTTATATTTTAATATGTAAACATCATCAATCATTTATATCCGAGATTTCAATCCCTCAAACCTACAAGTAAACATGTTATTAATTGATTCTCTTTACAATTGATTATTTCTAAAGCACAAGTACAATATGTGTGTGTGTGTGTGTTTTTAATGTTATAAAGTTTTAAATAATTATATTACTTGTGCTTCAGAATTTTTTTTTTTTGTTGTTGCTGAGTTTCATGTGAAATTACATTTCCTTACACTTGTCCATTTCTGGCTGCACACTATTATAACCTTGATGACATTATAGGGTAAAAATTGTCATTTCACCTATGCAACACAAAACGACATCGTTTAAACATGATAAGAGGAAAAAAAAAAGGCAAAAATGGTCCAGAGCACAGCAAGCAAAAAAAAAAAAAAAAGCATTGATTCAACTTTGTGACCCACAACCATGCATGAAGAAGCAACAAAATCCCGCCTTTTTTCTGCAATTTCCACCCATTTTCATCAACAAACTACACTTGAGTACTGAAACTTTTGTTCATTCAAAGATTCAGAGTCTTAAGAAAAGTTGTGAGCTATTTAGAAGTCTCGACGTTTTAGTTTTTGGCAGTTTTAGGCTACTATCAAATAAGTTTAGTTGAATTTATTTACTGATTCATTTAATTTTCATCTGAAGAATGTTATTTAAGAATCTGTATGGTGATTGTTGTTAATTATTTTTTTTAGAAACCCTAGAAATTTTGTGATAAATTTTTTGGTAATGATAAATTGGGGAGTAGCAGGAAGGAGAAGAATGAGAGGGACAAAAATAGAGATTGCAGTCAAGATCAGAAAGGAGAGAACGAGTTCATGACACTAAATGAGAGAGGGAGAAAGACAAAGAGAGGGAGATAGAGAAGTCGCATCGAAGTGGGAATCAGTCATAAATGTATTGGAGCAATCGCAATGAAAGAGAAAGGAGTCGTGATAAGGAGGTTATAGAAAGAGAGAGGAGTCGGGATAGGGAGCTTAGAGAAAGAGAAAATGAGAGGGAGTTGAGAGATCAAGATAAAAAAAAAAAAAGCAAGTATTCTTAATTTTTTTTGTCTCATTTTGTTTGTTTATGTATCATTCTTGTGAAAATTTTTGTTGCTATCTAATTTAATAGAGGATTGTGTTTGAGTGGTTTCAAGTAGTTTTAAGCGTGAACAAAACAAAATTTGTCTTCTTTGCAAGGAAAATTTTATGGCTATCCACAGGTCGATGCCTTATCAAATATTTACAATGTTTAATTTTACTTTATATTGCAACAAGCAAATTATTGATTGCATGGGCTTCATATTAAATCTGATTTTTTTGGATTTATTTAGGACAAAATAGTAATTTTATGTTTAAGATTAAAAAAAAAATCATTTGCTCAATATTATGTTAGTTCTCGTAACAACGTGAAGACCGAAGTGGATGGATGCAACACATTGTAATTTTTAAGTGAAATTCTATATATATATATGTGTGTGTGTGTGTGTGATCGCACGCGTTTAAAAAAATACGAAAAGCAAAATGTGGGTAGATAATGCCCATAAAATTGAGTAGTAATTGAACTTGAATTCACCAGTCATGAACTCTTAAAACCGATCGAAGTGGCCCGGCCCGGCCCATTAGATAAGGCGAGTGGCTAGCTAGGGTTTAGTTTTGTGGCCATTAGTATATGAAGCAAAGCCTCACGCATCAAATTCGTTCGTTTCGGCTTTGCTGCCGTCGAGACTGAGAGAAACGGAGATAGTCTTCTGCATTTCGCTCTGTAAACAAGTATGTAACAAGCAAGCTCTCTCTTCTAGCATCTAGCTCTAGGTCATGGATTCAGTTAACTTTAATTAAAATTACATGTAATTATATGCCCATCAATCTTAAATCTTTTATATTTGATAGTTAGTTCTGAATCTGGTTGTGAATGTGATTGTGCTCACAGAAATGAAGCACAACAATGTAATTCCAAATGGGCACTTTAAGAAGCATTGGCAGAACTATGTCAAGACTTGGTTTAACCAACCGGCTCGCAAAAATCGACGACGAGTTGGTCGGTATTCTTTTCTTTAATTAGCTTTATTTCACTTCTTGTTCCTGTTGATATCGTTTTCATTTTGTTGGTGCTTATTAGTTGTTTGTTTGTTTAAAAATCACTAACAGCTCGTCAAAAGAAGGCCGTTAAAATCTTCCCTCGCCCTACTGCTGGTCCTCTTCGCCCCGTCGTTCATGGCCAGACTTTGAAATATAACATGAAATTAAGGGCTGGCAGAGGCTTTACTCTTGAGGAACTCAAGGTTTCTTTCTTCTTTTTCTTTTAGTTTCATTTTCGATAATTGATTTGATTAATATATTGCTTATGCATTCACATTATGTTAATTATGATTCAGTTGATGTTTCTTTGTTATTATTGCTTTAGTTAATCTTATTCTCTTTACCCTAAGGCTGCTGGAATTCCCAAGAAACTGGCTCCAACAATTGGCATTTCAGTCGATCATCGACGCAAGAACCGTTCTCTTGAGGGTCTTCAATCTAATGTTCAGAGGCTGAAGACTTACAAGGCCAAGTTGGTTGTTTTCCCAAGACGTGCTCGCAAGTTTAAGGTAATTTTTTTAATTTAAATCTGCTAAGTAAGAGATTCTATTTTATTTAGTTTTTGTCATTGGTTATCTTGATTTATATCTGGATGCTTTGCAGGCTGGTGATTCTGCTCCTGAGGAATTGGCAACAGCAACTCAAGTACAAGGACCTTACATGCCCATTACTCTTGAGAAGCCTACTGTCGACCTTGTTAAGGTTACTCAAGATATGAAGTCCTTCAAGGCTTATGACAAGCTCCGGATTGAGCGTGCGAACGAGCGCCATTTTGGTGCCAGGTTGAAGAAGGCTGCAGAGGCTGAAAAGGAAGAGAAGAAGTAAACAAACTTGTTTAAGCAGCACATTGAGTGTGGCACTACATTTTACATTTCAATTTTGAATCTTTTTGTTATAGTGATTTCAATCTCTTAGCTTTAGGTTTGAAGAAGTTATTTCATTTTGAATGTGGGAAGATTTCTTGGTTATATTATTTGCAATGGACCTACCCTATGGTTGTCTTGTTTTTTAATCCTTTACAGCATTGGCAATTTTAAAATGTTGGCATATTTTGTCTGGGGTGCATTATTGAAATGCAAATTGTGTTTGACCAGTGTTTAATTTGGATAGTAGCTAAAGCAACATATTTTTAAGTGTTTAAAGACTAACAATTTCATGTTTTGTTCATGCTGGTTTCTTAAAAGACTAGCTAATCTTGTGCTTGGTATTTTAGTTGTGCCTATGGCTATCATGGAGTTTGTTCTAAGGTAGAGCAAAAATCACGTCCACACATGAAAAGTGAAAAATAATAAAAAAGCTCATTATAATTTTAATTGTGTGGTTATAAAAGGGTGTTCTACCTTAGAGCGGTTTCAATATAGCTGGATCTTTTAGTTGTTTGTTTTTCTATTGCCCTGTAAATGAATAGACTTTGAAGAAATTTTTAGAATGCTTACCTAACTTCATCAATGTTTTTTAATTTTTATCTTTTTCAATTGATGAGAATGTAGTATAAAGATATTCATTTGATATAGAGTTGTGGATTGAAGGGAGTTTTCTCTCTTTTAAGACTATCATGCCATTTTTATTTTGTTAGTTCTTGGAAAATTAGGACTTAATTTTTTGGAGTGGCAACGGGGCGGAGAGGGAAGGTGATCAACATTCTCGTACTCGTTCTTCTCGTATCCATTTTCGATATTTTGTATATGTCTTTGTTCCCTACCCGTCCTGTTAGAATTGCTTGAGGAAAGGGCATGGGGATCCCTAAATATTAACGAGGGATTTTCAAGAGTTCTCGATTTTTGAATAATTGATACATTTAGTTTTCTAACTTAATAAAATTATATTAACTTAAAAAATATATATAATAAAATGAGAAAAATCATGAAGCTCCTAAGGGCGTGGTCATATTGATTGCAGTACAGTTGTAACCTCTACCAAAACTCGGGTTCGATTCTTGAGAGTGGTAAGGAGTGGTAAGGAGGGTAAAAATTATATTTGAACTTGTCCACCCCCCTTACCTTTAAAAAAAATGAGAAAAATTATGAAAGTGTTTTATTTCATTATATTTTACCAAAGTTTTAGTATATATAATATTCAAATAGTACTTTTCAAAATAAAATCTAAATAATGTGATTTTTATACAACATTGACGTGAGCGTTGTCCATAAGTAATGATATATTTTAGCCATTAACTATGGCATGAAGAGCGCTTTGAGGCTAACTACTAGCTAACGACGCGACGAGCTGGGTGACGCGACATGCTATTGGGCTATGATGAGATGGCAAAGTGAATAATTTAGAAAAGATGAGTGAGACTAGGGTTGGCAATGGGATGGGACGGGATGGGATGAGATTTACCAATCTCAGTCCCATCCCGTATATGCAAATGGGATGAAAAAACGTCCCAATCCCGTCCCTATATTTTTTTTGGGACAAAAATATATCTCAATCCTGTCCCAAAAGAGATGGGATCCTGCGGGATCCCATCCCAATTGGAAAAATTTTCATCCCTAAGTGAGACTATGAGAGAGTGGCTTAGGGATTTGATTTATGGATTGTAGGCTTGCGAGCTTTGAGGTGTGATTAAATCTTAATTATATTAAAGTCTTTATATAAATTAATATTTATATTATTTGTATAAATATTTTGATATTTGTTATTTACGCCAACATTTAATATTTTACAATTTAAATTTTATTATTTATTCACTAATAATTTAAAATTAAAATTAAAATTAAATTGAGAAAATGAGGAGAGAACATGGATTTCACCTCATCCCTATTTTTTTCTTGAATAAGAAATTGAGTATAAAATTATTTCATACTCTCCTCAAATGGGAAAAATCTTTAAGATCCTCGTCCCATTGGTAATTTCTGCCATACCCAATTGAAGGCTCATCTGCGTATTTGTAGCAGATTGGTGATGGAAAGAGTTGCAATATGTGGGTCATGCCAAAACAACAACAGTTAACAGAATTTTGGCTTCTTCTCTACCTTTTCAGTTTTTAAGTGTCTTCGCTACACTAAAAGTAGTAAAGAGGATAATCTTTTGGATCATATTTCCTCACCTAGAGTAAAGAAAAAAAAAAAATGCACCGGCAGACTCTTATCACTGGTTTTATAAATAGGAACCTTACATACTAGAATCGACTGTACTACATAATCAATAAACTAGAACTTTTAGTTAATTTCTTGGTTACAAGTCTCCAAGTAAACTGTCAGCTGATAAATGTATCGGAATCTACCGCTTCACATTGCCACATACTACCATCACACTAGTATATTTAGCTGCACATTTGTCTCATGGAAGTATAACTACCTTGACAATCCTACCTATTTAAAGATGAAAGTTGAGGAATATGATCATGCACTAAGCAACTCAAAAATCCTAAGATGATGTATCACGACATAATCATGCAATTTTTTAATTTATTTTTTCAAGTTGTAACAATGGAATGCTATATCCTGTCTTGTAAGATTCACCAAAAGAAATCAGTGGATGGTCCAGTCAGTATTCATGAGAAAACGAGGGATTTACCCATCCGAGCTTTGGAGAAGTTGGATATAAACCTTACGAAAAAAAAAATGCAGAGCAAAACTTCACTTGGATATCAGATATGAGCCGCTAAAGGAAAAGAGTGGAGTCTGTGACTGATTGGAACTGCAACATGAAAGGGCAGCAGACAGAGATCTGTAATGCAAGTTCACTTCCTAACAACAAGGTTCAACTTTGGTTTGCGAGCTGTCAATGATACTAGTGGAAGAAAATAATCACCGTGAGATAACAGTTTAATGCTGTAGCCAATTAAACAACAACGTAAAAACAGCAACTGGAAAACACGAATGAAAACTGCAATAGCTAACAACAACTGGAAGTGAAGAAGAAGAACAACAGGGTAGAGAAAAATCGAAACAGAAAATAAACCCGAGGCCTGCAGAACAGTTTCTTTAAAACAGATTTACCACCCACTATTAATGCTTTAGGTTTGTTGGTAACTGTTTCACAGGATACAACGGGCACGAATTTTCCGTCAAGCACAGACATATAATTCTGGCAAACCACAACAGCGGCAAACTCAATCTGTGTGCTGGTTTCAGTGTTCTTAATATATGCCATTAAATAGTTATAACAGCCAATTGATTTTAAAAGGAAAAAAAAAAACAAAAAACGTGCCATGCAAGCTTGGGTGATTTTGGGCTGACATTCGCGTACGTAGGTCGCGCGGGTGCACACGAGTTCAACCAAATCGGTCTTGGATTTGCACCCCCTACGCACGTGCGTGTGGAGAGACCTCTATTCTTAAAATTCTTGCTCATGTATGATTAAGTGTTTATATATAAACACTAATCCCTTGGCTTCTTTTTCCCATGTGAGATAAGTCTCATTTCCTTTCAAATTTCCAACTTCAAGGGTGAACACTAATCCCCTGACTGTTGGTAGCATGTAAAAATGAACCTAGCTTAACACCCATTGTAGTCTAAAAATTTTCCATTATGTCTTTGTTGAATAAGTTGAAAACTTCATAAACAGATGCATTTTCAAGAATAGGAGAGTCAATCGTATCACGTCATTTGTGTATTCATCCGATAAAATTAGGTCGTGCATAGTCATTTTTAAAACTATTACTCAATAGACAGGTAATAGATGTAGTACACACACCCAGTATACTGAGATTATCTCAATACTTATAACACTGATGTGTTTTTATTGCAATAAGACTGCATACGCTGTTACAGGACTCTTTTAAGCTGAATTTGAAATATGATCACCAGGACCTGTGGAACAAAACCATTATTTAACGCTATCATAGATATGATTATGGAGATGGCAACACCCAAGGCTACATTGGCCATCACTTTATTTCTCATCCTGGTTTCCTCCATCTTAGTTAATGCTGTAAATAGCCAAAAGAACAAATCAAAGTTAACCTTGAGTTACCAAGTTTCTAAGGGAAACAAATATGTGACTTATGAATCTGGAAGGTTTTGCATGTAAAAGAAGATATGCAATGGAAGGACTCACTTTGCACAGTTGGTGGACCTCGAGATGGGAATGTTCATTTGAACTCCACATTTTGTAGGAAGAGAGGAGGCTGCATCTTCCTTGATATTCGGATATCGAGCAGCAGCTGCCTTGACACAATCACAAGCTGCCCGTCTGTCCGCTGTTGGTGGTGTGATCGTCTTGAGATTCTTGAGACCATCACAGCACACGGCAGAAGGGCTGCCTCCAGCCGTCAAGTAACTAATGCAAGAAGCCAAAGATGCATCGACTTGGCCGCAAGTGACAGCCTCTCCTGGCTTCACCATGATCTGAACCAAGGCAACGACCAACATCAATATGACAACACTTTTCATCTTTACTAATGTATGCTAGTAAACTCAAATTACTTTTGAGGTTATACTTGAATGAGCTTCTGCCTGAGTGAACTATAACGGAGGCTCACCTGGGGTATTTATAGCAGATTGGTGATTGAAAGAGTTGAAATAGGTGGGGTCATGGCATTAACAATAACAGTTACAGAACTTTGGCTTCTATCTGCTTTTTCAGTTTTTCAAGTGATATTGGCTACACTAAAAATAGTAAAGAGGATAAGCTTTTGGATCATATTTCCTTCTATTTTGATGTTTCTGACCTTCTGTTAGTGCCTTCATTGGAAGAAACAATGTTTGTTGGCTCCCAAAACTACACAAGGGATCATTTAAACTGCAATAAAACTTCAATCAATCATGATTTTCAGGTATCTCTGCTTTTATCATGCCATCCATCTATGCTTGATCAACTGCTCATTATTTCCCCACGTAAGCTAAAACAAAAAATCATGACGAACGATTTAGGGCGAATTGTTCTGATCTTTCATATATTTTCATATGTAAAAGAAGGAAATTACTTATGATATGACTAAGTATTCCAAGTAACATGAAACAGGAAATCTTTTCAGTGACAATGGCTCCAGTTTGTGATAACAGATTCGTATAGCCACTAACTAGAGGCTTTCCCTCAGAACCTTTGCTACTACCAGGAACTACTTAAAGCTTCAAGCAGACGATGAAAAAGCACCAACTGGCGAGAACTATTTGAATGATAACACCAGACAGTAGTGCAAACTAATAAATTAGCAAACTAATAAACCAAGCTTCTATCATGAAAATGAAAAGGAGAGCAAATTTATTTGGATGCCGTTAGTACTGGTGGAGAAACAGAGATTTTCTGTGACAAAATCATCTTCTTTCATTTATAAAATTTACTGGTAGTACTGTATATCACGCACAAATTATCGATTGTATTATACGATCACGTTATGTTTGTCTGATCAAGAAGTTGGATTGTGGTGTACATGAATCAATTCTTTCCATTTCATCTGCCATTGTGGTAAATGAAGCCAGCTTACCATCAATTCTGGTCCATTGTTATGTCTTCGTTGAGTGAGCTAAAAATTTCACAAACAGATTTTTCGACTTTCAAAGTGCTTTTCTTATTGATCCCAAATTTGAATGCAAGAGGTCAACATCCCTATTGCTTTAATAAAGTTATCCATGAAGAAGATTGATAAAATCTCTAATAAGAACAGCCACGGTTGCCATTTCAAGAATTGAGAGTCAAGTGTATCATGCCATCTACGTTGTTTACATGTAATACTATTATGCGATCTTATCCATGAGTTTAAACTTTTGGATAAAAAATGTTTCACTAATATGTGTATTCATCCAATATAGTTGGAAAGTACATACATTCATTGACATACATCTAAATGCTTATAACATGGATAATCATATGTATTTATTACAATAAGACTGCATACACAATCACAATCACTGCCTCTCCTGGCTTTACCACGAACTGAAACATGGCAACAACCAACACAAATATGACAACACTTTTCATCTTTACTAGTGTATGCTAGTAAACTCAAAAAGACTTTTGAGTTATACTTCGGTTGGCTTCTGCCTGGATGAACCATATCGGAGGGTATTTATAGCGGATTGGTGATTGAAAGAGTTGAAATACGTGCGCCACGGCATTAACATTAACAGTTACAGAATTTTGGCTTCTCTGCCTTTTTCAATTGTTCCTTGCTACACTAAAAATAGTAAAGAGGATAAGCTTTTATGCCATATTTCCTTCTCTTCTAGTGTTTCTGATTTTCAGTTAGCGCCTTAACCGGGAAGAAACATGTCGGTTGGCTCTCAAAACTTAGCAAGGGATCGTTTAGACTGCAGTAACACTAGAAACAATCATGATTTTCAGCCATCCTGCTTGTCTCATCCACCTAACTCTTCGATCAACTTGCTCATTCTCATCTTTCATATCTCCCACAATTAAAAGCTAAAACTAAAGAATAACGAACAATTTGAGGCAACATAACTTCATCCGCCATTGGATTGAATAGTAATGGCAATAGTCATTCAAGGCAATTACTGCTTATATACACATACGAATTACAAAAATTTTCAACGACAATGGATCCAGTTTATGATATCACAGTTCTATAACCACTAACCGGAGGCAATTCTCAGAACCTTGCCTTAAAGCTGCTACCAGGAACTACCTAGAGCTTCAAGCAAAGGAGGAAAAAGCACCAAATAGCAATAACTATTTGAAATTGTAATTGTATTTTAGTCAAACCGTAAAACAGATCTCAACATCTCTGTGCCAGAAGATAGCATCAATAAAATTCCTGAAGTCTAGAAAACACTGAACATTGACAACATTAACCGAAGATCCAGGCTATCATCCATACTTATCTACAACATGCCAAAAGTAGTCTACTCAGGGGAAGGAGTACAACACAATATGTCTGGGCATGTTTCAAGCCTGGTAAAGGTTTCCACCAGGCATGCCTCAATTTCACTGTCTTGGTGTGTAGCTATTCTGAAAGGAAGGACCATCTGCATTCTGGTTCATATTCCCAGGCGTGTTGCCTGACCATCTGGCATTCGGCGGCATTCCTCCCATGTTCCCTGAGTTGTAATTAGGAGGTGGCTGCATTCCTCCATAATTATTTTGTGGCGGTGGAGTTCCTCCATAGTTGTTCTGTGGTGGTGTTCCTCCATAGTTCTGTGGTGGCGGCGTTCCTCCATAGTTGTTCTGCGGTGGCGGCGCTCCTCCATAGTTGTTCTGCGGTGGCGGCGCTCCTCCATAGTTGTTCTGCGGTGGCGGCGTTCCTCCATAGTTGCTCTGCAGTGGCGGCGTTCCTCCATAGTTGCTCTGTGGTGGCGGCGTCCCTCCATAGTTGTTCTGTGGTGGCGGCGTCCCTCCATACTTGTTCTGTGGTGGCGGCGCTCCTCCATAGTTGTTCTGTGGTGGCGGCACTCCTGCATAGTTGTTGGGTGGTGGCATTCCACCATAGTTGTTGGGCGGTGGTGTTCCACCATAGTTGTTCTGCGGCATCCCTCCGAGGTTGTTCTGTGGCATGCTTCCCATATTTGGTGACATGTTGCTGCTGGAAGGGACGTTGTTAGGGGGCATACCACTCATATTAGGTGCAGGGTTTGGCATACCCTGGTTCTGAAAATTGCGGTTCTGCATGTTCTCCCTTCTTCTTTCAAAGTTTCTAGATCTATCGTAGCTGCGAGGCCTATCATTGCGCCTATTACGCTCATTAGCACGAGCATTGTTCCTAACCCATTCCTCATGATACTTTGGGTCATAAGGAACAGCCTGCCCATTAATGAAAGGTTCCCCTGAAAATGCAGAAGAAAGGGTAGTAAAGCATACAATATTGTACAACATAGCAATGAAGTGTAGCTAATAAAGAAGATCCAACTTCCGTGAAAGAGGTCTAGCATTACATAAAATGATGGCCATTGAGATTGCATGCAGCACTCAACATTGTGCCAGACTTTTTGTTATGTTAATAACCAACAAGCGTCCACGAAAAACTTTTAACAAGCTTCTGCTTCAACCAAAAAGGAACAAACATGTTGAGTGCTGCACTTCTAACAAACTTTTAAAAAAAAGATAAAGACATACAAATCATTGGTATAACCATAAAAAATGGTCGAGGAAAAAATTGAAGGTATTCAAATTCAAGACACTTTCCTTGGATTACCCTAACAACACAATTAACAAAGATTTTGGGTAAGTAAGAAGACAAAGAAAAGGCAAGACTTTTTTGCACTTCAATATAGTAAAGCGATAAAGTACAATCTTTCCAAATAAAATTTATATCGAAAAGAAACATAATAGATCATCACTGAATTTGATTGAAATAAATCTTCAAGGGTAAATGACAAACCAATTGAATGCTACAAGAGGGAAAAACTATCATATGTTACCCTGCACTATACAGACAAATTTGAGCTCAAACATCATAGTCCTATCTCAAATTTTAAAAACGGAAGGCATATCTTACCTCCATAATCTTTGTTTTTAACATCCAAATATGAATCAGGAAGAACCCAGCGCACTCCAGGCAACTCTGCAGACGAAAAAAATCATAAGTTTCCTTCTGTAAAGGTCAAAGCCAAAACAAAAGCATAAGTCAAATAAAATATGTACCTTTGAGCTTGTATGAAGTTTCTTCATCCACAAGAGCTCCAAATGCGTAGTAGTGCTTAGTTGAAACTGAGTAGATCTTCATCCTTGCTTCATCCTCACTATATGTGAAAAACATTGAAGGTCAAAAGTCAAAAGGGCACAAGAAAAAATACTCAATTCAGATACAAAAAATTGAAAAACTAAATAAATAAAAATATTAACCCATCAGAAAAGAAATACAAATAAATACATAAACAAAAATAATCAATAAATATTTGGTCTAACCGGCCGTCAAAAACCGTGGCAAGGGTTTTGATATAACGATCAATAATCTCGTCCCTAGTGGGGTCCCCTTCAGGCTTTTCCATCACAACGAGCCAGTGCTCAAAATCACACCCATCAAGCAAAATCGTTTCTTTAGGCGGCCGGTTCGACCAATTGGGGCTGCTGTCGTTGAGCGAAGCGGTGGCGGGACGTGTCGACATCCCGCGAGCGGAGGGCCCGGTGACGATTCCGCCAGAGCCAAAACGAACCGCGGCGGACAAAGGGCGGAAGCGGTTGAGGAAGAGGAGGGGTAGAGAACGGGAAGAGGGCTTGATGGTGGTGGCGGTGGTGGAGAACGAGCGAGACAAGAGAGACGCTAGCGCTTTGGTGGCGGTGGGATTTGAGAGAAACATACGAGAGAATATCTGGGTCGCCATTTCTGCTAAACCCTAAGAGACAGAGGGAGATAAATGAAAAGGAAATTAGACGATAGGGTTTATGGTTAGGGATTTATAGTTGTAGACGCAGGAGAAAAAAAATAATAAAAGAGCCCCTGCATTTTTAGTGAAATTGCATAAGGGTTTTGAAAAATCAAAAGAGTTTTTTTGGTTTGGTTTTTTCTTTTTAATGGATTTCAGAAATTCTTGATTTTATTTATACGATGAGAATCTTATGATCAAAAGTAAAATTTTTTTGGGAATTTATCTAATTTATCTTTTTAGGGTTCGCCTATGTTGCTATTGTACCTTACCACAGTCTTTGTCTTTTGCAAATTAATTAATGTAATATTTCATGAAACCTCTTGCACTCTATTTTATTTATAATTTATCATAAAGTATTATAATATTTTATACTTACCTACATTATCAAAATTTAATTTATTACCTTACACTTTATTTATTTATTATTTTTTATAAGTATTAAAAGAGTTTTTATTTTCAACCACGCTACATTAATAATCATAACACATTAAATCATTAATATTAATGGAAAGTCAAAAATATCCTTAGATTAACATTAAAAAATTTTGTAAAATTAAAATTAACTCATCTCCCATCGCTGATCATTAATAAAGTTAACTCATCATCAACAGAGCTAATTAGGTAGAGTTGGCGAGTGATGATGGCTACAAAAGGGAGGCTTAAGAACATTTTGGCCACAGTAGCGACCACAAGGTTGACTGAGGCAAGGGCCAAGATATTTGGGCATGTACTTAACCCCACTAGCCAGAAATCACCCAACAAGATTTTGTGGAAGAAGCTCATCAGTGACAAGGTTGCTGGATGGTACCCATATGACATCAAGAAAGATGATCCTCTCGTCATGGCCCGCCAAGAACAAGAGCGCTTATCCAAGCTTGAAATGTTGAAACGTCGTGGAAAGGGACCTCCCAAGAAAGGCCAAGGGAAGCGTGCAGCCAAGCACAGCAAGTAGATATTCTACCTCTGAATTACCTGGGAATTGGATCATTACTGATTTGAAAGAAGATATGCAACTAGTTTTGGTACCTTTGTTTTAGCTTGTGGAATATAAAATCTTATCCGTTTTTTGTGAGATTTTCCATTTTGTGCCCAGTTTCTGATACTGAGTAGAGTTTCTGTCTTGAATGGAAATTGAAGTATTTGTTGGTTTAAAAAAAAAAATCATCATCAACAAAATTTTCAACCATACGAGTGGGGATTCTAGTCTAGGTTAATTAAAAATCGATCTATTCATAACTTATAATTAAAAAAAAAAAACTAACACCAAAAGAAAATAACCCAAATACCCACACACGCAACATCCAAACGAAATCAATCCAAAATCAAATTCAAAAGAAACCATCATGGCTTCATCTCTCCAGTCTGCTCTCAACCCAAATACCCACATTGTGAAGCTACCTGCTATCGGTTGCCACCACACTGCTCCACGTCGGCAAGATAGCACAGTCACACCACGACCGACAGCCTTGACCCATGTCAGCCTTATCTTTCCTCTCTCGAAACAACATCACGTCAGCTGCACTACAACCGCACCATGACAGACAGAGGAAATCGGAGATCTATCGAAGCCACAATATGAAGCTGCAGCGCATAATCGCTTTGGATAAGCAAGGCCTGAGCTTGCCTTGCCATCACCATTTCACTTTCTCTCGCTCTCACTTCGGTTTTTCAGATCAAATTGAGGATTTTGTTATCCTGAGGTAGCATGTCATAAGCTGGCAATAAAAAAAAGTGCTCAGGCAGTAAGGCAGAAAAGGAGGTGCCTCAACTAGGAGAGGTATGAGGCTATAAATGACGAGGTGGAGAAGCTCTTAAAAGCAGGGTTCATTCGGGAAGTCAATTATCCTGAGTGGATATCGAATGTGGTGTTAGTAAAAAAGGTTAATGGCAAGTGGAGGATGTGTGTGGATTTCACGGGCCTCAACAAGGCGTGCCCGAAAAACAGCTTTCCCTTACCAAAGATTGACCAGCTTGTAGACTCAACAGCTGGACATGGCCTGCTCAGCTTCATGGACGCATTCTCGGGATACAACCAAATCCCCATGTTCGAGTAGAATGAGGAAAGCACGGCATTTATTACTAACCAGGGTCTGTTCTGTTACAGGGTAATGCCATTCGGTCTTAAAAATGCAAGGGCCACGTACCATAGGTTGGTGAACAAAGTCTTTAAGCCGTTGATTGGGAGAACAATACAGGTGTACGTGGACGACATGATAACTAAGTCGAAAATCCCCAAGGAACATGTCGAGCACCTCGAGGAGACATTCGCACTTTTGAGAAAGTACAAGATGAAGCTCAACCCGAAAAAGTGTACTTTTGGGGTCGAGTCAGGGAAATTTTTCGGATTCATGGTGAGTCATAAGGGGATCAAGGCAAATCCCGAGAAGATCCAGGCGATCATTCAGATGAGGTCTCCTCGTAACCTGAAGGAGATGCAGAGCCTTATGGGGAGACTGGTGGCATTGAGCCGATTCATATCCAAAGCTACAGATAAGTGTCAGCCATTCTTTCAAGTGATAAGGAGAGGGAAGAAAACAGAATGAATCCCAGAATGCGAAGAGGCATTTCAGAGCTTGAAGCAATACTTGCAGAAAGCACCCCTGCTGTCCACACCAAGGGATGGGGACAAGTTATCTTTATATTTGGTGGTATCAAATCATGCCACAAGTTCTGTTCTGGTGAGAGAGGTAGAAGGGGTTCAGCATCCGATATACTACACCAACAAGGCCCTGCTCGACGCTGAGACCCGATACCCACCGTTGGAGAAATGGGCACTCGCTCATGTGGTCGCTACTCGGAAGCTAAGGCCGTACTTTCAAGCATTCCCTGTCTCGGTAATAACAAACCAGCCGTTATGTCAAACCCTACACAAGCCGGATGCCTCTGGTCGGCTAGTAAAGTGGGCTATAGAGCTGAGCGAGTTCGACATTATTTACAAACCCCGAGCAGCGATAAAGGCTCAAGCAATGGCCGATTTCGTAGCAAAGTTTGCAGAGCTTGAAATATGTTTGGACCAGCTGGATATTGCTACAGACAGCAGCGAAGACCAGCTGGATATTGCTACAGACAGCAGCGAAGCCCGAGTATGGCAGATATCTGTAGATGGGTCATCAGGGGAGCAGGGATCAGGAGCATGAGTTGTCTTGGAAGGCCCAGAGGGGGAGGAAATCTCTTATGCTGTAAAGTTAGAATTTGCAGCTACAAATAACCAGGCAGAGTACGAAGCCTTGATAGCAGGCTTGGAATTGGCTAAAGCAGTGAAAGCAGATAGAATGAAGATCAGAACTGATTCCCAGCTAGTTACAAATCATGTCAGTGAAAGATTTCAACCGAGAGAGGAAAAAATGGAGTAGTACCTGAAGATAGTCAGACAGATGATGGGAAAATTCGAAGCGGTTGAGGTGATACAAATCCCTAGGGAGCAGAATAGTCGAGCAGATAGTTTGGCCAGGATGGCAGCGGTAGCAGACCCAAAAATGCCAAAGTCGATCCCTCTGGTGGTGAAGTCCAGCCCGAGCATCGAGCATAATCTGGAGGTGCTGCGGATAGAAAAAAAAATGCTCGTGGATGGACCCGATAATTTCATACCTTAGAGACGGGGTATTACCATCAGATAAGCTACGAGCTCAGAAGATTAGAGCCCAGGCCTCGAGATACACGATGATTGATGGGGTATTATATCAGGGAGGATATACGCTACCGTTCCTTCGGTGTTTGGATGAGGACGACGCGGACTACGTGCTGAGAGAGGTACATGAAGGAATCTGCAGAAACCATTCTGGTGGGAGGTCTCTGGTCCACAAGGTTGTAAGGCATGGATATTTTTGGCCAACAATGCACCAGGATGCGCAGGAGAAGACCAGGAGCTGTGTAAGCTGCCAGAGTTTTGCAAGTTTCTCCAACAAACCACCAGAGAAGCTTACCTCTATGGCCTCTCCTTGGCCATTTGCTCAATAGGGAATTGATCTGATCGGCCTGTTGCCAAAGGGACGAGGAGCGGCAACACATGCAATAGTTGCGATAGACTACTTCATGAAGTGGATAGAGGTAGAAGCCCTTAGCAGAATCACAGAGAAGAAGACAACAGACTTCGTGTGGAGAAACCTGGTCTGTCGGTACGGAATCCCTTATGCCTTGGTAACGGATAATGGCAGGCAGTTCGATAATCACAGCTTCAGGGATTTCTGCCAAAACCTCGGGATAGAGTTGAAATATTGCTCACCTGCTCACCCACAGTCTAACGGGCAAGTAGAAGCAGCCAACAAGACGATCAAGAGGCTTTTAAAAGCCAGGCTTGGAGCAAAAAAGGGTGCTTGGGTTGATGAGCTATCAGGTGTATTATGGGCATACAGGACAACCCATAAGACAGCAATTGGGGAAACTCCCTTCGCCTTGGCCTTCGGACACGAAGCGGTTGTACCAGCCGAGATATGAACAACCACGCACCGGACAGATCATTTCGATGAGCAAGAGAACAATGACCAGATATGCTTGAATCTAGATCTGCTAACCGAGAAGAGGGAACAAGCATCGAGGCGATCAGCCATTTACCAAGTAGAGGGTTGCTCAGTATTACAACTAGAAGGTGAATGTACGGCAGTTCAAGGTCGGAGATAGGGTGTTGAGGAGAGTGAATCAGAACACGAAAGACTCGGCCCATGGAGTACTCGGACCAAATTGGGAGGGGCCCTATAGGGTCAAGCAGCTAGTTGGACCCGGAGCTTACAAGCTGGTTCGCACGGATGGCCACGAGGTGAAACGCCCATGGAACGCGGCACACCTCAAGAAATATTTCCAGTAACACTTGTTCATTTTTTAAAGTTATTTCTGTTCATGCTCATTGTGTTTTATTTTTATTTCAAAGCAATCTCATGTAAAACCGAATTCAATAATAAGTGAATCAATGAGGAATTTCAGTCAACTGTACTGTTCAAAAATTTACTAAGGCATGCAAAGGCTCACCAAGTCTCAAAACCTGTTTATGGCGAGACCAGAATCCAAGCGTGCCAGGATCTACTCGACCAAGCGAAGGCGAGCAGAATCCCAAACATTGAAAAAGTTTCTAAGGCATGCAAAGGCTCAAAGCCTGTGTATGGTGAGACCAGAAGCCAAGTGTGCCAGGATCTGCTCGACCGCGCGAAGGCGAGCAGAATCCCAAGCATTGAAGAATTTACTAAGGCATGCAAAGGCTCACCAAGTCTCAAAGCTTGTTTATGGCGAGACCAGAAGCCAAGTATGCCGGGATCTGCTCGACCAACCGAAGGCAAGCAGAATCCCAAGCGTTAAAGAATTTACTAAGGCATGCAAAGGCTCACCAAGTCTCAAAGCCTGTGTATGGCGAGACCAAAAGCCAAGCGTGCTGGGATCTGCTCGACCGCGTGAAGGCGAGCAGAATCCCAAGCATTGAAGAATTTACTAAAGCATGCAAAGGCTCACCAAGTCTCAAAGCCTGTTTATGGCGAGACCAGAAGCCAAGCGTGCTTCCACCACGAGAACCATCACACAAACAATCAATGACCTACAACTAATTATCCTCAAATTGGTCAACAACGTTGATCAATATTGAAGCCATCATCAAACCTATCACAGAGAGAAAGTGAGAGAGCAAGAAAAGAAACGGGAAAAAAAATATTGAAGACAAAATTTGAGAATAATTTTATTTTTGCAATACTTATTAATAAATTATAAATAAAATAGAGTGCAAGGGTAGGGATGGCAATTGTACCCGCAAACCCGCCCAAACCCACCCGCCAAAACCCGCCCGTTGCGGGCGGATTTAGTATTATAAATTAAAACCCGCACATGGATGCGGGTGGGTTTGGTATTAACCTTATATCCGGTGGATACCCGCATGAATATCCACCAAACCCGTAATATTTTTTTAAAATATTTTTAATTTAATTTAAATCTAAAAATGTATAAAGAAAATAATGTCATTAATTAAATTACCAAATAGCCAAATGCTCAAAGTTGTGTATGTGTGTATGTGGCCTATATCCTATTCTAAAGTCATAATCTAAAGAAAACTAAAGGCATTTTCCTTCGAATTAGTATTTGAAAATATTAATCTTAATTATTATTTTAGGTATTGTGTTGGATGGGTGCTTATGGTGGTGAATGAAATGAATATATTCTCTTGGAGTTTGTTTTAAATGATAATATGAAATGTAATTATTATTTTTAGATACTAGTTTATGTTTTTTAAATGGATTTGTGTAATTTATACTTAAATTTGAGAATTTGTGTTGAATTGATGTGGAAATTTTAATTTTTCATTTACATTATTTAAATATAAAATTGAGTATGTTATATGGAATTTGAGGTTATTATTATAAATTTATATATTAAACATTTGTGATTTTAAATACGGAAACCCATACAAAATCCGCTGGATATCATTGCGGGTTTGGTAATTGTTAAAACCCGCTGCGGGTGGGTTTTTGTAAAAAAATTAAAACCCGCTGCGGGTTGTAGGTGGGTTTGATAATTTAAATTTTGTGCGGGTTTGAGTTTGGTAATGGCAAACCCGCTGCGGGCGGTGCCCATTGCCATCCCTATGCAAGGGTTCAATAAAATTTTATATTAACTAATTCACAAAAGATAAAAGACTGTGGTAAAGTACAACAGTGGCAACGTAGACGAACCCTTTTATCTTAAATCTTTTCATAATAAAAATTATCTGAAGGTTCTCGATATCTTCGAGTCAACTGATTTTTTTAATTCAATTTATATGTCGATCTGGATTTTGTATTCCAACGGCTGAAGCTTTTTCTAATTGCCCAACAATTTTTGGGCTTTAGCTGGATTCATTTCTGAGAGTGCAAAGGCCAGCCTAACCAGGCCCATTTAACATGTTCCGTTGCGTTTGTATGGTAAAACGAATGAGTGATGGTGATTCACTGTCAATTTTATCACGTCTATCTCGTCAGCTCCCGCTTCTCAATTAATCTCAATAAGAATTTTAAAATAATTTTTCTCTCAATTTATTCCATCTAATCTTCACTTTACTTTTAATTAAAAAAATCGCCACCTTACTCTTACTGTAATTTTTGGACTTTATCTCTTTTTAGGGGTGTTTGCGGATCAAATTTTGTAGATTAGACGTCAATCCATATCCGATTCATGATTTTACGGATTATAATTTTTAATTTAATCCAATCCACGGATTAGTTAAATTCAGTTCAAATTCAATCCATACGTCTGCAGATCAGATGTGGATTTGACCCAATTCATATCCAATCCACAATTTTACAGATTGGTTTGGGGGCTAAAATTTTTTAATCATGTCCTATCTATGAACTAACTAAATAAAAAAATTTAATATAAAAATGATTTCACTACCGATCAAATTCAAAATTAAATAAGATTTAAATAAATTAATTGTTTAAATAAAGTTAGAAAATATATTCAAAGTTTCAAAATATAACACATCAAAAAGAAAAAAAACTCATTTATTTGCATCAGTACACGAAAATTAACTGTTTAAGAAGCTATATTTTTTATTTAATTATTTTATTTTATATTATTATCAGATAAGATATAATATGGTATTAATGCAACTATATTTTAACTTTTTTATTTTTTTACAAATTCGTAGATTTTTGCGGATTTATAATCCATATCTACTCCACTAACTGCGAATTTTTAAACTTTTAATCCAATCCAATCTAATCCATGGATCAGATTTCTACGAATCAGACAAATTGAGCGGATCAGATTCAATTTTGAACATCCCTATCCTTTTTCATACGCAATACCATTTAAAACTTAAAAAATCTACTTGAAAGAAAAAAAATTCTTTAAATCTTTCTCTTTCTTTACTATTGCAGCTTTTTGTTTTATTTTCTCTTCACAAGTGCAGCCATGGCTCGTGGGCCTGATGGGGAAACAAATTTCTAGGTTCAGATTTAAATTCTTCCTTTTCTTTTTATTAGTGGGGCAATGAGATTATTCCTTGGTAATTAAATTAACCAAACAAAAAAAAAAAGTAAAGTGGAGAAGGCCCTTCAGTTAAATGCACTAATTTATTAGGAACATTGATTTAACCAACCTATTAAAAACGACTCTAAGAAAGAACGATATGGCCTACAGCGCAGCTGCCTTAAATGCTCGTAAAATAGGCCAAGGTTTTAAGGAATATCTTGAGTATAATTAAGGAGTTGGTGGTACAATATAAGAATTCAAATTTGATAATGGTCCATTGAAGATAAATTGATAATTTTAAAAGCAAAATTCAAAAAGAAAATGTTTTATTATAGAAGTAAAACTCTTCTATATATTGTATTGAAAGACAGGTGTCTTATGTAACTTTTTTTTTAAACCATAAATATTACTTGCATAAAATTGTTTTTAAAATAGTATTATCGAACAAATATTCTTTATTTTATTATTGTTAATTACCGTGGAACGAGAGCAAATACAAGCAGATTAGGATTGTATTATATGTAAGTGGGATCCACATGATTGTGTAGAGAAATATTTTAGCATGAAAGGAACGCACATGACAAGTCTACATGATGAAGTTGGCGAGAACTATAGAAGAAATAGAAGATTTAGGCATTAATCTTTGTGAGGACCATAAGATCAAAGTAATTGAAGACAAATCAATGTGTACATGGAAATTATCATTCAAGAGCAAGCAAACAATATCCTAGAGATATCATATTAATGTTGTTGTGATTCTTAAAGTTCAAGATAGAGTTGATTTGTACAAATAAAAATCCCTTTGGTTACTCGGTACGTTCATCATATTCCCTTCTTGGATTTATCAGGATTATAGAGAGGTATTGAAGAGATAATATCCCTATATTTTCATGAAGAATTCCGTAGAGAGGTATTAGTGTTTTACTAGTCAATTAACGGTTTTAACGGAAAAGTAGTAAAATAAAAATTTTGCAAAGTTATAGTAGTAAAATAATAGAGAATAATATTTTTTTATAGTCATTTGGTATTTTACAATTCTTGAAATAATGAAATAATAATAACCCAAAGCAATATATTCTTAAGTAATTTCATTTAAGAACATAATATGTTACAATAAAAATGAGTAATGAGGGATAATGAGATAAAAGGAGGAAATCCAAAATCACCATCCAAAACAAAACAAACCGAATAAGGTTATCATGTTATTTGATCTCAAAAATCAGATCACAAAGCTCACTGTTGGCCTAATGTCTTTAACAATGTCGAGAGTATCAATTCATAGCCTTTATGGGGATTCCTGGTGATCTTCTATCACTACAAGAAAATCGATTATTATCGAGGGAAATTATCCCTCGGTAATACTGATTACTGAGGGATTTTTTTCATCGGGATCCGTCGTGAAAGCACTCGTCGTTAATTCTATATAACCGATAAACCCTCAGAATTAAGTACTTTTTCCTACCAATTTTTCCCTCAATATAAAAAATAACATTCCTCGGTAAAAGCATTTGAACAAGGAAGAAAAACACTTCATAGGGCTATTTGTTATCGGTAATAGTTAACTTCCGATGATTTCTTTTTGTCGGTAAAATTATGATCCGTCGGGAATAGAATTTCCGACGACATATGTTTGCTCGGAATAAAAATTAGTCCCTTGGAAATTACTAGCTTCAAAATATATGAATCCCTCGAAAATAATGAATTTTCCCTCGGAAATGTTGAATATTGACCACTAACATTTCTGCGGAACTCAATATTTAATTAAAAACCTCAATATTACGTTTTTTTTTCTTTATTTGTTCTATCAATTAATTCGGTACTAAAGTTATAGAATCTATGTCTAATAAAGTTCACTAAATTAAAATAATAATAATCCAATACATATAACCAAAGCTAAATGTAGTTTTGATGGTTCAGCTTCATACAAAATGATTCCGGGAAATTTACACAAATAACCATAAAAGTTTTTGCTTTTTCCATCCTAACCCCCCAAACTAATTTCTATTAACATTAGCCATAAAAAAACCTTTGAGACCAAAATACCCCTCACATCTCTCCCCCAACAATCTCTCTTTCACTCATCTCTTCCAAACCGAAGAAACATCCATAGTCGGCGGCAACATCAGCCCTCGCCGTCGGCGGCTCCATCCATCATCGGCGTCCGATCTACCATCTACGGCCTTCAACAAAACTTAGGTTAGCCATTTTATTTATATTTCATTAATTTAAAATGAAATTTTAGAATAATAGTGGTTGTAGTTTGAGAATAATGGTGTTGGTGGTGGTGGTGTTTGTGGTGGTTGTTGTTGTTTTGGGAGTGTTGTGTTTTGGGAGTGATTTGTTCTTTCACTTGTTTTGGGTTGAATGGTGCTGCACATATGGTGTAGAACCGCTGTCCAGAGAAGGGCGCTAGAGTGCGCGCGTCGCTCGCGCAAGCAACGGGCGCTAGCTCGCGCCTGTCGCTGGGCAGCAGCGCGCGCGCACGCTTGCTGTGCTCGCACCAAATTGGTGCAACAACAAGCCTCTCGCACCAATTTGGTGCGACAATGTGCGACAGGCCCTGTCGCACCAAATTACAGTGGGTTTAGTTTTTTTTTTCCCGTCAAGTCAATTTATTTAATTTTTGTTGTAAATGCAATGTAATAATGTTATAAATATTACAGATATATGGCGAAATCAGAATCATCGGAAATCAAAGTAGGCATGATGTATTTTCGTTATGCCGATCACTTTTCGGGTCGAATTTCGAGCATGTGTAATTTATCTTCGGTCGTAAAAGCCATCGAGGAAAAATTAACAAAGCGGCAGTTGAATTTGTTCAAGAAGGACATATTTGGGCATTTCTTGGAGTGTCGAAACTTTTCATTTAGTGGGGTAATTTTGCACAATCTTTTACTGAGGCAAGTGGCCCATGAAGAAGATAGCCGTGAGGATCAGTTATGTTTTCAAATTGGTGAGCATTTGTTTCGCTTGTCAATTGTAGAATGGCGACTGGTTACTGGACTTTCATATGGTGTAGATACCAAACTAAGAAATAACAAAACGGTGCATAGGTTACGGAATACGTATTTTGGTGGTGTGCATCGCAAGATCAATCTTAAGGAATTCGATGCATTATTTAAGAAGTTGAAATTCGAGGCAATGGACGATATTGACGCATTAAAGATTGCGCTCTTTTATTTTGCGGACAGAGTTCTAAATGCAAGAAAAAATCACTGTCAAATTAATTTCTCATGGCTTAATGAAGTAGATGATATAGAGTACTTCCGAAAGCGTCCATGGGGTCTTTTGTCGTGGAAAATGATATACGAGAGTCTTGACAATGCACTGTTCGAGAAAAACGAGAAATTTAAGACGACTCAGTTGAAAAACCCATATCATAACATTGAAAAGTACAATCTTTACGGCTTTACATCTGTGGTTCAGGTGCGTTGTTTTTTTATTTATTAATAAGTTTTATAGTATTAAATATTTTATAGTTGTTTTAATAGGTTTTTCAATTTGGTTGTTATAGGCTTGGATTTACGAAGCGATTGGAGGTTTGCCGCCAGAATGGGTTGTGAAAACGAAGAAGAAGATTCCCCGCATCGTGCAATGGAAGCCCATGGCGTCTTCGAGAATCAACTTTGCTGAGGTTTATTCGTTCTTCAACAACGAATCTCGTCTTGTAAGTAATATGTATTAGTTATTTTTTTAACGTTACTAAATTTAAGTTATGTATACTTACTTAAAATTTTGGATTGAATTTATGACAGGGGCACGTTTTACAAACCCTTGAGCCGAATGCAAAGGAGAGTAGCAGAAAATATTGGCTCACTGTGAAGGATTACATGCCACGCATTCCAGACTGGGTTCATAAGGTCGGTATCCTATAAGTACTATTATTTGTTTAACCAAAATTTTTTATTTTTCATTTACTAATTTTAAATGCTACTTTATATAGCACCAACCCTCAATCAACGCGATGCCGTCCGTTACAAGGCAATCAGACGAGCATGGCGACATACCAAACCCAACACCAGAGCAGCGTCATGACACTTCTGAGGATGAGGTGGCTGTTGATGACCACCAGGAGCAGACAGACAACTTTGATGACGCACATGATTCTGAGGTTATAAATAATTTATTTTCTTCCTTTATAAATCATTTTTTTTACTATTATTCTAAACTTTTACTTATTTTCTTTTGTAATAGTTGAAGACAAAGCAGTTTAATGATTACATGCGATGACGGCTGGACAAGATTGATTGTAACGTTTATGAACTGAAGTCAGAATTAAAAGATTTTAAAGAAACCGTGTTTGGATTTATCAACACATTTTCTAAACGTCCAAATAAGGATTCTCCCACTGGACGCTCGTATGCGGTGAGCAAATTTAAATTTAATAATTGTGTTTGTTTAACTTTTAATTTGATAGCTGTTTAATATGTTCATATTCCCGAATAGGCCCCAGATGACTATGGAATGTATACTGATGTGGGCAATTAAAATTTTTCTACTCCCACGTCATTATTGTTGAGTGTTAGAAAATGTATATTTATAAAGGAGAAAATCATCATTTTACACTTCAAGTTTTACTAACACCCTTACTTTTATGTATTTAACCTTCTTTTCATTTAATTACGTGTGTTTTATTTTAATTAAGTATTTTATGTATTTTAGGGGCATCATAGTCATTTCACAATAAACGAGAGATCAGATGGCAAAACGGACATCACTTTTGAACTCAGGACGGTCGAAAACCTTAGGAGGAGCATAAAAGGAAAAATGGTACTGTCTACGTTACTGTTCACGACACTATTCACATAGACGAATCGATGATGTGGCATTGACCGATGATGTGGCATTGACTGATGAGGTGTCACGATTCTGTTGGACTAAAATTCTTATGTACTGTTGATGGTGACATTGCAGCATATCAGTGGACCAAAAATCTCGTGTACGGTACATGCATAACATAGGATTATTTTCAACAAAACTGCATAACTATTCAACCCGGGTCAAACCGTGTTTAGGGATGGCAATTGTACCCGCAAACCTGCAAACCCGCCCAAACCCACCCGCTAAAACCCGCCCGCTGCGGGTAATTTTACCCGTTGCGGGTGGGTTTAATATTATAAATTAAAACCCGCACATAGATGCGGGTGGGTTTGGTATTGACCTTAAATCCGATGGATACCCGCATGGATATCCGTCAAACCCGCAATATTTTTTTAAAAATATTTTAAATTTAATTTTAATTAAAAAATTTTAATTTAAAACATGTATAAAAAAATTATACAATTATTCAAAATGTATAAAGGAAATTGGTCAAAGGCCCAAAAGCCGAAGCCAAAATTTTGTGTGTGTGCAGTGTGTGTGGCCCATCCGCCCATCTCCCGTTCAGCCATTCTAAAGTGATAAACTAAAAACCTAAAGCAAATAAAGGCATTTTCCCTTTTGAGTCTTTGACTTAGCCGCAAATGAGCTGACCATCTTCTTCGACCCGAGTTGACCATCTTCGTCATCTCTATCTTCAATTCTTCATTCAACATTCTTTTCTTCTTCAACCCGATCGTGTGAGTTGTGACAGTGAGCTAGCCCCTTGCCGCCAGCTCTCTTCACTGCCAACAAAGACGCGTCGTGCTGTTGCAGCCAATTTTGCAGTCGTGAAAGGTACGAATTTAGATTGGTTTTTTTGTGGGATAAAGCCAAGAATTTTAAGGGAAAGTCCTGGAAAGTACACGCAATAGCCAATGGATTCTAAAACAGGGGGCTTTCATCAAGTTGTGACTGAGGGCCTCGGGAATTTAATTTCAATTATTTTTCTATCTTGACTAGTAATGGTGCCAAGTGCCAGTTTTTGATCCCGTGATTGCTGATGTCGTGTGGTTTAAGTAACAAAATTTTGAGTATTTATCTATAGTGCGAACGTAGATTATTTTAGAACAATAATTTTTTAATTTTAATTTTCGTCTCTTTGTAAATTTTAATTTTAATTTTCATCTCTTTGTAACTTTTAATTTTAAGTAGATATTCAGACTTAAAAACATTTATTGAATTAAATGAGATGATGCATGATGTAGTATTTTATTTAACTCCATCAATTTAGTTAAAAAAATTGAAACTCAGAACGTCAACAATCTATTAATTTTGTTGCTTTTGAGTTGATAATGTAAATAGTCAGGCTAGTGTAAATTGTTGAATTCGCTTGCTAATTTTTCATCTTATCTTTGCTGAATTCGCTTGCTAATTCTTGTATATTGATTTAAACTTTGTTGAAATTTTTCAGGTAAAAAATGGCGCAAGCATTTGATCTCAGCGACAATAACTCGCTTACAACAAGAACAGAAGTTCAGAAAGCTTCAAATTTATATATTAAATATTGGTGATTTTAAATGTAAAACCCGCAAAAAATCCGTCGGGTACCATTGCGGGTTTGGTAATTGTTAAAACCCGCTGCAGGTGGGTTTTCTTAAAAAAATTAAAACCCGTTGCGGGTTGCGGGTGGGTTTGGTAATTTAAATTTTGTGCGGGTTTGGGTTTGGTAATGGCAAACCCGCTGCGGGCGGTGCCCATTGCCATCCCTAACCGTGTTATTGTTCATCCGCGTGGTCAAACCGCGTACTGTTGACTGATGACGTGGCGCAATCCTGAGCGTCCAAACTATTTTTAATCCGATGGCCATGATTTACTCCATGTATCTATAAAAAGGGGGCCTCCCCCCTAATTTGATATCACTGAATCCATTTTTGGGATCCATTTTCTGTAATTCCTTCTCCATTTTGTATTTTCTACGTATTTTAATAAATTTCCATTTTGTCCATAGTTCAATTATGAGTGACTAATTTTCTTTCAAGCTTGGGTTGAAGGTGAAGTCTCAACATGTGTCATGGGCTTTATTTGATAAATTTACTTTCTCTTCCCCTCTAATTTTTGTGGATGTTTTGACTTCTTGTCGACAAATAATACTAACTTGTCTAGTACCGCCTTGGTTTCACCGGCCCCCTAGTACAAGGTTATTATTATTTGGCACGATAAGCCCTTAGCACCATATTGATTAGAGTGTGGTTCATGAGGTGTGAATTCCTCCCTCATGATTTAATTGGCATTAATAAGGATTATTTAGCCCATGATGCATGTTGATACGGATCCAGATACCCAAGTATGTCATCTCAATAGATTTCTCTTCAATTTATTCTCGCCATTTCAATTCCAATTTTAGAATTTATTCTCGCCATTTCAATTTCAATTTTAAGATAATCTAAGTCACTTTCACCACAAATCCAACCACCCTCATACAAAATTAATTCTACAAATAATTAAAATCCACCTCCTCGTGGGATCGACACTCATCTCCATTAATCTATTCTACAATAGATTCGTGCACTTGCGAATTCAATAAAATTTGCACAACAATTATATAGCTTCTACGGGGATGTTAGTGGGGAGAGCGTGCAAGTTTTCACAGAGGCGCCTCCGGGGATTAGTAAGTTCAGCCGACCGTACAGACCGTCGTATGTTTTTGACAGTTCTTATATGATTCCTCCATTTAGGCGAGGGAAGAACGTCTGACGTTTACCTCCACCACAAATCATGGCCCATGCAATTGACACGAGTACGAGTCTGGATATAAATCCACTAAGAGGATTGGAGGATTCTAGTCTGTATGCTGAGTTTGATCGATGGTTCGTTGGTGATATGACAGTGGATCAGAGAGTCCAGCACCCGCGGTCATTCTTTGAAATAATTTTGGGTATAGCTTCGATGGGATGGCTAAGCGATGAGGTAATTATATTTTCGAAGTTTTTTGAGTGTTGTGGATTTGTATCTGAATTTTTTCTTCTAAATCGAAATGTTTTTGTTCCTCTACAACATATTCACGAGTATTTTCGCTTGATTAGCGAGAAATAACGGCAGTATCCCAATGCCTTAATTCAATGTGTTACACATAACGACACATTTTTTTGGGTAACGTGCCAATATAACTTATAAATACCATTTCTTTTTTCTTTATTATCGCCTTTAATTTTTGTTAATTTATGCATTTCTTGGTTATCTATGTACTAGGTGTTCTTGAATCAGTTATGGAATAACGGGGATTGTACGGTCGATTCATTAGTATTTGACGACCGCTTGAATTGCTATCTTTGTGGGCGACAGCACACTATGTCCAAATCAATGACGGATGTCAATATGGTATGTATTTTATTGCATTTCACATCCATAATGAAAATATACAAGTTCTCGCTTTTTCTTGGTTATTTTTCAATTTCATATATAACGAACATGATTATTTAATGATAAATTTTTATATATAGCTACTCATCCCTGTTAACTTGGACGGCGTGCATTGGGTACTAGCACGAGTAGACTTTCGTAAAAATAAAGTCTGGATTTATGACTCATTACTCACATTTTGCGACGACAAAAAATACAAGTTAAAATTCAAGCCGCTTGAAGTTATCTTCCCTCGATGGTTGGAATATGTTGGCTTCTACAACATCCGACCTGAGTTGCGGAGTGCCAACTCCTGGAAAGTTATCGCAGTTAAGAGCGTGCCACAACAAGAGCCCGGAACTGGCGATTGCGGTATTTTTTTTTTTTTATTGATGTTTATGATGTATTTAATGTTCGGGCTTAGATTAGAGTTTAACGCTAGTTATGTCGAGTACTTTAGAAAGAAGATTGCAATTGACATATTTAATGACGATATTGTATTGTAAACCTTTGTAGTAATTCGAATGTTGAAACTTGAATTTTTATTCTAATTTGTGCACTTAAGTTTATATAATTTTAATGCTCACATTTTAATATTAAAAATAAAATAAAATTTCATGACATAAGTGTACAATACACAAATAAACAATAACAGTTTTAACCAACGAATCGTTGAAACAATACAACTAACTTCGAGTCGACGCAATGAGATTTTTACATCGCTTACAATTATGCCCCAGTTCATGACACCGCCCGCATCTAACTGTCCGCCGGTTAACGTCCTCGCCAGCCGAAGGTATTCTGAGCTCTTTACGACGGCCAGGTGGTGGTGCCTCAACTGGTGGGTATACTTGCATCTCCTGAATTTCATCTGGAATTTCCCAATCAGCCACGTCGCCAACTGGCTCCACTGGTTGTGCATAAGCCATCGCCAACGATTCTGTACTGTAAAAGTCCGAACAAAGGTTAATAAAATCCACTTAGACAATTAGACACGCCGCAATTGCATGAGCACATACAAGCTGATCAACCTGAAACACTCTGCAGGAGCAAGTTTTTTTTTGCAAGTCAACCAAACCTTCCTTAATCCCACCACCTACAACTTGAAATCGATGCAGAGACACTAGCCGAATTATCATTCTTTCAGCTATAGTTCTCCTCTCAGTGACTATTTCACCAGCCCATATTGTTAGCCGAGTACTCATTGATTCAACCACAATTTTTCTATCATAAAACCATTGCTGCAATGTTTTCCTAAAGTAATCAACAAGATGAGTAACAAGAAATTTTCGCGGTTCCCTCATGAAAGAATTAACACTCTCCGCGATGTTGGTGGTAAGTATGATGTACCTCCTACCTTCAAACTAAGACCTTGCCTAATTATACGTACTGATATTCTTTTCTAAGTAATCAGCCGCACCCAAGTGGATCATCCACAACCCTTCAAGTTATTTTTTAAATTCCTCGTGGCCATATGCTTTTGCTGCATTAATAAAGGCGGGCTCAAATTCATCCCAAAGAGCTTTGGACATCCTAAACCGTGACTTAATGTTACCTTTCACATGGTAAAAACAAACGCCATGAGTTGCATTGTGAATTACTTTAAGAACGACTCTCCTTATGACAGTGCATCGATTAGAGATAATTATCAACTCAGGTCTACTGCCAATCACTCTGTGTAACTTCATCATAAACCATTCCCAAGCATCATTATTTTTTGAATCCATGACCCCAATGGCCAATAACAGATACAATTGATTGTTACCATCAAGACATGTTGCTACGAACATGCTTCCATGATATAGCCCCTTGGAATGAGTACTTTCTACAGCAATGACAGGCCAAATGTACTGTATAAAACCCTTGATGGAGATCCAAGTGCTATAAAATAATACAAGAAATTACCATCTCCATCCCGCTCGAGGTGAGTGACTGTACCCTCATTCGCTTGAGTTAGTACGTGAAAGTATTTAGGGAGCAAGTTGTATGACTTTGCAGGGTTGCCTCGAACTATTTCAAGACTAACTTCTCTCGCCCGATATGCTTGCTGGTATGTTAACTGAACACCGTATTCCTGTTGCATATATGCTCTTATGTCATTCGGAATATAAATTCTCTTGTCTTGAATATATTTATCTGCGATAATATGACCGACAACCCAGCTCCTTACTTGATGACGTCTATCAACTAATACCTCATTGTGACAAGTGTGTACATTGTCAATTCTCCGCACCACCCAAGGAACATTTTGGTCGTTCGAACTTCTAGTTGCTCGAATACGCCATTTACATGATTCTGAACAATAGTAAGCCTCGAACCGTGTCGTTGTAGACCATGCAATCTTGAAATTAAACTTATCCCTAAAGACAACCATGCGTAGTTGTAATATAAACTCATTCTTCTCAACAAATAGTTTACCCACACTAATATCATCTGAGTCACAACTGCTAAGAAAGCTTGGAGCAACCATGTTCGAAGGCAAAATTGGAGCAAGACTTGTGAGGGGGTCAATCCTTCTTCTCGATCGAACCATAGGAGGAATATGTCCATTGCCTCTGTTATTCACAGGAGTATTGTCTTCACACTCATCCTCATACTGAAACGACGGAATATTCGAAGGACCGACTCCTCCATCATCACCATCATTATTGAAATGAGTGCCCCTCATACTATTAGAAAGTTCTGCACAAACATTATCCCCTTCTGTCTCATCATGAAGATCATCATTGTCTCGGAAATCATTGTTGTGATACGAAGAATACCGTTGCTCCAACGACGTCGTTATTGGAAATACCGTTGCTCCAACATCCTGTAACGTAATACCGTTGTCATCAATGTTGTCATAATTGTCGTGGATTGGAGAGTAATATTGCTGCAACGACATTGTCCTTGGCAACACCTCTTCTTCATTATCGGGGCCAGACATATTTACTCTAAATGAAGTTTCTGTATCGACATGTGGCTCAATATCTTCGCTCGGAACTCGAGGTGATGTAGTAACAAATATAGGAATGCATCCAAAATGGGCTACATTGGATGCCATATGCAACACAACCCTCACCATTTCATCATCAAATATATCCATGGGCAGTACACATATACGATATAATGTGTTACTAGACCTCAAAGTTGTCTTCATTGTGATACTATATTTATTATGATTTATTTGTAACACCTCGTATACTCTTGCAAAAAACTGATCGAACAGACAATTTTTCCCAACCAAAAAAGCTCTATTTTTACTATTCACATACTCCATACGGCCATCCTCTAACGTCTCCTACCAACCATCATAACACAATTCAAGTACAACTGAATCCATTAAGCCTGAAATTATAAAAAAAAATAAATTATTTGAGCACTATCAAGTTAATAGTCAGTTGCAATGAATCTCTCTCTCTTGGTGCATATGCCTTTTGGTGCGACAGGCAGCCTGTCGCCAGATTCACCCATGACTCCGAGTTCACTGAAACTCTCGAGCAAGTTTAAAAAATAACTCATACCACTAAGTGATGCCGATTAGTGTTGGATCCGAATATATTATGATCGGATTTCACTTTTATTGTTCACCGTCGGCGTTTATCATTGCCTTTTGCTGTCCCCGGTGATGATTAAAGAGTGGAAAGCTGCTTTTGGTTTGACGAAAGGGGAGAAAGAAAGTTGCTTTTGGTTTGTAAACAAGGGTAATTTGGGGAGAAAAGCGTGTGTTTGGCTAATGTTGATAGAAAAAAATTTAGAGAGTTAATTGTGAAAATAGTAAAAGTTTTATGATTATTTTTGTAAATTTCCCAATGATTCCTCATCTTCATATTCTCACACATCAACAACTAAGGTTGTACATTCATACTTCTTAAATATTCCAGCTATTTGGCTCATCACTGTCAATTTGTTCCTCATCTTTTTTCTCTACTCTAGCGTCCTGCATTATTATTTCAAAACCTCTTTTATATAAGTACGCCATGCTATAATATTAACTAAAGAAAGAAAGGGACAATAAAACTAAATAAAATTAGTCCAAACACTTGACATATTCAAAACAAAAAAGAATTTAAAGTAGATTTAAAGGAAACAAGCGCTAACTTATTTAGTGCAACTAAAGAAGAGATGTACAATATATCCAATCACCAAAGGCAAAAACATCCTGAAACTCAATAAATTTTCACAAGCATGATATAGTGGTATTATATAAATAAGTTACACAAGCAAGGCAATCCCTTCAGTTACCCAAAAGAAATGATATCTTTATAAAACAACAGTCTTGGCAACAAAAAATCCTACCTCGTTTTTAATTCTCTATTTTTTCAGTCATCATTTTTAATAAACCATATGAAACTATCCTTCAAATTATTATCAAATTAAGACAACCACAGTCCAGCAATTCTCATAAAACTTATCCTTAAAAGAGAAGCAAAATAACTAAATAGATTAACGGCAAAAGAAAATAATTTCATTTAGCATTATGCATCAATCATAAGTTCCATTTAAGAGACAAAAAGAAAAATAATCATACCATGTTAGGCACTTGCTGGAAGCTTGATTGAGAGATAATAAAATTCATTTTCTCTTCCATCATTTTCATTTGCTCTTTTACTTTTCTAAGCTCACTTAATTCCTCTTCCATTTTTTCAACTTTTAATTCCAATTCTCGCCTTGGTATAATTAAAATTTATTTTATCTTCTTTAATTAAAAAAAAAACTCTGCTTAAACCATATAATATAAGAAATAAGCAAGCAAAAAGAAAAAGAAGAATAAAACTCACACTGGAAATCGTGCTAAGAAGATCTGCATTTGACGAAGAAAGATGCTACATTTCTCTCGGGGTTTCTGGAATTTAATTTGTTTTTTTATCATAAAGCAAGCAAAAGAAAGAAGCCGTGTCTTTCCTTTTTGTTGGTGTAAATGTCTTTTGCTTTTCCTGGTGTAAATGTCTTTCGTTTTTGCTTTTAACTACCAAGGGATGCTTTTATCTTTTCCAACAAATGTTTCCCCGGGTAATAAAATATATATATATATATATATAATTTATACTTGCAAAAACTTATTTCCGAAGGAATACGGATTCGTCGCTTCTAAATTTGGCGCTTTCAACTCTTGTGCTAAATTATTCACTCCTACCAAGTGATTTTATGCTCTTTAGCAATTAATTATTTTCCCTCGGTATTATCAGGTGGATTTTTTTATTTTTACCTACAAACGATTAACATCTCTCGGAAATACATTTTTTTCTTAGAGAATTTTAGTTCCCTCGGAAATAAATGATGGGAAATACCCAATTTTGTTGTAGTGTATTTCACATTTGAGCTAGGTAGATTTCTCATCAAAATCTAGTGAGCAAAGATTTTTAAGTTGTGGTCGGTAGACTTTTAGGTTGTGCTATAAGCGTATGCACGTAAAATTTCAAGAGACTTAGATGATAAGATATATATTTTAAGTGTAATAAATTTAAGGTAGGACTATTTGTGTTCTAAAAATTACTATAACCACTCTAATTTTAATAAAAATATGTATTATAAAGATACCCATCATGTGAATTACTATCAAGTACAATTTATTATAAGTCAATACTATATAATTACTTTGAGCACCCATATAGAACACTCATTATTCAATTTATAATTTCATACCTTAAACTCTAAAATTTTTATTTCCAACATCTTAATTAATATTTAAATGAATAACGCGGAAATTAATGTTGAGAAAAAATTTGACTTTAATACTTTTTATTTTAAAAATAAAATAAAACAAAAACATTGTATAAGAATTTTGTTTTTTTGGGACTTGGCCATTCTTCTTCATCTTCTTAATCTCTTCGTCGTCTTCTTCTCCTCCCTCTCTTTATTATTATTATTTTTTTGTTTGCAATATTTATGAAATATTTTTTATTATTATATTCTTATTGCAAATTATTTTGGGTTTAAAATTCAATATTGACCATAAAAAAATAAAAAAATTAGTAACTAAAATTATGTTAAATAATTTATTTGTAACTTGATTTAATTATATTATTGTGGCTATCTGTTAAATCTCTTAAAAATAATATGCTGAATAGTTTTATTAGTGTTTTATGTAAATAAAGTTAAGTAACTTACATAATAGTAAAGATATTTTTGGAAATTTAAAGAGTGTATAAAGTAAAACTTAATTTTTTTTGGGTGGGGTTATTTGAACCTACTAACCTATGCACTAAACCCACTTTGAAAATAATTTTTTTAATTAAAATACCCTTAAATTAAATTACAATTATGGATATTAAAATATAATAGAAAAGAAATAAAATTTTTACTTTTTAAACTCATCTTTACATTCAACATAATTTTATTAAACCCAAATCATATTTTCGTTAAACCCTAATCAAATAGAGGCCTGAATTACAAGTGGCAATCTTTTACTTTCAATTATTTTCCTACGGTTTGCTGCGCTTTCAAATGGAGCTCATCATTGATCGTTGAGTCCTTTGCTCTGATTATAATAGTACTCCTTTTATTTATTGAAAGATTCAAATATCATTAATCAAAAGCAGATTTGATTTTAATTAACGGGTTAAATTTCTTTTCTTTTTAATTTGGCTAATTAACGGAGTTGAATCAAGCTAAGCTGCATCGCCATTCTCCAATGATAGCTTAACCTAGCCACTAGCCCCTGTGCATGGTTGATTCTCAATTATCTGATTATCATCACAAGCTGAAGTGACACCTAGGTTGACGATTTCATTTTAATTACATTACCGTCTCCATCGCTGTTAAAATAAATAAATAAATAAATAATTCAATGATTGTTTATAAATGAATTTAATGAGTTTAGGGAATAAAAATACTATTATTATAAAAATTGAGTTAAAAACTGGTAAATTGAGTATTCAAGTGGGTTTATGGAGTAAAATTTTGACATTTAAAAATTTAATAATGAGTTTATTTAATAAAAAAAGTGTAATGATTAGTTTGTTGGGTTTAAATAGTCCCACCTTTTTTTATTATTAAGCTATGAGTGTGTAAAGTAATATGGTGCTCAAATTAATATTTAGAGTGCAAATATCCCCACCATAACATTTAAATAAATAAGATCTAGATTCCTTGAAAAATAATATTGAGAAAACAGCGTCGTTTTCGTGACTAT
Source organism: Citrus x clementina (assembly GCF_000493195.1). NCBI lineage: Eukaryota > Viridiplantae > Streptophyta > Magnoliopsida > Sapindales > Rutaceae > Citrus > Citrus x clementina. The sequence goes on along the minus strand of NW_006263303.1, from coordinate 15,717,316 downwards.
TTTATCATCATTTTTTTATTATCGTTGTTCAAGTTCTTTTGACATATTTAATCCAAATGTATCCAGCAAAAAGCTTTTAGTTCTGGTAAAGTTTTTTTCTTTTCCTTTTTGGGGATATATTAGTTCTGGTAAAGTTGATTAGGTTAATTTGAAGAACCTATAATTTGGATTGCTAGAAGTACATAAAAGTAAACCCTTCTTGAACATTCAAGATCGCTTGATTAAGTCATATCTAGACCATAAATTCAGTAACGCTTCAGTAAAAAGACATGCGTATATATATATATATGAATAACTTCAGCTTCATACTGATTAGATTCTTAATTACTTGTAAGTTCTAATTAAATCGATGTCCAACCATTATCCAATTTTGACCGCTCAAGATATTTTTAGCACATTATGTCCTAAGCATATAATTTCAATTCCATAACACAACACATATTACATTTTGACCATTGTGATACAGAAATTTCATGCCCCAACAACTAATTGTTGTAAGAATACTCCAACCAAACTGTTGAGCTGTCGGTTAAGGTGGGAAAAGATGGTGAGGCCACCAACACCAAACACTACATAGTCAATGTGCAGCTCACCTGAAAAAACTTCACATAATAAGTAACACAAATTTCTTTCTCTGCTTCTTTTCTTGTAGCACTTCCAAATTCCCATTTGCCTAAAGAAAAATGCAAAGCAAAAATACATCAAGTCAAGCCAATGCCTAAAAAATTCTCCAAAGTGTATAAGCCCATGCATGCCACATTTCAATTATTTGCCCTTGCTTACTTTAACTTGTGCACTAACACACAGTTTGGTGAGTTAGCTGATCTCCTAGTTCTCATTCAACTTATCTCACATATTCTATTTTTCTCACTTTTCATTCACTTTCTGGTCTCTACAACTTTCCCATGATGGAGTTGCCAGTCAGGGCACCGGTTTCCGGTAGCCGGAAAGCCTTATGCAGATTAGAAACTAAAAATTTGTCCTACAAGTTATGCAGTAAATTTGATGAGTTCAATTGGGTTTATGGTGGTGTGACTTCAAAGAAAGATCCTAAGTTCATTTTGAAGGACGTCAGTTGTGAAGCTAGGCCTGGCGAGATTACTGCAATTGCTGGTCCTAGTGGAGCAGGAAAAACAACATTGCTAGAGATTCTTGCAGGGAAGATATCATCGCGAAAAGTTTCAGGTAAACTGCTAGTAAATGACAGGCCTATGGATGCTGAACATTTTCGAAGAATATCGGGATATGTCACTCAAGATGATGCACTGTTTCCATTGCTTACGGTTGAAGAAACATTAATGTGCAGTGCCCTTCTAAGGCTAACTGCAGGCAGGCGAAAACAGGCTGCCAGTAGAGTTAGAGGGCTATTGAAAGAGCTTGGCCTGGATCATGTTGCAAGCTCAAGAATTGGTGGAGGATCATCAAATTGTGGCATTTCAGGTGGCGAAAGGCGAAGAGCTTCTATTGGAGTTGATTTAGTTCATGATCCTGCTGTTGTTCTGATTGATGAACCAACTTCAGGTTTGGATTCAGCTTCAGCTCTGCATGTTGTTACATTGCTAAAATCAATGGTGGTCAAACAAGGTAAAACAATTATTTTAACCATCCACCAACCTGGTTTTCGAATCCTCGAGCTGTTTGATCGGCTTGTTTTGCTTTCAAATGGGTTTGTTGTTCATAACGGAACACTAAATCATCTTGAAGAGAGGCTCAAGTCTGCTGGCCACTGCATTCCTCGCCATGTCAATGTGCTAGAATTTGCCATTGATGTCATAGAAAGCTTTGTTATACAAACTTCTGAAACTCTCAAGACAGCAAATGATAAAGACGATCTTAAACTGAGGGTCGCATACTCCAATAATTTTGAAGAAAAGCGAAAGCTTCTTTCCTATCCCAACTCTCATGTCCAGGAGGTCTTAATACTGGGACAAAGATTTTGTTACAATATATTCAGGACAAATCAGCTTTTTGCCACAAGAGTTATACAAGCCTTGGTGGCTGGATTTGTGCTTGGAACCATATACTTGAAGGTTGGCAATGATACAGGACAGGTTGCTCTGCAGACCCGAATTGGATTCTTTGCTTTCAGCCTCACATTCTTGTTATCTTCCACAACAGAAGGCCTGCCAATTTTCTTGCAAGAGAGAAGAATTCTAATGAGGGAGACTTCAAGAGGGGCTTATAGAGCTTCTTCTTATGTTTTATCAAACACCCTCATCTTCATTCCTTTTCTTTTGATGGTTGGTCTTCTCTTCACCACTCCAGTTTACTGGCTGATTGGCTTGAGAAGACAAGTTGATGGGTTCCTCTTCTTTTCTCTGGTGGTTTGGATGGTGCTTCTGATGTCCAATTCTTTTGTTGCATGTTTCAGTGCTCTGGTGCCGAACTTCATCATGGGAACATCAGTGATCTCGGGGCTGATGGGTTCATTCTTTCTCTTTTCCGGCTACTTCATATCGAAGGACAAAATTCCTGATTACTGGATTTTCATGCATTATTTGAGTATGTTTAAGTACCCATTTGAGTGTTTTCTGATAAATGAGTATGGAGGAGAACAAGGGAAAACAAGATGCTTAGAATTTGAGGAAGGAGAATGCAGTTTATATGGAAACGGGTTCTTAAAGCAGCAAGATCTCAGAGAGTCACAGAAATGGAGCAACTTAGCCGTTATGTTGAGTTTCATCATCGGCTATAGAGTGCTTTGCTTTTTCATCTTGTGGTGCAGATGTTACAGAGCTAGAAAGTAGATGACATTTTACAGCAAAGAGACATGATTATGTTTCCTCTTTTTTTCTTTTTCGCTTATTCTTTTACTCAAAAATTTCAATGATAATCAAACCAATGTATGATCTTTGAATAGATTCATTGATATGAGAAATTGTAGCTTAACTCTTTCTTGAAATAAATGGAAGCTTGCTTGCCCAGACATTTGCATACCTGAACCCATTTTCTTCAGATTTTCCCAACATTCTTTGAACTGTTTCATAGAAGTCACCTATTGCATTTTGTACTCTAACCTGATCAAAATTTCCGCAAATTTATTGATCTGAAGTGTTGATAACATTATTGAAATCATAACAGTGCTACTAAGTGATCACAGCTTAGTTCAACAGCTTTCCCAGAACTTGCTTCCTTGTTCCATATATTTTTGAATCATAAGAAAGGAAAAAGGATTAACTTGAAAGGAGAACCGAACTACTGAGAGAATACTATAGAATGAGAACAAACTGTCATAAACAAACATGAATTTCCACTGATGTTGGTATTCACTTAATTACTGAGAGGTGTGAGTTGAGTAAAGGAAAGAGCGGAAACTTCAGTCTAGCCAGAAGAAGAAAAATAAAAGAATCAAAGAGATCGATTGCCTACTAGATTACAGAAATTATACATCAAAGTAAGTAGCACACATTCGAGAAATGAAGTCTCCCTTGGTTAGCACTAATATGCACTTAAATGCTTTTGAAAGCAATTGTTATTTTGATTTTTTTCACAGAAAAAAAGAAAAGAATAATACTCAACATGCTGACCCTAAAATCTAAAAGAAAATTTACTAGACCTAATTGCTTCGGTCGAATATGGAATTGAAGGTCATGGTAGCATAAGAGGTAGTCATATTTCCTGAAGAGAAAGATGAATGATCAAGCTTGCTTGAGTCTCCAGATACAGCAGAAGCCTTGTCTTTCTCACCCTTGTCAACTCTCAGGCCCAACAAGTCAGAAAGAAGACCAGGTTTGGATATTTCCTCTTTGTTTACATCTATCTCACCTATTAGCATATTGACAAGAGTCGACATGGATGGTCGGCGTTTCGGCATATCTTGGGTGCAGAGCAGAGCAATCTTCAGATATCTGTGAGCCTCTTCAACACTATAATCTCCATTCAATGAGGCATCTACCAACTCCACCAGCTTCCCCCTTTCATACAGTTTCCATGCCTATGTACCACAAATCTTCTTAAGAATGTTTCCCAAGATGAGTAAATGACTCTTAAAGGCCATTAAAGTTTAGTATCACAAATCAAATATCATTTGATAAAAATGCTTAAATGCATACCATTTCTAGAAGATATTGTTCTTCGTAAGGTAACCGCCTGTTTGTGTTACACCTCCCACTAACAATTTCCAGCAGCAGAACACCAAAGCTGTATATATCCGCTTTCCTTGTTAATTGACCTCGTATAGCATACTCAGGTGCCAGATAACCTCTGCAGAAACAAAGTAAAGGCGTCCAATAAATAGGTGAGTTCAAAGGAAATTTTTAATATTATGAAATTATCATATTCAGAAGAAATCCAAATCTGAGACCACCAACTTGGGGCTTGGCAGTCCATACAGCACTTGTTTGCAGCATATTAGAATTCATTGCAATTAGATTAGAACAACTCCAACAGCATAACAAGTATCTATAATAGGTTTTACACCAGGTCTAAGATATATTACAATACTGCTAGGGACAATAGAGTAATTATCAATTTTGTGAAGGTTCTGCTAATTCAATCTGATTGACCGTATAGTTTTTAGAACCATAAATCAATAATGTGGAAATGTCCACCAATCAACTCATGACTGTCAAACCAAATTAAACACCAGTCGAAAAACTTGATATGAGATTGAATCAAACTGCATTTTCTACAATCAATTTTAGCAACAATCTAGAGTTCCTTTAGAGAGTTGGACAAATAACTGAAGAGACTTATTTATAAGTTGACAAACTTACTCTGTTCCAGCAACACGTGTACTGATGTGAGTAAGGTTAGCTGGAAAAAGCTTTGCAAGACCAAAATCTGAAATTTTGGGTGTGAGATCTTTATCAAGGAGTATATTGCTTGCTTTGATATCTCTATGAACTATGTGTGGTTGAACCTCCTCATGAAGGAAAGCAAGCCCCTTAGCAACACCAATGCAGATATTACGACGTGTTTGCCAATTGAATTGAATACTGCTGTGACCTCTACCTAGAAGTGTTTGTGCAAGACTGTTGTTCTCAAGATAGCCGTAGACCAAAATCCTGTGGTCCCCTTCCACACAACAACCATATAACTCAACCAGGTTTTCATGCTTTATATCTTTGATAACATTTATTTCTGTCAAGAACTCCCGCACCCCTTGCCTTGAGTCAGCTGACAGAACCTTTATAGCAGCCAGAGTGCCATCTTTCAACGTTCCCTGTTAATTAACTAGAGTTTCTAAAGGGAGCCGATTGTTGGAAGTTGAAAATAAATGGACAATTCATTTATTTATGAAGTTAATCTTCAAAACATTTGGAGAATATCACAAAGTATGCAATCACCTTGTAGACTGAACCAAAACCTCCTTGTCCTATTTTATTGGCCGGACTGAAATTTTCAGTTGCAACTCGCAAGTCTTTGTAACCATAGAGGTTAGTATCTTGAATTTCTGAAACATCTGTATTGACATAAATATGTTAGAAGCTTTTAGATACACATAAAGCAAATAGAAAAAGCAGTTCTGAGAATTTGAAAACAATGCATATCTTTGTTATTCAGTCATGCTCCAAAAAAGTGTAAAAATGCAACATTTGTTTGTATTTCACAATAATTAGTCCTTACAGATAATAATGCTTTCTTTCAGTTAAGTGCTAGTTTAAGTGCTTAAGTATCATCAAAGTCGACTATTAGTCAACCTAGGAAAATCCACAAAGCGAACCAAGTTTATATCAGGCCCTAGCCTAATGCTTCTACTCCATTACTCATGAGAATCTCCTTGACTTAATACCTTTATTAACTTCTACTCTGTGAGTAGCCGAGGAAGCTCTCTTCCTTCTGAAAAATAAATGGAAACAAGTCATGAGGAGTTGCTTTCTGTGAGCCAATGCTTCAACCCAAATAAATGCTCTGCCCTGTACAAACCATAAATCAAAGACTACTTCATCATTTGACCAATAAGAGTATATTCACCAAAAAACAATGCCAGTGTCATCAATAGTTTAATACCATCCACATCTGCTAGTTTCTCCGTTAAAAGGAGAAAAGAAAAGAAGAAGAAAGAAAGCAAACATAAAATTTATGCGCATAACCACAAACTACTTGACATGTGTATCCCATATACATCCATGCTTAAGTCTTAACAAGAGGAAAACTGTTCAATTCTATTTTGGTTTTACAATTTCCAGAGTCTGTCTAGGCAGGCTCAGATAAGCAGTTCGCCTTTATTACTATTAAATTTATACTGGAATTTATATATGAACTTCATTGTTTGACCAGCTTCTAAATCAGATCGAGTAAAGAAATAAATACAAAAACATATATATCGAAAGGGGAAGAAAAATGTTTAGTAATTTATAATGAAAAAATCAGAGGAAAGTTTTATAATTACTCAACTCAGAAAACAAGAAGCAACCAGCCTCTAATCACACAGTTCCCAAATTAATTCTGAAAAAGAACAAGTTGCAGAAGGATTCCATACAGATTATAAAGAAACATTGATGATGATGATGATTATTATTATTTAAAAGAATTAATTCTTATATGGGATTACCATTAAACTTGCACTTAATATGATCAAACTACCAAAACAACTAATTCTTCACACTCACAACAAATAACCCAAAAAATAAAAATAAAAATAAAAAAAGCACACACACACAAAACTCAATTAAACGAAACACATAACACATAAGAAAGTATATGACCCAGAATTCAGTTAGAACTTTCTTGCCAACCAAACAAAACGCAGTAAGTAGGAAAAAGCAGAGACTCTCCTCACCTTAGGTGGTGCAACAAAAGGGCAGATGTAAGATAGAAGAGAAAGGGAGATGGTTGAAGTTTGTGATATTGGCTGCAATAATAGAGTTGGAAATTTACAATTGCTGTTCTTTTAAGTGCCGAGTTGAAATGTCAAAAGTCTTTCTTTTAAATCACATCAGTTTCGTCTGCTGGCAACTGTGATGCCCTCCGCGGTTTGGCCAACTTGTCTTCGCATTTTGTCGTATTTTTCTTATGTTTTTAAATAAATATGACAACGAAACCCAAGTCTTGGCTGTCGAAAATATCAAAATAGTCACGTTTGGGCGCTGCCAGTAGTTTTCTTATCTACTCTATAAAATTATTTTATAAGTTATAAAATTTATTATTTAACCGATGACATAAATATTAAAATTTAAGTACAACCCAAATGTTGGAATCGCTATTGGTTTATTATCATTGGAAAAAAAGGATTTTCACCTATAGGTTTTGATGCATTAGTTTATTCTGTTCTTATTATATAAATTATATCTCATTTCATCCATATTTTTTAAAACAATAGCTCAAAATACCCTTTCGTTAATTTATCGTTAGTTTATAGTATAATTTATTAAGGATAAAATAGAATTTTCAATTACGGAGATGCAAACTATTTTAAAATAAAATTCTCAAACATAAGTAAATCTTCTGTATAAATTTAAAATTTAAGGATAAATTAATGAATAAACAATAATAGTACTAAATAATATGTAAAATATATATTTAAGATAAAATAGGAAAAAACATAAATTTCAAATGCACTAAAGTGATTTTTTAGCTTATTTTTGAATTTAATATAATCAAGATAAATAAATAAATAATCAATTAATGCTATTATTTTATCAAAAGTAAACATAGACTTTTTTATTTTCCTAAAACAATGCACACTAAAGACATAAACACAAGTTTAATATAGTACATGTTAAAATACATTGTATTACAATATGTGTTTTTTTATCTTTTAGTTTATCACTTACTTTAATTTGGTTATTGATCCTTGATAATAATAATAATAATTTTATTGTGTTATCCTTAAAATTTTAAATTTAATAAACATACAAGTGCGCGTGCGGACACACACATATATTGTATATTCTTTAGTGTTATTTTTTTCATTATGTTATCCTTAAATTTAAGTTAGATGTTATTTAATTGCTCTGGAAATTTTTATTTTAAAATGATCTGAATCCATTTAATTGAAAATTCTATATTATTCTCAATGAGTTATAAAGTAAATTAACTATAAATTCACAAGAAGCATTTGAAATTATCATCTATGGATGAAATGAATTATTATTTAAGAAATAAAGATGAAATTGACTCTCGCATGCTTTTTTCCTTATTATTTTTTCTTGGACCACGCAAAACCTTTTTGTGCTTAGAAATATTACACAGTTGTGCCAAAAAAATAGTGTACGGAAAAAAATTATGTGGTGTTATTCACAAAACTACATGGATATCGTTATCCTCCTTGCATTTTTATTCAAAAAATTTTATGTCAAAATGGGATTTATAATGTTAATTATTTTATAAATTTTTCTCCTTATATCAAAACTTCGCAATCCCAGTTGTTGTATATAAAATTCATTCATTCCTCTTAAAATAATTAATAATAATCAAAATATTTTTTTATATTATATATATTTTGCTGTTTAATGTTGTCGTTACCAGGACACATTATTAGGTTTGTATAATATTGGATGACACTAATAATATTACTATATTAATTAAAGTAATATGCTGGTTTATTATGATTATGTTGGGCTTCAGTAGGATTTAATTGTATTATTAGACTTTGATATGTTGGTTTAATTGTATATTTAAGTGGGTTTCAATTATATTGGATTTTATTTGAATTGTATACGATGTTAAAAAAATTAAACTAATAGTTAAAGTAAAGAAAAAACATTTATTTATAAATTAAATTAACAAATATAAGATTTTACATTATAAATAGAAATAGGCATATTATTAACTAACTAAATTATTATGATAGAAATAATTAAATGTCAATCTATTTTATTTTGATAGATATTGATAAATTGATAAGTTAATATTTTTAATGATAAAATATGAAACAAAAAAAAAATGACACTAGCCAAATATTTAAATTAGTTATATAAAAATTTATAAATATTGAGAGTGAAATAATCTGCAACTATTTTTTTAATCTTAAGAGAACATATCCCATTTTGTTTAATAGTATATATAAATCCAGTGCTTAATCAAATGTTAATAAACTCTCACAATTACCAGAAAACATAAACCCTCCAGGAATTAAGGAGAGGAGGGGATGACTTACTGAACCAAGGAGTTATTAGCAACTATATTCCATGTTATTCGAACAAATTCTAGTTTCACTTTATTAAAATATAGATCCACAATAAATCATCCCAAGTGCTTTATTTACTTTAGTTGCTCAAGTTTCTATGTGAACAATAACTAATTCTCTCATGTAACTTATTATCTCGAGCCTTATAATATTGAGGGTGTGAGTTTGAGTTATATAACAAGATGAAGGTGGAGGATTTCTTCCATACACGAGTGATGTACATTTGTGTTTTCAACGATTGAAATAGTCCAATTCCTTAAAACGATCATGAACTAAAACGTGCGGTAAACAAGTCTTAACATATTGATAAGTTTTCTAATATCAAAGTGTCAAATTAAGCCGTCTAAATGCTTAAATTAATTAAAATAATTGTTTATTTATTTTTTTGACTAGCAAAATCGGAACGCATGGTCAAAAGTGATGAAGATAGTTTTCATTTTTTCCCTCATTCTATTTGTGGGAACTTGGAACATAAAATCTGAAAAACTGGGTCCGCCTAAGTTAGATTTACGAAACTTACGGCTGACCTGCAATATATCAATTAGCCCCCTATACTCTATATTATTTATAATATATTCATAAGTATTATAAAATTCTGTTTAACCCCTTATACTTTGTTTTATTTTATTGAAACCCTTGGAGTACCAATTCGCCCCCTATAATTTTAAATTTCCAAAATACCCTCCATTTAATTAAAAAATATAATAATGATTAAATAGATTATAATTATAATAATTATTTTATTATAATTATAAATATAATTATAATTTTTAAATGGATTATTATTATTATTATTAACAACAAGAATAAAAAGTATTATAATTAATTAATCTATTAACAATAATTAATAATAATTTTTAGTTAAAATTTCAATAATAATAATTAACAATCATTATTATTTATAATTATTTTTTGAATAATAATAACAACAATAATAATAATTAAAAAGCCAAATAATAATTATAATAAAATTAATTAAGGATTTTATAGTAATTTGTTACAATTTAACTCATTCCAATATTTATTCTAAGACAAAATAAACACATAAATGGTAATACAATTTATTCTAATTACGATTCATGCAGTTCAAGTAAATAAATTATTCTAATTCCAATTCTTCATTTTAATTCTAGCTATTCCAATTCTAACTCATAATATTTCCATATGATTTCGACTCCTTTTTAGTGAATGCACTATAAAATTGTAAATCACTTTATATTCAGTTAGATCACTCTATGTTATTTACAATTTTTTTTATAACTATTATGAACTTTTAGTGCATTCACTAAACATGAATCAAAATTAACTGAAAACATAATAAGTTAGAATCGAAATATCTAGAATCCAAATGATTTCGACTCCTTTTTAGTGAATGCACTATAAAATTGTAAATCACTTTATATTCCGCTAGATCACTCTATGTTATTTACAATTTTTTTTATAACTATTATGAATTTTTAGTGCATTCACTAAACATGAATAAAAATTAACTGAAAACATAATAAGTTAGAATCGAAATATCTAGAATCCAAATGAGGAATTGGAATCAGAATAATTTATTTACCTGAACGGCAGGAATCATAATTAGAATGAGTTGTGTTACCATTTATGTGTTTACTTTGTCCTAGAATCAAAATCAAAATAAATGAAATTGTAACAAATTAGTATAAAATCATTCATTAATTTTTATCATAATTATTATTTTGTATTTTAATTATTTTTATTGTTATTATTATTCAAAAATTAATTATTAATAGTAATTATTGTTAATTATTATTATTAATATTTTAACTAAAAAATTAATAGATTAATTAATTATAATACTTTTTATTCTTGTTAATATAATAATAATCCATTTAAATTATATTTTATTTAATAATAATTATATTTTTTAATTAAATGTAGGGTATTTTGGGAATTTAAAATTATAGGGGGCAAATAGGTACTCCCAAGAGTTTTATTAAAATAAAACAGAGTAAAAGGGGCTCAATGAAGTTTTATAATACAGAAAGTTTTATAATACTTATAAATATATTATAAATAATATAAAGTATAGGGGGCAGAATTATATTAACGTAACTTACGGCTGACCCCTGAAAACTTATATAAAGATGGTGTTTGACTTTTGGGACTTCTGAGGTAATGAGACTGGAAAATTGTCTGGTCGTACAACGGTGCAGGTACTTGGTTGACTGATATTTAGTGCACAAAGTTGACCCGTACCAAATTACCAATCGTGTGAAATGAGTAAATTTACTGGCAGCTATCAGTAACGATTTTGCCAAAAAGATAAACAAGATCCGGACCATCAGGCTATGTTTTTCGTTGACTAGGTGGAGGAGTGAATTTTAAGTAATTAACGGCTACGTTAGAGGAACTCCTTCGAAATTATATAATTAAAGTAATAAATAGTAAAAAAATACATTATATTTTTTATTGTATGATTATAAAAAATACATTATAATTCGAATATGGAAAAGATTTAAAAGAATTGTATTTCACTAATCTACTTTTACAGAAATTATCTTATTATTTTACGGTTACAATTTAAGAAATTTATAAAAATAGTTCCAAAACTTTTGGGTTATCTAAAATTGAATATTCTTTTTTTTTATGATAACTATAACTAACCAAATGCAAGTATTTCGAACCAAATAGTCCTCATCACTTTCAAAAAATTACCAAACCACTATCACTTTTAAAAAATCATCAAACCTTACCACCTCATTAAATCACCAAACCTTATTACTCTCAACAAATTACTAAATTCATCAAACAAATGTAGCAATGTATAACTGAAAATAGAATCATCAATTAGAGAGCAAGAAGTTAAAAGTTAGTGTATGTTTTTACACAATGTGGGTTTTTAAATGTTCTAAGTTTAGGCTTTAGGTTTGAAATCGATGTGGGTTCTATTATAAATATTATTGTTTTTGGTTCATAAAACAATGTGAATTCCTGTTGTGCATTTAAATTTGTAATTAGAATATGCTGAAATCAAAATAGGTAGGAATTGGAATGAGTTAGAATGGGAATGGAGAATGAGAATTAGAATAAATTATTTACGTGAACTGTAGAAATAGAAATCAGAATGCCTTTTATTCCCAATGATGTGCTTACTTTGTTTGAGAATCGGAATGGATTGTTTTAAGTTACTAAAATGCATTTAGTTAATTATTGTCATTTATTATTATTTATTATAGCAATTGTGATTATTATTATTATTTAAAAAATATTGTTATTAATAATCATAATAATAATGAAAATTATAATGATGATGATGATGATAACAATGATTTTGACAATATTAATATTATTGTTGTTGTTAGATGATAATTATTATAGTTAAAATTATTATCTTCATCATCATCATGATCGTTGTTGTTGTTATTATTATTATTATTATTATTAAGAACAATTACAAGAATAAGAATAATAAGAATAATAATAACATAATAATATGATAATATTGTAATTGAGGACAAGTGAAATTATGAAATTTGAATGGGGTAAAATGGAGAGTTCAAAGAATGAGAACTTGATTTCCAACCTCTCTTGGGAATTAAGTTCTCATTCCTTAATCCAAAAAATACGTGGGCTTCATATGTTTTGTTTTCATTTCCTTTTATTTTAACAAGTATCATCAATCATTCTTATTTCAGGTCTCGATTCCCCAATTACAAAAGTAAACACACTATTAAAGTACTTAACTTGAGCTGATAGATAAAAAATATTAAAAATAATAAAAATTCAAGTTCAAAGGAGATTGGAGGTGAAACCAGAATATGTGATACAGACATCTATTGTTGGCGACTAGCACCCGTCGCACATAATTATAGCCATTTACTTATATGTGACAGGCACACGTCGGCCTGCCTGTTGACAAGAACATATGCTTATCACCTATACTCGCAATATGTA
>NW_006263303.1:15695068-15699389 GCF_000493195.1 Citrus x clementina | reverse complement strand
GACCAACGCTATTCGCAGGGAAATCTCGGAGTTTACCCAGAGAGAAGACGAGCAATTTTTCGAAACATGGGAGCGATTCAATGGGCTACTCTTGAAGTGTCCACATCATGGGTACGAGAAATGGCATCAATGCCAATACTTTTTGGAGGGATTACTACCAAATGTGCAAGAATGACTAATGGCAACAAGTGGAGGAGAGCTAATGTCAAAAAGTGCGTCAGAAATTTGGGAATTCTTCCAGCGACAAGCGGACAATTCCCAACAACGGAGTCGATCACTCAGGAATACTAGAAGGATTAAAGGAGTGAATGAGGTTCACATTGGCGAGTCAACTTCGGGAATCAAAGAAGTCAAGGAGATGGTTGAAGGTCTTGCTCGACAAATAGCATCATTATCGACTGCTAAATCAACAGAACCACATGACCATGACTCATACTCAGATCAAGCCAATGCCATAGGTGTAATGAGAAAGCCATCAAATTACAACCCATACTCCAACACATATAACCCTGGATGGAGAGATCACCCCAATTTTTCATGGTCTCAAGGATTCCAACAGAATGGACCAATAGCTCCAGCTCCACCAATTCCACAAAATCCTCAAGCCTCTCAGCCACCATTTAGACCATACAATCAGAACCAGAACCACTCTCAACCTAGACCATGGGAGGATGCATTCCAGAATTTTAGGAATGTTACTCACTCCACGATTGAGCAACAGAACCGCACCATTGATGGACTACGAAATGAGTTGAGAGCAGGCTTCAACTCACAAGCTCAATCTGTTTCAAGCCTCGAGAAGATGGTGGGACAACTTGCTTCTTCAGTTCAAACCTTGGCAATGACCGTTGAGAAAGGTAAGTTTCCAAGTCAACCAGTGCCTAATCCTAAAGGAGTACATGAAGCAAGTACCAGTTCACCACAACAGCATGGAGAGGTCAAAGCAGTAATGACCTTGCGAAAAGGAAAAGAAGTCGACAACAAGGTGGAGATGCCAGTGACAAAAGAAAATCAAATTGTACCTGTGAATGTTGATGACTCATCACCGGAGGAGAAAGAAGAAACCAACCCACGAGAATACGTTCCCAAAGCTCCATTTCCTCAGAGGTTAGCGAAAGGAAAAAAGGGAAAATCTACAGGTGAGATTCTTGAAATCTTCAAACAGGTAAGTGTTAACATCCCTTTACTTGATGCTATTAAACAAGTTCCATCTTATGCCAAGTTTCTTAAAGACCTTTGTACTAAAAAGAGAAACATGCATGTTCAAAAGAAGGCATTTTTAACAGAAAACGTTAGTTCTATACTCCAACATAAAATTCCTTTAAAATGCAAAGACCCAGGCTCCCCCACTATCTCATGTAGTATAGGGAACCACACAATTGAGAATGCTTTGTTGGATTTAGGAGCTAGTGTAAATTTATTGCCTTACTCTGTGTTTGTGAAACTTGGACTGGGAGAATTACACCCAACTCCAGTGGTGTTACAACTTGCAGATCGGTCCACGAAAATACCTCGTGGTATTGTGGAGGACGTGCTTATCCAGGTAGACAAGTTTTATTTTCCTGTTGATTTCATTGTAATTGACACTCAACCAATACAGGATTCAAGGAAGCACATCCCCATTATTCTAGGCCGACCTTTCTTGGCAACTGCGGATGCTCACATTCAATGTAGGACCAGAAATATGCAATTGTCCTTCGGCAACATGACTATGGAGTTGAACATCTTCAACATTGCCAAACAACCTCACAGTGCAGATGATGGAATTGTTGATGTGGATTTAATCGAAGCATTAGTTGATGACACTTTTCTTTCAAACCTTAGTGATGATCCTTTACAAACATGTTTAACTCACTTTGGTTTTGATTTTGATATTGACAGATCGGTTGAAGAGGTCAATGCCCTACTTGACTCAGCACCATCTATGGACACTAATAAATGGAAGTCAAGAGTTGAACAACTAGCACCATCAGAGAAGAAACTCATCCCATCATCAGAATCACCACCGAAACTCGAGCTCAAACCATTGCCCAACACTTTGGAATATGCGTTTTTGGGAAAAGAAAGCACTCTGCCGGTAATCATTTCATCATCCCTCAATGATGAACAAAAAGGTAAGTTGTTGGATGTTTTAAAAGAGCACAAAGGAGCATTAGGATGGACCATAGCGGACATAAAAGGTATAAACCCAGTAGACTGCATGCATTACATTCACCTTGATGAAAATGCTAAATCTACTAGGGAAATGCAACGTCGGTTAAATCCTAATATGAAAGAAGTTGTTAGAACAGAAGTCCTTAAGCTATTAGACGCAGGTATCATTTACCCCATTTCTGATAGTTCATGGGTCAGTCCTGTACAAGTTGTCCCCAAAAAGTCAGGAGTCACAGTAGTTACGAATGCCGATAATGAATTGATACCAACTAGAGTAACTACAGGATTGCGTGTATGCATTGATTATAGAAAATTGAATTCTGTCACACGTAAAGATCATTTTCCTTTACCATTTATCGATCAAATGCTTGATAGATTAGCAGGCCACGAATTTTATTGCTTTCTAGATGGTTACTCAGGATATAATCAGATTCCCATAGCACCAAAAGATCAAGAGAAAACTACTTTCACTTGCCCTTTTGGCACATTTGCATATAGGAGAATGCTATTTGGATTATGTAATGCACCTGCTACATTTCAACGATGCATGTTGAGCATTTTTTCTGATATGGTTGAACGATTCCTTGAAGTCTTTATGGATGACTTTTCTGTCTTTGGTGACTCGTTTGATCAATGTTTACATCATCTAACGCTAGTTCTGCAGAGATGTATCGAGAAGAATTTGGTCTTAAATTGGGAGAAGTGCCATTTTATGGTAAAACAAGGTATTGTCCTCGGTCACATCATTTCGAGCAAAGGTATTGAGGTGGACAAAGCCAAGGTGGATCTCATTTCTAATCTTCCTTCACCCAAAACAGTCAGAGAAGTAAGATCTTTCCTTGGGCATGCTGGTTTCTATAGACGTTTCATTAAAGATTTTAGCAAAGTTTCTAGACCCTTATGCAATTTACTTGCTAAGGATGTACCTTTTATCTTTAATGATTCATGTCTCATGGCGTTTGAAAAATTAAAACAATTGTTGACATCATCACCCATCATTCAGGCCCCAAACTGGAGCTTACCATTTGAGCTCATGTGTGATGCATCTGATTATGCAGTAGGAGCAGTTTTAGGACAAAGAGTTGATCGAATTCCTCATGTTATTTACTATGCTAGTATGACATTGAATGATGCACAGTTGAACTATTCAACTACTGAAAAAGAAATGCTAGCAGTAGTGTTTGCATTGGAAAAATTTCGATCTTATCTCATTGGTTGTAAAATAATTGTGTTCACAGATCATGCTGCTCTTAAATATCTTCTCACAAAGAAAGATGCAAAAGCTAGACTAATTCGTTGGGTGTTACTTTTGCAGGAATTTGACTTGGAATTCAAAGATAAGAAAGGGTCAGAAAATGTTGTGGCGGACCATCTCTCTCGTCTTCACTTTGACACAATTACAGAGCCATTAATATTAAATGAGTCATTTCCAGATGAACAATTAATGAGTGTGGAAGTATTACCTTGGTATGCTGATATAGTTAATTATCTTGTTACAGGTAAACTTCCAGAGCATTGGACTAAGCAAGACAAGATCAAATTCTTTGCGGAAATAAAGAATTTCTTTTGGGATGACCCGTATTTGTTCAAGTATTGTGCAGACCAAATTGTTAGACGATGTGTCCCAGAAAATGAAATTCAGAATATCCTTTCATTCTGCCATGAACAAGCTTGTGGAGGCCATTTCAGTGCTAAGAAAACAGCGACTAAAGTTTTACAATGTGGTTTCTATTGGCCAACACTATTTCGAGACGCTTACACTTTTTGTTCTTCATGTGATAGGTGTCAACGAATGGGGAGCATTACACGAAGGAACATGATGCCACTAAATCCAATTTTAGTGGTTGAGATTTTTGACGTATGGGGTATCGACTTCATGGGACCCTTTCCCCCTTCTTTTGGCCATCAATACATATTGGTTGGTGTTGACTACGTCTCAAAATGGGTAGAAGCAATTCCATGTAGGACCAATGATCACAAGGTGGTGATAGCATTTTTGAAAAGCAACATTGTTTCACGCTTTGGATTCCCACGAGCGATAATCAGTGATGGTGGTGCCCACTTTTGTAACAAAGCATTCAAAGCTCTTTTGACAAAGTATTCAATCACACACAAAGTGGCGACCCCGTATCATCCGCAAACCAGTGGCCAAGTTGAGATCTCCAAT
>NW_006263303.1:15590520-15692249 GCF_000493195.1 Citrus x clementina | reverse complement strand
TCGTCGTTGCTTTGAGGTCGTTAAAAGTTGTAGTTATGATAATATTAGTGTGGCTAAGCTGTTTGTTGAGAAGTATCAGTTAATATTGGAATTGCATAAGGTTTTTCTGAAAGATAAGTTTGATGTTAAGATTGCAACATCCATAACATCTCTTGAGGCCCCCTATTCTTCAAAATATGTAAATAATATTTTTAAGCAACGAGAGATTTGAATGAAAAGAATGTTCATTAGATAGTGAGGAAATTTGACAATATACATACGTGTTCTAATGAAGTGTTTACTAGTGGACTTCACCAATGAAGTGTTGATTATATAATCGCGAACAAATATATTCAAAAGAAGAGTAAATACACTCCAAATGATACAGTTGGTGCACAATGTTTAATTATGATACTAGCAGGCATATCAAACCAAAGTTATTCGTGAAATTATACAAATGACCCCTGTAACTTACTTCCCAAACTGTGCATTACTTTGTAGTTCTTGAATCTTGCATCAAGAGTTTTATACGGTGCATTACACTAGTGATTGCTATAGACGATACTAATCTAAAATGGCTATATCGTGGAATGATGTTTATGGCAACATGCTTGAATGAAAATAATGAATTGCATCTATTAACCATTCAGATTTAAGATTCAAAAGACAATGATTCTTGGAAATGTTTTATGACAGAGTTGCATTTAGTGATTGGTTATAGGGCAGAGTTAGTAATTATCTCTTATCAATACACTTCCATTAAAAGAGCTCTTCTGAAAGTATTTCACAATGCCACAAATGGCGTCTATTTTTATCATGCGAAAGATAACATAAAGTGAAAAATTCAAGATGTCCAAAGCTTTTTAGGATCAATTTAAGCCCATATTTATAAAAATAGTAAAACCATATGGATGTGAAGATTTTAGAAAACAACTTGAGAGGTTATAGAAGCCCTACTCAGTACAATTGGTTAGTTGGAGAATAATATGGGTATTTGTAATTGGGCACAATTTCAATTTAAAGGTAGGATGTACAAAATTCTAACCACTAACATTGTAAAGAGTGTGAATTCTTTCATAAGAGAACTGGAAAAATTTTCTATTACTCATCTAATTGACTATTTCAAAAATTATTGCAACAATTGTTTTATTATAGAAAAATTTGGTTGAATTGATTAGTACTCTTATAATAATATGGGTATATGATATAGTTGTTGTGAGAAAAAATATGGCCAAAAGAATGACCATTCATCTTTTTTTTTTTTTTTATCACGAATTCCAATTTTGGGTAATAGTGTTAGAAAGGGATAAATTGACATAGGTAGCAAGACTTTTATATATATAGTATTCCAACTTGATCAACTTGTCTACACTTATGTAATTGCTGTTTACCTAACCGTCTAAGTAGATTACAAAAGCCTTTATTCTAATTTTTATACTATGGTGTTGGCTTATACAATACCAATTTGGCTAGTTAGCGAGTGGAATCTTGGGAAGTTCTATAGGTTATCTGAGAGTTAAAGGTTAACCTACCAATAGAAGCAACATCAACTGATCATTGTTCAGAGCTCAAAATACCTTCTGCAGGTGAGGATGTATTTTGGAGAACAGTGAAATGTAGGCGGTTTAAGGAACTAGCCATAATAAAAAGAAATGTAAGAATCTTATTGCATCGAATCCAAACTAATGGTATAGTTCCAAGCAATTATATATTTTAAACTTTTTATCTTTTGTGTATTGCACAATTTTATATGATGGAAGCAATTTATTCAGTATTTTAAAATAGTTACTTAAATAGTTTCATAATTAATTATAAGTAAAAATATCATCATAACCTCAAGATTTATTTACCATATGGCTAACCTGTAATACAATACAGAAAAGTTTAGGTTACTTAAATAGGTTTACAACAACAAAACTTAGACATTGAAGTTACATAAATCTATACAATAACATTTGAATAATTACAATGACTTATAATTCAATATCGTCATTGAAAATGTCTACAACAACCTTCTTCCTAAAGTATTACTCGTGGATATTATTGGAATCAAGTTTGAATTTAAACATTAAATACATTGTAAATATCAACATAAAAATTCTACAATCACCACTACGAGTCTCTTGTTGTGGCACGCCCTTAACTGTTAAAATTTTTCAAGAGTTTGAACTTTGCAACTCTTGTCATATGTTGTAAAAAATCTAACATTTTCTAACCATCAAAGAAACATAACTTTAAATAACTTGAATAGATCTTGCACATTTTAAAATCGCCAACTTCCATTATTGAGTCATAAATCTACATCTTCTATTTACAAAACATCGGTCGAGCTAGTATCTAATGTTGACTCCTAAATTCACTGGAACAAATACATACTATAAAAATTATAGTAAATTTATCATTTTTGATATCTTTAAAGTCCATAAAAAAAAATAAAGTAAGTTAATGGTGTAGTAACCTACACCACATCTACTTCTGCAATCGTTTCGATGAGGTCTTGCCACCCATCAATATAAGTACTAAACTTATTTCATATTCTAATGAATTGACATCACATTTACCGCCATTCTATAGTTGCTTCAAGAATACCTAATTGATATATTACATGAAAAATAAATCTTATAAGAGATAAGAAATTAAATGGATGATTATAAGTTTTGTAAATTCATTACACAAAAAAAAATTATTTGTATGTGTATGCATTGGGATACTGTCTTTACTTCTCACTTATCAAACGAAAGTATTCATGGATATGCTATGAAGGACTAAGAAATGTGTTGAATTAGAACAAAAGATAGTACGTAAGATCAACAAAACTTCAAGAAATTATACTTAACAACACTTACCTCTGTTGAGTGTTAGAAAATGCATATTTATAAAGGAGAAAACCGTCATTTTACATTTTAAGTCTTACTAACAACCCTTACTTTTATATATTTAACCTTCTTGTGATTTAATTACATGTGTTTTATTTTAATTAAGTATTTTATGTATTTTAGGGGCATTATAGTCATTTCACAATAAAGGAGAGATCAGACGGCAAAACGGACATCACTTTTGAACTCAGGACGGTCGAAAACCTTAGGAGGAGCATAAAAGGAAAAATGGCACTATTCACATGTACGGTACTATTCACGTGTACGGTACTGTATACGTTACTGTTCACGACACTGTTCACACAGACGGATGATGACGTGGCATTGACCGATGATGTGGCATTGACTGATGAGGTGTCACGATCCTGTTGGACTAAAATTCTTATGTACTGTTGATGGTGACGTGGCAGCATATCAGTGGACGAAAAATCTCGCGTACGGTGCATGCATTACACAGGATTATTTTCAACCAAACCGCGTTACTGTTCATCCGGGTCAAACCGCGTTACTGTTCAAAGTCGGGTCAAACCGTGTTACTGTTCATCCGCGTGGTCAAACCGTGGACTGTTGACTGATGACGTGGCGCAATCCTGAGCGTCCAAACTGTTTTTAATCCGATGGCCATGATTTACTCCATGTATCTATAAAAAGGGGGCATCCCCCCCTAATTTGATATCGCTGAATCCATTTTTGGGATCCATTTTCTGTAATTCCTTCTCCATCTTGTATTTTCTTCGTATTTTAATAAATTCCCATTTTGCCCCTAGTTCAATTATGAGTGGCTAATTTTCTTTCAAGCTTGGGTTGAAGGTGAAGTCTCAACATGTGTCATGGGCTTAATTTGGTAAATTTATTTTCTCTTCCCCTCTAGTTTTTGTGGATGTTTTGACTTCTCGTCGACAAATAATACTAATCTTGTCTAGTACCGCCTTGGTTACACCGGCCCTCTAGTACAAGGTTATTATTATTTGGCACGATAAGCCCTTAGCACCATATTGACTAGAGCGTGGTTCATGAGGTGTGGATTCCCCCCTCATGATTTAATTGGCATTAATACAGATTATTTAGCCCATGATGCATGTTGATACGGATCCAGATACCCAAGTACGTCATTTCAATAGAATTCTCTTCAATTTATTCTCACCATTTCAATACCAATTTTAGAATTTATTCTCTCCATTTTAATTTAAGTTTTAGCATATTCCAATCATTTCCACCACAAATCCAATCACCCATTCACAAAAATTAATTCTACACAATTAAAATCCACCTCCTCGTGGGATCGACACTCGTCACCATTAATCTATACTACAACAGATTCGTGCGCTTGCGAGTACATTAAAATTTGCACAACAACCTCATCCCTTAGCCATCCTATTAAAGTGTGCCTCGAAAGTACCTGAAAGAAATTGTGTGATTTTCGGATAATATAATCTATTATGATGTTGCCAGCAAACCATTGCTCGAACTCATCAAATAGTCTTGGATCCTCCATTTCTTTAAGTGAATTTATATCCACACTTGTTCTTAAGCGATCTCGCGGTCCATTATTTCGACGTGGGAAAATGCTTGACATTCTTTACTCTCTTGAAAGGAGGAATGAGGAATTGAGTAATAATGACTATTAAAGACATTTAAAGGCCTATAGGGATTTCTAAACTTACTTATGCCAAGAGTAACTTCTGTGAGGATTTGCATGCTATCATCACTTAAGTCCCCATATAAACTATATAATGACATGAGAGTGTTATCATTATGATTGCCAACATCAGTATAGGCTCTATAGTAATTAGCCAGGATGGACATATTAAACTCGCTAGATTAAAAGCTAAAAGAACATAATTGTTAAATATTAAGCTTGGTCACCATATAGAGGCGTCCAATCAAGAAATCACAGTATAAGCACTTGAATGAACCATCATTATATCAACTGATAAACCCCATGACATGTTTATTCTTTCTGCTTTGCCTCAATAGCTGACTTAATGTAATCCATCTTCTTATATATCATAGATTTAAGTTCAGAAATGGAACAATCAATCTTGTTCATCTGTTGAATGATATAATCATAATAAAACATTGTCCTCGATTGTTATCATAAAATAAAAAATAACGAGAAACTGTTAAAATCATTTAATAATTTACATTTGAGCAAAGAAATTGATCCTTTAAATTAGAATGTAACCTTTGAATCCTATGTGTTAATAAAATCGTGTAAATGACTATGACAGTTAGCTGGAACATTCTTAAAAATGGCCAATGAGCTGGGTGGCACGTGGTAAGGCATGGGCACGACACGAGCACGTTTCAGTAGGGCACGCGGCACGATACAGCACACACGTGGGCTGGGTCATGCTTAAAGTTTTCGGCATGTGGGCCTTAAAAGCACGGTACGATTGGAGATGAGTTAAAGCAAAAAGGCACATAATAAGTACGCTTCATTGGTGGGTTAGTAAATATAAAATGTTATGATTTTACAAATATCTTGAATTTAAATTTTTAATATATTTTATTATCATAGGCTTTTAAAAATTAATTTAATTTTTAGTTTAAAAAAATTCTAATTGTTTTATGTTTATCATTTATTAAATGAATAAATGATATCGTGGTTTTAATAAATAAAATTATAAATATCATGGTTCTATAAATGATAAATTTAAAATTTTATGACATTAATATTTCATTTGTGAAATAATAACTTAGTTAAAGGAGACCAAATTAACCTTGCTCATTTATCGTATCCATAGTTGTGATTAATAAACGTTATTTCGTGCTTAATAATCAAATATTTCGTACTCTCATAGTTGTGATTTGTTGTAATCTGCATTTCGTAGTTATAATAAGTTATGACTTGTGACTTGTTATAATTGATATCTCGTAGTTATGACTTCTTATAATCGTTATTCCGGGACTGTAATTTTAATTTTTATTAATCATTGTTATGTCCATGGAATTAAATTTATGTATTGTTGTATTATAATTGGTTATTGTGAAATTAAATATATAGTTGTGAAATTGTGATAAAATGATAATGAAATGTTAATTATTTCCTTAATAAAAATTATTATTGTTGTCGTCGTTGTTGTTATAAAGATGATGATGATGATTATTATTATTATTATTGTTGTTGTTTGTTGTTGTTAGACATGGGTTGATGGGCTTAAAAAAGCACGCTAGGATTATGGGCTTAAGGAAAAAAAAAAAAGATTAGTGAGTCTTTTTTGGGCACGGCCCGAGCACAGCACGTATGGGCTCATGTCGTGGGCCATGCCATACCTTAAACAAATTAGGCAGGGCACGGCCCGTTGGCCATCTTTAAACATGCTTATCTTTAATGATATTCTGCTACTCCTATATTGAGCTCATGGTGTCAGGATGTCCTCTATTTCCTCTATAATGGGTGGGGGCATTAATTTAGGTTGATTCTATAGAAAGTAACATTGAAATGAGTAAATAATTGTCAACATTATTGAGTTTTGATGACATTTTAAATTGTGTATATAATGCACTAAAAGATACCTACATTATGAAACCAACTTGGAATATATGGCACGTGATCTTCTAAAATTGATGGTTTATATAACATTTCCCTAACGTAAAGTACCCAAAAGTTTAGGTTGAACTAATCATCTACTACCTAGTAATATTGAAAATGGTTTTTTTTTTGATATATAATACTTACAATATGAGTGTTGTTATTGAAAAAATGAGTGTACCACATTAAAATCATTTTTAAAGAAGTAATGGCCTTCCACTTTAAGATGTGTAAAATCTTTTTATTTTTATGGCTCATTATGATGATAACCCCTCATTCAAATAGTCAAGCCTACAATAAGTAAATTTACAAAATCATTAAAAAAATCATGATTATTCATAAGTTTCCAACCGACTTGAACCCCGTGACTAAGGCCATAAAAATTTTGTTTTTCAATTTTATTATTGAATTTGCTAAGTGGTCATTCTTAAATTTCTTGCATATATTTTAATACTTTCGTATACTGTTTGCCATGATAAACGACATTATGGATGATTTTGGAGGTGATTTGTATCGTTAATATAATTCACCAATGAGAAATCAATTTGACAGTGATATTTTCTCCCATTCATTGCTCTATCCACAAAGTAATATAGTGCAACGTTTAGCGCATCAGTGTCGTCGATAGCACCAAAGTTCTATTTGGAAAGTCTGGTATCCAATTGTTCAAAATTTAAGTTTTTAAACTTACCACATCAAAGTACTTATCAAGTAACCTATGCTGCATCTGCAGATTGTTTTGTACAACATTTAGACCACCAGAAAGTCTTGTAAGTAGGCACTACTCTTCAGTCAATAAATGTATTAAATGATCACTAATTTGGGACCACAACCGATCTTTATTGGATGCTTCGTGTACCACTTGCCTAAGCAACACGTTGTTGATTGTAACACGACTTAATGCAAAACTATCCTAATCCTTAAGATGCTTGAAAATATCATTCTTGAATTACAATAATTGTTCATGCATTAACTTAATTTGGATAGCTTGGATAACTTTTTTAAATTTTGGTGTCTCAGTAATACAACAAGAGAAATGATCAACAAAATGTAACTTTATCCTGTAGTGCTTGATTAATACTAAAAAGTGTACATGTAATAAAGACAAAATTATTAGTTTTTTACTTGAAGTGTTGATTAATGTACTTATAACTTATAAATTATATGAATACTCCCCTAATAAATTTTTATGTTAAATTAATTCACAATATGTTAATTTTTATCTTGTAAATATTTTTCAGGAATAAAGACGGAATTTGATTTGAAAGCGGGAACAAATAAGAACCGCTGGAGCAATTTAGAATGCATTATTGAGGAGATGTAATAAATAAATAAATAAATAAAATTAAATAAAATTAAATAAAAAAAAGAATAAGTGGGCAATCACGTTGGTGATGGTTAGAAGGCCATTATGCCTCCTGACCATCACACATCTCAACATACATATATATTATAAAATAAAATAAATAAAGAATGATTCATTCCTTGCCTATAAAAGGTAAGAAGATGCAGGGAGCGGAGAGAAAAGCCAATAGAGTAGAGCGAAGTCGAGAGAGAATGAGAGGGCAAAGCTGAGGAATTATTTATTTTTCCTCTTTTTCTTCTTTTTCTTGTTTTGTTGTGTAATAAATTTCCTTGTAACATATTTCAAAAGTTTATAAAAAAAAAGAGTGTTTTGTTTTCTTTCAATATGAGTGACTAATTTTACTAAGATGAGGTGAAGGGTGAAGCTCAAGGTTTCAAACTATTAAATTTATTACTTTCTCAAGTGAGTTTTTAAGTTTATTTTACTCTTTTCTAGTTATTTTTATGTCATATTAATTTATAAATTCTCTTGGATCTGTATGGTATTTTGACATAATGTCGACACATTAATACAGTTGTGGCACATTAGGTACTTTATTTCATATTTATCCACACACATAATTAGTTAAGAATTAAATTATATAATAATTAACTGGTAAAAATGAGGAAAAATATAAAAATGAGAGAGTATTAAAATTATAGTTTGAGTAACTGAGAGTGGATCTCGTAACTTTAGCATATTTTTAAATTGATTTCTAATGATTTCTTTTCTCACAATTAATTTTCTTTAGGTAACAAATTGACAACTAGATTTTAAATTTCCCGTGGTTCGACCATGGACTCACCGGGTTATATTATAACTAGACACTCTTATACTTGGAGGTAATACACTTTTGAGTCGTGTTAATTTTTTAGCGCTGTTACCAGAGAGTTTTCTAAATTTTGTATCAGTTTGTCTTTATTTTTATTTGTTTATTTATTTATTTTTTTTTGTCGTTACTTTCT
The DNA here is from genome assembly GCF_000493195.1 of Citrus x clementina. Classification (NCBI taxonomy): domain Eukaryota; kingdom Viridiplantae; phylum Streptophyta; class Magnoliopsida; order Sapindales; family Rutaceae; genus Citrus; species Citrus x clementina. Next base: position 15,683,549 of record NW_006263303.1, on the reverse strand, counting down.
TTCCATCATTCTATTTTATTCGCTTTTACAAAACTTCAGTTAACACCCCCCTTCTCTTGAAATTTTAACACTATTAATAAAAGTTGTGAAAAACTTCATTTTAGTCCAGAAACTTTTGCAAATCAATCATCAAACCAAATTTGTTGGACTTTTGGACTTGGCAGAGATGGACTTGGACTTTTAAAATAACCATTAAGGCCCAATAATTGAAATTTAATTGGCTGGTAAATTTTAAAATTTAAAAAAACTGTAATTTTTTCTTTCTTTCTTTAAATTTCTGCAATTTATTTTTCGCATTTATTTTTAATGTTCGATTCAACCGCCTGATTGTTATTTAAATTTTGTTAATTTATTTATTTTTGTTTATATGGTCGGTTCTACCACCTAACATTTTAATTTCAGTTTTTTTATTCTTGTACATTAATTTATTTAATTTTATGTTTTATTAAATGGCTGATTTTAAAATACCACCTAAATGTTTCCTTTAATTTCTTTGTTTTTATGGCTAGTTTCACCGCCTAATGTTTTTCTTTTAATTTCAGTTTGTTTATTTTTATTTTGCATTTTTTTGCTTATTTAATTGTCAGTTTGTTTTTATTTCTACAATTTTCATTTAGTGTTTTATGCATCATTAATTTATTTAGCACACATCACTAGCATTGCATGCGGTGTTGGTCTCGTACAAATAGTCGCAGATTAATTAGGAGATCACCTTCACCACCCTTAGATGTGGCTGACATAGAAGCTGATAATTTTTCAGAGTATGAAGAAAATCAAGCCTTGTAAAATTTTCATGAACAACCTAGGACCCTTAGAGACTTCATGCATCCTAATAGAATAGGGTCACCATTATGCGTAGTTTTTCCTCCTGATGCATTACGTTTTAATTTCAAACCTGGTATCATTAAACTTCTGCCTACTTTTCATGGTTTTGAGTCTGAAAATCCATATCTACACTAGAGAGAATTTGAAGAAGTTTGTAACACCAATACTGATAAAAATTGTAGAATGAATATAATCAGGTTTAAGTTTTTCCCTTTCTCACTAAAGGATAAAGCTAAAACTTGGCCACAAAATTTTAGGTCAGGATCTATTAGATTTTGGGATGAAATGCAAGCAAAAATTTTGAAAAAATTCTTTCATCCCCACAGAACAAATTGTTTCAAAATACAAATCACCACCTTCACTTAAAAACCAGGAGAAACCCTCTACCAAAGTTGGGATAAGTATAAAAAGTTATTTAACATTTGCTCACACCATAGTTTTGAAACATGAAGGTTAGTGTCTTATTTCTACAATGGACTAACATCCCAAAGTAGGCATGTTGTCGTAATGATGTGTAATGGTGAGTTTAGGGATAAAAGTCCTGAAGATGCATTAGATTATCTTGACTATATAGCAGAGAATGCACAACATTAGGATACAATTGGGTCTTATGAGTCATTAAGTAAACCTCAATCATCTCCATCTGGTGGAGGCACGCACAACCTTAGGGAAGACCATGACCTTCAAGCCAAATTTACATCCTTAGCTAGAAAAGTCGAAGCATTAGAGTTGAAAAAGAATGATCATGTACAGTTTGTTCAAAATATTTCTTGTTATATTTGTGATTTTATTTACCATTATATGCAGGACTGTCCAACCTTGCCAGCTCTGAGAGAAAGTTTGTACAAACAAGTAAATGTCGTTGACAATTTCAAAAGACCAAATCCAAATCCATACTCCCAAACCTACAACTCTGGTTGGAGAAACCACCCAAATTTCAGTTAGAGAAATGACAATCATGCACAACCTTCACAACCAGTTCCTCTAAGTCAAAATTTCTAAAACCCCTAGAGTTACCCACCATATTTCCCACCACTAAGAAAACTCTAGAAGACACATTGCATTCGTTTATTGAAAAACAAGAGTTGATCTATAACCAAACGATGTAAACCTTAACTAATTTGACAGATCTCCAAAATTACATATGCTTTGACCATGCATGAAAAAGGAAAGTTTCCTTCTCAACCTAAACTAAACCCCAAGAGTCAGCATCCTCAAATGGAAAATTCAGGAAACCAAAATATGAGCCAAGTCAAATAAGTTATAACCCTTCGTGGTGGTAAATTTGTAGAAAAATATATCCTGGATCCTCGTGAAACTAGCAAAGATTCAATTTCAGATAATAGGAAAGAGTCTGTCGAACCTTTAAACCATGAAGAAATAACAACTCTCCTCCTATACTACCATTTCCTCAAGCACTAATCAAGCCAAAGAAATCAAATCACAGTTCATAAATTTATAAAGTTTTTAAACAAGTAAAGGTCAACATTCCTCTGCTGTATGTCATTAAACATATGCCTTCTTATGCTAAATTGCTGAAAGATCTATGCACGGTGAAAAGGAAATATAAGGTGCGAAAGAAAGCTTTTCTAGCAAAACAAGTAAGTTCCATTCTCTTACCAATAGTGCTTTGAAATACAATGATCTTGGTTGTCCAACCATTTCTTGCATTATTGGGGATCATAAAATTGGACATGCTCTACTTTATCTTGGTGCCAGTGTTAATTTGCTTTCTTACTCAGTGTACCAACAACTTAATCTTGGTGAGTTAAAACCAACCTCTACCACTCTTTTCCTTGCTGATAGGTCGATTAAGGTTCCAAAAGAAATAATTGAAGATGTATTAGTCAGAGTCGATAAATTCATATATCCTGTGGATTTTATTGTTTTGGAAATAGAACCAATTGCTAATGAATGCAAACAAATTTATATTATATTAGGTCGACTATTTTTAGCTACTGCTAATGCCTTGATTATTTGTAGGAATGGAGTAATGAATTTATCTTTCGACAACATGATATTGGAACTCAATGTGTTCAACATGTGTAAACGACCTCACCACCAAGAAGATGATGATAATGAGAATGAGGAGATTGATATTATCGAGCCAATTATTGAAGAACACATTTAGGATGAGAATTTTACAAACTATGTGGAAATTTGTTTTGCTGGTTCTTTTGAATCAAGTAAAGAATTAAATTGTGATATTGCTAACATATGCTCTATACTTGATTCTGTGCAGGTACTTACAAGTGATGATGACTAATCAAAATTTGAAGATACGACACAATTTGAAGAACCATACGAAAAGGGAGCACTAGAGCTTGAATTAAAGCCCTTACCAGAAGAATTAAAGTATGCCTATCTTAGAGAGCAGCGGACATATCTGATAGTAATTTTTTTCCCAACTCACGCATGATCAAGAAGGTAAGTTTCTATCTATACTAAAAATGTATAAAACTGCATTTGGTTGGTCCTTAAAAGACATAAAAGGGATTAATCCTTTAATCTACACACACCGAATACACTTAAAGGAAAATGTCAAAACAAACCGTCAATCACAAAGAAGACTAAACCCTCGTATGAAAGAAGTGGTAAAGAATGAGGTCCTTAAACTACTAAATATAGGAATTATCTATCCTATCTCTAATAGTAAATGGGTAAGTCCAACACAAGTAGTACCAAAGAAGTCCAGAATAACCGTTGTAAAAAATGTGAACAAATCCTAACACGAATTTCATCTAGTTGGCACATGTGCATTGATTACAGAAAATTAAATGATGCCACTAAAAAAAATCATTTTCCCTTCCATTTCTAGACCAAAATCTCGAAAAAGTAACTGGACATCCCTACTACTTCTTTCTTGATGGCTACTCTGGCTATTATCAAATCCCTATAGCCTTAGTATACCCGAAAAAGACCACATTCACATATCCATTTGGAACATTTGTATTTAGGAGAATGCCTTTTGGACTTTGTAATGCTCCTGCAACATTTTAAAGGTGCATGTTAAGTATTTTTAGTGACATGGTCGAAAATTATCTAGAGATTTTTATGGATGATTTAACTGTATTTGGTAATTCTTTTGATATATGTCTTGATAATTTAAAGAGAGTTTTGGAAAGGTGTAAAGAAAAAGGACTAGTTTTAAATTGGGAAAAATGCCATTTCATGACCACTTCTAGAATTGTCTTGGGCCATGTCGTGTCGTAAAAAGGAATCGAAGTTGACAAAGCCAAAGTTGAAGTCATCTCAAAATTACCCCCACCAAAGACAATCAGAGAAGTCCGTTCTTTTTTTGGACATGCTGGGTTTTATAGGAGGTTTGTAAAAGACTTTAGTGTCTTATCTAGACCACTTTATAACCTCATAATAAAAGACACACAATTTGAATGGACTAAAAATTGTCAACAAGCTTTTAAAAAGATAATTAGTCTTTTGACATCAGCCCCAATAATGCAACCTACTGATTAGTCTTTGCCTTTTGAGCTAATGTGTGACGCTAGTGATAATGTTGTTGTTACGGGCCAAAGAAAGAAAGGTAAGCCCTTTGTCATCTATTATGCAAGTAGAACTTTACATAATGCTCAAATGAATTATACTACAACTGAAAAAAACTACTTACTGTAATATTTGCGTTGGATAAATTTCGTTCATATTTAATTAGTTTATCTACTATTGTTTATTCTGATCATGCTGCTGTAAGATATTTAATGTCGAAACAGGATGCCAAACCAAGGTTGATACGATGGATTTTGCTACTTCAAGAATTTAACTTGACAATCAAGGACAAAAAGGGCGCCGAAAATGTTGTTGCAGATCATCTTTCAAGACTTATAAATGAGTCTTCAATTGAAACAACACCTATTAATGATTTTTTCCTTGATGAATTTTTGTTTTCTATAAACAAAATGCCTTGGTATGGTAATGTTGTTAATTATCTTGCAAAAAGTGAAATGCCATGTGACTGAAGTTCCCAAGACAAGAGGAAATTCTTAATAGAAGTAAAAAGCTTTTACTGGGATAATCCATACTTGTTCAAGTACTGTTCTGATCAAATTTTTTAAAGATGTATACCAGACGACGATGGAGGTTAAAGTCAAAGTGGAATGATCCATTTGTTGTAAAAAATGTGTATCTATATGGAGCTGTAGAAATTAAGAATCCAAAGGATGGTGTCACATTTAAAGTTAATGGTTAAAGATTGAAACAATATCTGGAATACCAACCACATGAAGCAGACACCGAAATCAATTTGAGTGACCTACCAAATCTTGATTAAGCATTTTCTTTTAACTTTTTGTGAATTTATTTTACTGTTACTTCATCGTTTGAATTGTTTGATTTTTTTTCTTTTTCCTATGTCTTGAATGAAGTGCATTACATTATTTCTTGTTTAAGTGTGTTTTTTTGACAATTGTGCTTTGGCTCACCATTTTTTATACAAGTCATGGTACCTCCATGAAAAAAATCATTTTCAAGCATTTTATAGGACTTTTACATGTAAAATTTCAATTAAGGAACTTGCTCCGATTTTGTAAATCACATCCTATTTTGGATCTACAATCACCAGAGTTGGTATCCCACGTTAAAGATCTAGAAATACAACTCAAAGAAATAGAGGATGATATTTATGAACTGCAATTGGAACTTGAGGTAAATTCAATAAAAGGACGAAGGTGAGTTATATTCATTGTGTGTTTTTATTTTGTTCTTTTTCTTCACTTTTGATTTGATTTTGCAGATTTGATTCGTTTCTTTGATTTGTTTTGATTCACTCCCCCATATAAATGGCGGATAACAGTACTCCATGACTTTTTAAGTCGATATTTTTCAGTTTCCCACAATAACTGAACCCAAAAATCAAGCATGGAAGAAATACAACATAAACTGCATAAGCATTTTCCTTCTCTCCCTCAAAATCTCTCAAGAAGATTTACAAAACTCATTGTGAACGACTGCGTTTGTTAATGATCAATGGGATTCCTACTGACATTCGTTGGTTAATGAAGTAAAGGTCCGACTGGTAGGTGAGTTTTCTGATCCATTTGTTTCCTGCATACCTAGTTTTGGTAAAAGTACATTTACTAAAAAAAGAAGAGCTAAGCGGCTTGGCTCTAAATGTCCTAACTGTGTAAGACTTGCTTGCCAAAAACCACGTTATAACTTTAGGAATGGTTTCTATAAATCGCAAAGATAAAATCAAATTCGTTGAATATGACACGAGTAAAGAATCGTTGGATGATATCTTACAAACTCTTGAGACGCATCCGAGCGGATTTGTTCAACGTGAAATTTATAATTTATGGAAGTTATTCCAAAAGGAAAGTGAACAGTTTAGTCTTAGGAGTTTGACTCTAAAAGACCCTTTTTGCCAGTTTATAAGAAAACTGGATGAGAAACCTATCATCGACCCATATAGGGCATTCAAACCGTTACTGGATGTAAAACCAGAGGAAAATGTGAGGCATAATCATAACCACCAGTACCTTCATGTGTTTTTTTTTTTTTATGTCTAATCACTATTTGCTTTTTTTTTTTAGTTTACTTTTGAATTATTGAGCTAAAAGCTTCAAGCGTCATTTGACAAACACACCACCACATTTACAAATGTGTATCAGTGTGTCCATCACCAAGATCCTTAAATATGAGCTCTTTTTCAAGCACTTACAAATTGTTTCTTTTTAGAATTGTTTTAATGGCAGCAACTTCAACAGACAACTTAAGAACATTTGTGTGCTTTCTGGATTTCGCTATAGAAAGTATAAGGAGTTCATTCAAGCAGCCATAGATCTTGGTCGTGCTGTAGCAGAGAGATAACCACATCTTGTATCTAGAGGAAGTGACTGACGGTTATCAAAGCTTGAAGTTGCTTTCGTTTGTGGAAGCCAAGTGTTAGGCATTATTCCAAAAGCCGTAAAACCTTTAGGATGTCTACTAAACCCACCAACTGGAGAAAAGTTAGTTGTCTCAGGGATGCAAGAAAGAATATCTGAAATGTTAAATCATGATGACACTTTCATTTTCTTTCCATGAGATCTTGCAACTTTAGAGGCGTTAATTACATTTGTTTCTTGAGCTCATTTGAATATCCATAAAAAACTCATCGGTTTGTTAAATGTTAATAACTTTGATGATGGCTTAATAAAATTTCTTAATTATTTAATTAAAAATTATTTCATTCCACCCTCAGCCAAAAAAACTCTTTATTTATGCTCCTATTGTTAACGAGTTACTTGATCTTTTGCAAGCTTACAAACTAGAGCCATATCTCATGACTTTGGCATTAGATTGGACAACTGATGACGATGGCACTAACTCTCGTAAAAAGTGTAAAATAGATTCAACTCTCTGTTTGTAAATATTTTCCAGCAGTGGCCAGGTGATGTTTTCTAAACTCTACTAATTTCTTTTAAGACATTGAGGACAATGTCTCCCTCAGGTCGGGGGGAGAGAATAATTGACAATTGTGGAATGTCTCAGTCCTGATGATGTTTTTACTAATTTTTGTTGTAAAGACTAATTTTGGATAAAATTTGAGTCGAAAATGGCAGAATATAGAATGTAGTGTCTCTAGAAACACATCTTCTTAATTTTAGAGTTTTGTTTCTTCAAAAAAGAAAAATTGTTTTCCAACTTTTTTTTCTCTTTTTCTGTTAATTATCTCCCTTAAGTTTTTGCAATCAGTCCCAATTTTTTTTTTGTGTTTTCTTTAACTTAAAAAACAAGATTTTTTGTTTGTGTGATCTTTTAACATTAGATAACATGATGATTTTCAAATTTTGGTATTTGTATTATCTTTTGCCTTGAGTTATGTTACACTATATTTTCCCCTTTGCATATTGAAACATAAATTGAGAAATTTGATGAGTGAAATTGATTAAGCCATTTGGAGGAATGTACATGTTATGAAAAGTTCAAGCGAGTTTTCGAGCCTATTATCCTTGGAGAATAACCATGCTCACCTATACAATTGATGTTCACTCATTATCCAGAATATCATCAAACATTCTTTTGTGCTCAAGTAATTAACACAATACTTATGGGGCTTTATTAAAAGAAAAACAACATTTTCGTTCTAAAATTCATTAGAAATTCTATCTCTAGGCAGTAGATTATTCATACATATTTTGAAAATATTACATTTTTAACCCATGTAGCGAGCTTTAGGTCAGTGACTCCCAGACCAGTTGGCCTTAGGGCACTAGGTGTTGAAGCACCCCTACGAACTTAATTACTCGAGTTTCTAATAAATAAGCAAATAATATATCTATAACCCATATAGTGAGCTTTAGGCTAGTGACTCCCAGACCAGTTGACCTTAGGACACTAGGTGTTGAAACACCCCTACGGACTTAATTACTCGAGTTCTAGATATAACATTTATTTTTTTCTTCTTTTTTTTCATTTTTTTTGTTTTTTTTTTCACTTTCTACTACCTTAGATACTATTCCTAATAAATCAAAAGAACTAAATGCTGCAAAATTTTAACTTACAACCCACTAGTATGTGTCATAATGTGTGTGTGAAGAATGATTCAATAATACCTGTTAAATGAGTAAACAATTAAATGACTTAATAACCAAATGGAGAGTTTACAAATTCGAGTAATTCAAAGAAAAGTGAACAAAAACAATTTACTATGAATTTTAAAATCAAAATATAATACAACAAGTTTATTAGGATGCGTCTCAAAAGTCGTGACTCTTAACACAGCCATCCTAGACAAAAACAAATTTTTTTTAAACAAAGAAAAGAAAAGAGAAAAGAGAAAAACAAACACACATATTTAAAAAAAATATACGTCAACTATCCCCACCCCCCAACCTAATTTAAACATTATCTTATCATTTTATAATTTTACAAATATGAAAAAAATAATAATAATAAAAGAAGATGATGATGAGATCTTACCTGAACTTGATGCAGAAGCTTAAAAGCGGATAACAAAGAACAAGAAAAAGTCAATTTTTTTTTTAAATAACACTCTTAAGATTAAGAAAATGCATTTCTAGAGGTACTACATTCTCTATATCCTGCCATTTTCAACTCAAATTTATCCTAAGTTAGTCAACCCTAATTTAAGAAGATGCGTTTCTGGAGGTACTGCACTCTCTATATCCAGCCATCTTTGACTCAAATTTAGTCCAAAGTTAGTCTTTACAGAAATTTTTTTTAAAACATCACCAAGACTAAGACATTCCACAATTATCAACTATTCCCTCCCCCCAACCTGAAAAAGACATTGTCCTCAATGTTTTAAAATGAAAGAGAAAGAGTTTAGAAGACAGCACATGAACACTGCAACAGAAAATATTTACAGACGGAGAGTTAAATCTAATTCGCACTTCTTATTACTGCTACTGTTACCATCATTAGTCGACTAATTCAGCGCAAAAGTCTTGGGATCTGGCTCTGGTATATGAGCTTGTAAAAGATCAAGTAATTCATTAGCAGTAGAAGCAGAGATAAAGAGTTTTTTTATAGAGTATGAAACAAAATGATTCTTTATTGCATGATTAATAAAAGTTAGCAAGCCATCATAAAAATTATTAACATTTAACAAATTGATGGGTTTTTTATGAATGTTCAAGTGGCCCAAGATGCAAATGTAATCAGTGCCTCAAAAGTTGCAAGATCTCTTGGCAAGAAAATGAAAGCATCAGGATGATTTAACATTTAAGATATTCTCTTTTGCATACTTGATACCACTAATTCTTCTCCAATTGGTAGGCCAGACATGCATACTAGCGGTTTCATGGCTTTTGGGATAATGCCTAGTACTTGGCTTCCTCTAGTAAAACCAGCTTCTGAGACAAGTCTTGATAACCCTCGTTTACCTCCTCCATATACAAGATGTAGTTTCCTCTCTACTATGACACGACCATGATCTACAGCGGCCTGAACGAACTCTTTGTACTTTCTATAGTGAAACCCCAAAAGCAAACAAATGTTTTTGAATTGTTTACTCAAAGATGCTGCCATTGAACTAATCTTTCAAAAACAAGTTGTGAGTGTTTGAAAAACGAGCTCCTATTTGAAGATCTTGGTGACAGAAATAATAAGAAACAACTGTAAATGGGTTGGCATATTTGTCAAATGACGAGTAAAGCTCGTGGCTCAATAATTCAAAAGTAAACAGTAAAAAAAAGAAAATAGTGATTAGAAAAAGCAAACAGTAAAAGAAAATAAATATTTATTAAATACAAAAGCACACCACTAAATGCAATAATGAAAATAATAAAATAACAGAAAAATAAAGGGATATTTACTGGTAGTTGTGATTGTGGTTCACATCTTCCTCTGGTTTTACGTCCAGTAATGGCTTGAACGCCCTCTATGGGTCGAGGATAGGCATCCCATCCAGTTTTCTTATAAACTGGCAAATAGGGTCTTTTTGAGTCAGATTCCCAAGACTAAATTGTGCACTTTGTGTTTGGAATAGTCTCCATAACTTGTATATCTCATATTGCACATGTCCGCTTCGATGCGTCTCAAGTGATCGTAAGATATCATCCAACGATTCTTTACTCAGGCCATCTTTAACCAATTTAATTTTATCTTCACGAGTATCAGACACCAGTCCTAAAGATTTACAAACTTTTCGTTTGCAACCAAGTCTTACACAGTTATGACATTTTGAGCCAAGTCGTTTAGCTCTCATTTTCTTAGCAAACGTACATTTTCCAAAACCAGGCAGAATTGGACCTTTGCTTGAATTAACCAACGAATGTTAGAAGAAATGCCATTGATCATTAACAAACGCAGTTGTTCACAACGAGATTTGTAAATTTTCCTGAGGGCATTCTGAGGGAGATAGGAAAAATGCTTATGCAGTTTATGTTGTATTTCTTCCATGTTTGATTTTGGGGTTTCAATTATTGTGAGAAACTGGAGATACAGACTTAAGAAGTCACGGAGTACCGTTATTCGCCATTTATACAGGAAAATAAACCAAAATATGCCAAAATCAAATCTGCAAAATCAAATCAAACGTGAAGGCGAACAACAAAAAGAAACACACAATGTAAAAAGGAAAATGAACTTACATTCGTCCTCTTATTGAGTTAACCTCAAGCTTCAATTGAAATTCATATACACCGCGCTCTATTGCTCTGAGTTGTCTTTCTAGATCCTCAACATAGGACATGAATTCTGGTGGTTGCAGATCCCAAAGTGGATGTGATTTACAGCTTTGTATCAATCTTCTCAGATTAAATCTCACTCGTAAAAGTCTTTTATAAGATGTGTGAACAAGATCTTTCTTATTGAAGTACCCATGACGTATAATGAAAATTGATGAGAGAAAGTACAACTATCAAACAAACACGGTTAAACAAGAAAAATAATGTTAAAAAAAATATGTACAGTGCATCAATCAAGAGAGGAAAAAAAATCAAACAATGAAACGGCAAAATAACAGTAAAAAAAAAAATCAATCATTAAAGACTTAATCAAGAACTGGTGGGTCACCTAAATTAATTTCGGTGTCCTCGTCACGTGGGTGATATTCCAGATATGGTTTTAATCTTTTATCATTAACTTTAAATGTAACACCGTTAGTTGAAATCTCAATTTCTATGACGCCATATGAATATACATTTTTTTACAACAAATGGGCCACTCCATTTTGATTTTAACTTCCCTGGAAATAAATGAAGACGAGAATTATAAAGCAACACTTTTTGACCAATCTCAAATGTTTTTCGAAAAATTCTTTTATCATCAAAGAATTCCTTTATCTCTATCACCTCATCAACAGGATTGTTTTAGATCATCCAGTGCTGAAATTCCTTAGGAACACAAATATCCTCATCGCATACCACATAGACTCGCTTTACGGATCCATATCATTCATTACTGAACTTATTTGCCTTGGATAATTCATCAACAAATACCAGTCCAGGCCTCAATAACATCTTTCCTAGCTCCACATCCTTTTAATCAAAATAAACAAATATAATATTACCTTATACAATGTTTGATCGACATTTAATAATTTAACTATGATGCAGTAATTAGCCTGATGAGGGATTTAGATTGAGCTCCATATGGGGCTCAATTCAATGATTCAATCCCTATTTAAAAAAAAAAGGGCGGATTCGGTGTAAATCCCTCCCTAAATATTAGTGGGAATAAATTTCTAGACTAATATTCATTAAATGTCTTATCTATATTACAATTTATGTATCGAAAATCACAATAAAGAATAATAATATGAATAAGAAGAAGAAGGCTTATACCTCAGGAGGACTAAGCTGATACAGCTTGAGAGTCAAGAAGCTGTGACCGAAAAATATTGTCTTGTGAGAAGGATTTGATGAGTCAATCACTGAAAATTGAGTGTCCAACTATTCTCCACTTGGAATCCTTTCAAAACACTTTTCAGTACAAACAAAAAGTTACAAATAAATTAAAATTGTAAGCTCTCTAACTTAGGAAACGAGTTATAAATTAATTCGATAGTAATGCATAAAGGGCAAAATTATCAATTGATCATCTATTTTTCCTCCTATTGATAAAAAATTCAAAAATTCTTAATTTGCTTAATGAACCCATTATCTGCAAAGTGTATCACTTCACGACTTTAACATTGAGAGACTTTAACTTATGATGATATCATAAGGATAATTTAAACAATTAACATATTAACGTCTGTAAAAAGAATCAGTTTTCTATCCTTTTGTTAAACTATACTTTAAGAATAAAATAAGTCAGTTTGCTAAGATTCTTTAACAATTTTAACAGAAGGTGGGGAAAGTGATACAACTTTAAAGGTTTTGGTATTTTCTTTTTAGAATTAGAGGAAATAATGGGTGAATAATTCTTGAATTTTCAGATGCATCATTCCTTAATTCCTCAAGTTCATTTAATTGTAATTTTCGCACATTACCAGCATCACCCAAATTTGAATTAAAAACTTTAATAGCCCAAAGGGATTTATGTTCAAGTTCAACAGGTAAATGACAAGGTTTACCATAAACTAACCGATAGGGTGACATTCCTAATGACGTTTTAAATGCAGTACGGTAGGCCCAAAGTGCATCATTAAGTCTAAGAGACCAATCTTTTCGGTTTGGGTTAACCGTTTTTTCCAAAATTTGTTTTATCTCCCTATTTACTAATTCAACTTGACCATTTGTTTGAGGATGATAAGGGGTAACAACTTTATGTGTAATTCCGTATTTCTTCATTAAAGACTCAAATGACTTCTTACAAAAATGCTTACCTCCATCACTGATAATGGCTCGAGGGATTCCAAATCGACTTAAAATGTTTTCTCTTAAAAATTTAATCACCGTTTTTCTATCATTATTTCAACAAGAAATTACTTCAATCCATTTTGAGACATAATCAACTGCAACTAATATATATACAAATCCAAAAGATGATGGAAACGAACCCATGAAATCAACTCCCCAACAATCAAATATTTCAATTTCAAGTATTGGATTTAAGGGCATCATGTTTCTTTTAGTAATTGATCCAAATTTTGACATTTTTCACAAGTTTTACAAAATTCATATGTGTCTTTGAATATGGTAAGCCAATAAAATCCACATTGTAAAATTTTAGCAGTAGTTTTTCTTGAAGAAAAGTTTTCACCACATGCTTCAGAATGACAAAAATTAATGACACTACTTAAGTCCTTATCAAGAATGCATCACCGAAAAATTTGATATGGGCAATATTTGAACAAGTAAGGGTCATCCCAAGAAAATTTCTTTACTTCAACAAAAAAATTCTTCTTCTCTTGAGCATTCCATTGCAAAGGCATTTTACCTGTAACAAGGAAATTAACAATGTTAGAATACCATGGCATTGAAGTAATAGAAAATAAAAATTCATCAGGGAAAAAATCATTGATGGGTGTTATATCAGTGCAGAATTTGGATGTGAGTCTTGATAGATGATCAGTAATGACATTTTCAGCACACTTTTTATCTTTGATGGTAAGGTCAAATCTTGAAGTAACAAAATCCAACGAATTAGTCTCGGTTTGGCATCATGTTTACTCATCAAATATCTCACAACAGCGTGGTTAGTAAACACAACAGATTTAGAGCCAAGCAAATATGAACAAAATTTGTTTAATGCAAATACCACAACAAGTAATTCTTTTTCAGTTGTAGAATAATTCACTTGAGCACTATCCAAAGTCTTACTGGCATAATAAATCACAAAAGGCTGACCATCCATTCTTTGTCCTAAAACAGCACCAACAACAAAATCACTTGCATCGCACATTAATTCAAAGGGCAAAAACCAATCAGGAGATTGCATAATAGGTGCAGATGTTAAAAGATAAATTATTTTCTCAAAAGATTTTTGGCAATCATCATTCCATTCAAACGGTGTATCTTTTAATAAGAGGTTACAAAGTAGTTTAGATATGGTACTAAAGTTTTTTATAAACCTCTTATAAAATCATGCATGTCCTAAAAAGAATCGCACAGCTCTAACTATTTTTTGTTGTGGCAATTTAGATATGACTTCGATTTTTGCTTTGTCAACTTCAATTTCTTTAACAGAAACAACATGACCTAAAACAATTCCAGAAGTAACCATGTAGTGACATTTTTCCCAATTCAACACGAGTTCTTTTTCAACACATCTTTTTAAAACTTTCTCCAAATTATCAAGGCAATCATCAAAAGAATTCCCAAACACAGTCAAATCATCCATAAAGACCTCTAAACAATGTTCAACCATATCACAAAAATTGCTTAGCATACATCTTTGAAATGTTGCAAGAGCATTACAAAGCCCAAATGGCATTCTTTTAAATGCAAATGTCCCAAAATGACATGTAAATGTGGTCTTTTCTTGCTCCTCAAGTGCTATAAGAATTTGATAATAACCTGAATATCCATATAAAAAGCAGTAGTAGGGATGTCCAACTACTCTTTCTAAGATTTGGTCAAGGAATGGTAATGGAAAATGATATTTTCTAGTGGCTTCATTTAACTTTTTATAATCAATGCACATGCGCCAACTAGATGTAATTCGTGTTGGAATTAATTCACCTTTTTCATTTTTAACAACAGTGATTCCAAATTTTTTAGACACTACTTGTATAGAACTTACCCACTTACTATCAGAAACATGGTAGATAATTCTTATATCAAGTAATTTAAGGACTTCTGTTTTGACTACCTCTTTCATGTGTGGGTTTAATCTTCTTTGAGGTTGTTGACATGTTTTAGCATTTTCTTCCAAATTAATTCTATATGTGCATATTAAGGGATTAATGCCTTTAATATCATTTAAAGTCCATCCAATTGCATTTTAATATTTTTTAAGAACAGTTAGTAACTTACATTCTTGGTCGCTTGTTAAAGTAGAAGAAATCATAACAGGATAAGTTTGTTCTTCTCCAAGAAAAGCATACTTCAATCCTTCAGGCAAAGGTTTCAATTCCAATTTAGGTGCTTCTTGTTGTTCTGTCTTTTCAATACTTCCAAACTCCTCAAATTTTGGCTCGTCATCATAATTTTGTGAAGTCTGCACAGAATCAAGTAACGAATTTATATTAGAAATATCAAGTTCAAGTTGCTTATTTGACTCAATTGAATTAACTAAACAAACATCAGAGAGTTCAGAAAAATCCCTTTTTTGAATATTTTCCTCAATTCAAGATTCAAGCAATTCTTTTTGTTCATCAGTATCATCTTCATTCTCATTTGCTTCATTAGGTTGCTTGCACATGTTGAAAACATTCAATTCCAAAGTTATATTTCCAAAGGATAAATTCATTAAACCATTCATATAATTAATCAAAGCATTAGCAGTTGCTAAAAATGGTCGACCTAAAATTACATTAATTGGTTTGTAATTATTCACAATAGGTTCAGTTTCCAAGACAATAAAATCCACAGGGTATATGAATTTATCAACTTATACTAAAACATCTTCCACTACTCTTTTTGGTACTTTAACTGATCTATCGGCAAGTAAAAGTGTAGTTGAAGTTGATTTTAACTCACCAAGATTAAGTTGAAGATAAACTGAATATGGAAGCAAATTAACACTAGCACCAAGATCTAGTAAAGCATGCTCAATTCTGTGATCACCAATAATACAAGAAATGGTAGGACAACCAGGATCTTTATATTTCAACTTATTATTAGTAGACAAAATTGTACTTACCTGCTCGGCCATGAAAGCACTCTTTCTTACCTTCAATTTCCTCTTAACAGTGCATAAGTCCTTTAAAAATTTGGCATATGAAGGTACTTGTTTGATTGCATCTAATAGAGGAATGTTAACTTTCACTTGCTTGAAGATTTCATAAATTTCAGAAGAGTGGTTTGATTTCCTTAGTTTATTCAATGCATGCAAAAATGGTGGTTCAGGTGGAACACTAGTTATTTCTTTACTTGGTGTAAGTTCATTTAGTCCTTCATTACCCTTTAAATTTTCATCATTTTCACAAGGTTCAGGCATAGGTCTATCAACAACCTTACCACTACGAAAAGTTATAACTGACTTGACTTAGTCTGTGGGTGGATTTTGTTGAATCTGAGGATTTGGTTGTGGTTGGGCTGAAATTTTTCCATTTTCTTGAATTGTGAGTGCAGAAGCAATTTTAGCAAGAGTATATTTCAAATCAAAAAAAGTTTGTGCATTTTGATTGTTAATAACATCTTGCTTTCTGATGAATGAATGAATTGTGTCTTCCAGATTTTTCGATGGTGGTGGAACATATGGTGCATAAGGCTGAGCATTTTGGAAATTTTGTGGAGGTGGTGCTTGTGAAGATTGTGCATTATTATTATTGCTCCAACTGAAATTTGGATGATTTCTCCAATCAGGATTATAAGTCTGTGAATATGAGTTTGGTTTATTGAAAGTGTTAATGGCATTAGCTTGATCATTAAGACATTCTTTAAGTACAGGCTGAGTGGGACAATCCTGAGTGAAATGATCATTCGAACTACATTTGTTACATGCAATTTCTTGAACAGATTTTACTTGATCACTTTTTTTATTCTCCAAAGCTTCAACTTTCCTAACTAGGGATGCAAATTTTGCTTGTAAATCATGATCTTCCCTAAGGTTATGGATTCCTCCACTAGATGGAGATCGTTGTTGCTTATTTGTCCATTCAAAAGTTTCAACAGTATCCCAATGTTGTGCATTTTCAGCTAATTGGTCAAGGTAATCTATTGCATTCTCAGGATTTTTATCCCTAAATTCACCATTACACATCATTTCAACAACCTGTCTACTTTGGGGTATTAAGCCCTCGTAGAAGTAAGTGACCAATCGCCAAGTTTCAAAACCATGATGTGGACATATGCTAAGCAATTCTTTAAACCTATCCCAACTTTGGTAGAATGTTTCTCCATTTTTTTGAGTGAAAGAAGTGATTTGCCTTTTAAAAGAATTTGTTCTATGAGGTGGAAGTAATTTTTTCAAAAACTGTTCTTGCATGTTATTCAAAGTTCTTACTGATCCAGATATAAGGTTTTGTAGCCAAGTTTTAGCTTTATCTTTTAATGAAAAAGGAAAAAGCTTTAATCTAATTATGTTCATGCTACAATTTTGGTTTGTGTATGTATTACAAACTTCCTCAAAATCTCTTAGATGCAAGTACGGATTCTCAGATTTTAAAACATGAAATGTTGGTAAAAGTTGGATAATACCTGGTTTGAAGTTGAATTGAGATGCTTCTGGAGGAAATACTATATGCGACGGTGCTCCGGTTCTGGTTGGATTTATGTAGTCTCTCATAGTTCTTGGTTGATTCTGATCGCGTCCATGTTGAGAATGGTCCTCTCCCTGATCAATTTAATGATTAGGTTCATTCAAAAAGTGGTCATCTTAGTTCTCATCCATGATTGGTGGTGGAGATTGAGATTTACGAATTAACCTACCACTTGAAGTTCAAGGTCAACGTCTCATGCAATCGTTATGACACAAAAATAATATTCAAACAAATTAGTAATACAAAAACTAAATGAAAATTGCACAAAAAAAAGAAAATTAAATATGCAAATAATATAAATGTACAAAAATTAAAAATTAAAAATTAAAATTAAAATTAAAATTAAATTACAATTTTGGTGGTTGAACCCACCAATTAACAATAAAATAAAGTAAAAAAAATAAAATAAATGCAAAATAATAAAATAACTAAAATTAAAAAAACTGGTGGTTGAACCCACCAATAAAAAAATAAAGCAAAAATAAATAAATAAATAAATGCGAAATAAAATAAATGTATAAAATTAAATAACTGAAATAAAAAAATAAATAAAAGTTAGGAGTTAGCAGTTAGTAAGTTAAGAGTTAGTAGTTAGAGTTAGTTTGTTCCAAATTAAGTCCAAATAAGTCCAAGATAAGTCCAAGTCTTGATTATTGTGAGAAACTTCATCTAGGGATCTTATTGTAAATTATTTTTAATTTTATAGCTATACCGTAATTTTTAGAAGTTTAGAATTATCCATGTGGGATGAAAGTGAGAACTTTTGAAAGATGTTGGGGTCAAAAGAGAATTTCAGAAAGGCAAAGGGGTATAAATGAAACTTTACATAAAGAGAAAAATAAAAAACGAAAAAACAAAGCAAAATAAAAACTTTTCCCCGGCTACGATGCCAAAAGCTTGACACAACTTAAAAGTAATTTTTAACTTCCAAGTATAAGAGTATCTTATTGTATTATAAATCGGTGAGTCCGAGGTCGATTCACAGAGAAAAGATTTAATTTGTTTATTTTATTTTATCTAAAAATTAAAAAAAAACTTAAATATAAACAACTTAATTGAAATAAAACTATGAAATTAAATTAGTTAGGGTTGTGGATCCACTCTTAGAAGTAAATAAAACTTAATAAATTCATTTTGCCATTTTTTTAGATTTATTGCCCAAAAGATTAATTATATAAATTATTATCATTTTCCCTCTAATTTTATGATGGATTAAGTATTTATTGTGCCAAAATTTAATTTGTCTACAATAAGTCAAAATACCATTTTACCATATGTTATATTAAGATATTAAGAATTTATTGTGCCAAACTCCCTTGTTTGTTTACAATAAATCAAAATTTCAAAATATAAAATATGTATAAAATTAAATAGAAAATAATTTAATTTATAAAATAAAAAATAGAATTTGATTAAATCATATTTATTTCTTAAGAGTGTCACCTTACCCTAAATATTATTATTTAGTTAAGAATAATTGAAAAAGAATTATTAAAATTAAATTAAACATAATTAAAAGTAATAAAAACAACTTAAATTGAAAATAAAACTAAATTTATTAGTAAAGTAATTATACAAAATATTAAAAACACACTTGAAAATCAAGATTACAGGGAGACGGAGAGAATTTGAGAAGAAGAGAGATGATTAAAAACATAAAAATGAGGCTCTATTTATAGAAAAATAAGTTCGTAATCCAATGTTTTGCGGTCCATCATAAGCTTCATGCATGTGCTCCTCACAACCTTTAGATCAAGATCCAATGGTTGGTCAAACTTCAAAAGTCAACATCACATGTGGCATCATTTGACTCATCCGATTTGGCCAAAGAACGGTTGAGATTTGGCGGGTTAATGGGTGGATCGGGTCGACCCGAATACAAGGATTCGGATCCTACAACTTGCTTCACCAACCATTGCCACGTGGCATAGTTATGGCCATTGAATCATGAACGGTTGAGATTTAGTCAAAATTGCCAGTTATCCCATGCACTCATATTTATTGTAAGCTCATTTCATCATCTAATCAGTGCTCGGTCAACAGGAAAAGTCAACTCTTTTGACATAAGCCCAATTTTAAGCCGATCTTGACTGATCTTAAGGTTTTCGAACCTCCGGAATCTAAATTTGACATTCGTTTATCTGTTTGGTGCCTCAAATTACGTAAAATTAATATTTTACCTAATAAACACATAAAAATATACAAAATTAAATATATTTAAAACATAATTAATAATTCCTAATATATTACATAAGCACAAATATAATTATAACATAAGCACAAAATAATATTATTATCGCTTGAGAATTAAATAATTTTTAATACTAATCAACAACTTCACAATTTATTATACAATATCTCTATTTTTTTTTAAGTAAAAAAAAAAAGATTTGCAGCCACATCTGAAAGTTCATTGAACTAGTGAATATGAAAGATTATTTAGAGTCCTAAACGATGACATAAGGCTAATTTTGATCCGTTTGAGCCTTTCTAGCTAGCCCTATTATAAAGTATCCATAGTTAACCCCTTTGAGCCTATATATATAAAACAAAAACACTTTTTTTTTGGTAATTTATCATCTTGTCCCATTCCAATGTGGAATACCACCTTATGTTTTATGTTTTTCACCACCCAATTATGTTTGAAAATAGGGATGATTATGTATTTCTGATCATGGTGCTATATAAAAAAAAAGATATGTATATATATAAAATGAAAAAAATAAAAAATAAAAAAAAGGAAAGAAAAAAAATTTCCAAGCAAAACAAAAGCACCTTGCATCTCCAAAAAAAAAATCCTCTATTTTTCAAATATATATTTTTATTTTTCCTATTACTCTTTTTTGTTAGCCATGACCCTAGTTTACGTTACGTCATAATAAAAATCCTCAATTTTAGAGAACTATAGTCGGAAGTAAAAACTGGTAATATGGACCAAAAGATGTGGTGATGTATAAAAATAAAAATAAAAATAAATTTGGCTAGTAATTCCTTTGACTTGAGATCATTCAATTTCTAAGTTGTCGGCATTATTCTTAGTGAGAGTGTGTGATATTGTTTTAGTATTCTCTAAATCTACCGCTTTTTAGAGTGACTGTCATTCTGTGGTTTATTTTCTTACAAGAGAGTCACTCTTAATCGTGAGGTTTTGGAGTTTGACGTATCATTTTTAAAAATGACTTGATTAATATAGCACTGATAATTTATCATTTTACATTATTTTACTTAATTGATTTATGTGGGTGTGATTTTCTTTAGGCTGAAGATAATACTTTTACTTTTATTTGATTGTTGTCATTAATTTGAAGAAAGAAGTAAACACAATTTTTCAACAGAAAAATTCAATTTGGGTTTGAACTTTCGCTAAATTTTTATCACTTAAATTGCTAAGGTCTAGCAATAAGTTGCTTGGGGTGCGTGATTAATACTAAAAAGTGTACATGTAATAAGGATAAAATTATTAATTTTTCACTTGAAATGTTGATTAATGCGCTTATAACTTATAAATTATATGAATACTCCCATAATAAATTTTTATGTTAAATTAATTCGCTATATATTCATTTTTATCTTATAAATATTTTTTGGGAATAAAGATGGAATTGGATTTGAAAGCGGGAACAAAGAAGAACTACTGGAGCAATTTGGAATGCATCACTGAGGAGATGTCATTAATTAATTAATAAATAAATAAAAAGAATAAGTGGGCAATCATATGGCCTCCTGACCATCACACATCTCAATATACATATATATTATAAAATAAAATAAATAAAGAATAATGCATTCCTTTTATAGGCAAGGAGATGCAGGGAGCGGAGAGAAAATCCAGTAGAGTAGAGCGAAGCCGAGAGAGAACGAGAGGGCAAAGCTGAAGAATTATTTCTTTTTCTTCTTTTTCTTCTTTTTCTTCTTTTGTCGTGTAATCAATTTCCTTATAACATATATCAAAAGTTTATCAAATAAAAAGAGTATTTTGTTTTCATTCAATATGAGTGGCTAATTTTACTAAGCTGAGATGAAGGATGAAGCTCAAGGTTTCAAGCTATTAAATTTATTACTTTCTCAAGTGACTTTTTAAGTTTATTTTATTCTTTTTTGGTTATTTTTATGTCATGTTAATTTATAAATTCTCTTGGATCTATTTGGTATTTTGACATAATATCGACACGTTAATACAGTTATGGCACATTAGGTACTTTATTCCATATTTATCCACACACATAGTTAGTTAAGAATTAAATGATATAATAATTAACTGGTAAAAGTGAGACAAAATATAAAAATGAGATAGTATTAAAATTATAGTTTGAGTAACTGAGAGTGGATCCCATAACCTTAGCATATTTTTAAATTGATTTCTAGTGATTTCTTTTTTCGTAATTAATTTTCTTTATTTAACAAATTGACAACTAGATTTTAAATTTCTTGTGGTTCGACCCCGGACTCACCGGGTTATATTATAACTAGACGCTCTTATACTTGGGAGTAATACACTTTTGAGTCATGTCAGTGCTGGTGGATTATGCTTTGCTAATTTGTTCTTTGCCATGTATCTGCAAAACAATCCAAATTCTATTCATTATTGACATTTAAAAAGTTATAATAATAATATAAAAATAAAAATATGACAAAATAACTAAATATACAATCTTTATTTCGGTGCAACAAGTCCAAAATATGATTTATAGATGAAGTTACAGTGGCGGACCTAGACAATTAAATTAGGGGCGCTTAGTTCAAAACTTTTATTTAATTTGGGGTGCCTTTTTTTTTAATGTTTACTTGACTACATTTTAAGTCTCATAAACTCAAATTCCATTACTTTCTTTTAAATTCTAAATAATAATAATAATAATAAATTATTTATTTTAAATGCATGGAAGTATTGTTTTTCTAAGTAGTTTCCACAAAATATTTAAAAAACAAAATAATGTGGCTATTGGGATTTAAACCAAGAGTTTAAAACCATCAAATAACGTTCTTACCATTGAACTATAAGTTTTTTGTTATATTAAAAATATGTCAAAATTTTTCTATTTAACTCTTTTCTGAGGGGCTTGAGGTACATTTAAAAGAAAAATTAAAGGCCCAGGAGGGGCTTCATAGCTGGATCCGCCCATGGATGAAAAATTACCTACCTTAGGTTTTTCAAGTGGAGTTCAAATTGATATGGGTTAGATCTCACGGTGCTGTTGTTTTATTACTTTCCTTCTTGTCGCTGACAATTGAAATTTACTGGCTTGGCTGCCAATGATTGGAAGCACATCAAGGAGTAATATCCACAATTTAGGTTTCTATAATTTCAAATGACAAGTATAATTTCGTCCAAATGAATGGTGTTTGGCTATATTTGAAAGAATAAGGTATATGGAGTTATTTTTGTAATTTAATAATTTATTATGATTGGTTTCATAAATTTCCTAAGTTTTAATGTAATGCATTGCTTCTTTTTTTTTTTTTTTTGTGTATGTGATTATCTCATGATATGATTTTTTTTTTTTTACGTGTAAGTACAATTTTCTATTAGATGAATATAGAGAATACTAAAATAGTTTGAATTAAAAAAGTTCGTAGCCACATAACAGGATTTTCAAACTCTAAAGCTAATTTAGCCAAACAATGGGCAATAGTGTTACAACCTCTTAGAACATGTTGAATTGAAGACTAATTTAGACTCTTCAAACTTGCTTGAATTTCTGATATCGTCCAAAAGCTCTTGATATGATTGATAGAATAATAGGATTATCTTATAGTAACTGTGGAAGAGACATGTGCTCAATTTATAACTAAACTTAAAGAAATGTCTCGCTCTCTAAATTATCTTCGATGGCTGTCTTAACCTTAGTGATCATAGAAGATTTTGTTCGTTTTTTCGTCGTCAACCTATGGGGTATTAGCAATCGTTTCCAATTATTGTTTCCTTCCCAAAGGTAGGTTATTAGAAATTACTCACTACCATTTTATTTTATTATTTTGAGAATAATAGATCCTATTGTGTGGATCACTAAACACTTATATACAGTGCCTTGAAATTTTTTTTTTTTGAGTTTAGATTTTTATGTTAAACCATTGGTGCATTTATTAAAAAAATGCTCCTTAAATTTATTACTTCAATTTTGTAAAGATCTTTCATGATAAATAAAATTTCATCATTGTTAGTTAATAAACGAGGATATAATGTAAAATTAAATTTTGGCCATACATAAATAAAATAATATACGAATTAATAAATCTTTCAAATCTCAGATGTCCTATATGTTTTTATGAGTATACTTTTAAGAAAAAAAATGCTATATAATACAATTGGATACATGTAGAAATTATTTATTGAAAGGGAAATTATCATCCAACTATTTAACCTTTCGATGAGTTCAACCAAAATCTAAAAAAATTTAAAATAACTGTATCTTAATTATTTAAAAAAAGCACGATAATTCATGAATTAAATAATTCTTAATTTTTTTTGTTTTTAACTTTTTATTGAACCTCACCAAGAATTTACCGTGGGAATACCCTGAAACTTGGGTATTAATCTAGTTCTACCTCATACTAAAAAATTATCATAATATGCCTTTTGAGATGAGTAATGTCTAAAAACTGAAACTTGATCTCTAATTACACAAGTGGTTGTCGACCACTCAACGAGTCTTGTTCGTTTTCTTCTAGATTTCTTCTTCCTCCTTTGTCGTTGTATTTTTTCTCTTTTGGCCATAATAGCTTTAGCAAAATTAACCTTAACTATCGTAATAATTTATCTCTTGTTGGTGGTGGCATTCTCAAAGGCAAGGTTCTCGGTGGCAGTGAAAATCATCCTTGACTAATGGCCAAGATTTCATTAAGCAGCTTCAAAATCAGACCTAGGAGGCGGCATTCTCAATGGTTCATTTAATCTCTTCACTTTAAATTTTGGATTGGTACTTTTAAAACACACAAGTTAAACTCAAAAAATCCCATTAGATAATAGAGGTGGTGCCATTAAAGTTATTGGATCATGTAATTAATGGTTTGGTTGGTATTAACTAGTTTTCAATGATAATTTGCTTTATATAACCCATCAAATTGACATGGTAAAATAATCTCACTCAGTGATAATTTAATTGATGGTCTTGATCATGATATTTTTAATGATGATGACATTTGAAGAGACTAATTTTAATGGTGATGGATGTTCTTTTGATTATGAAGTTAAGGTTTATTAGTTTGAAAATTGATTCTTCTTGTTTGTGTTGATGAGATTGGTGGTCAAATATATAAATAGATGTGGTGGCTTTTGGATATATGTTTATTTGTTGTTTCTTTTGGATATATGTTTATGTGTTTTTTGAAACTACAAATTAGTTCATGCTAATACATGAATGCTACAAGAATACGGGGTTAAAGAATGTAAGACGAAATTGTTTTGAATTCAGCAGCATAGATCAATAGGCCATTCACCACTTTGAAATCTTTAGCTTATTCAAAGGATGGTGACAAAACTAAACTAACTTAACAAGTTTTGATTGAACTATTAGTCTTTATGTAATATCTTCTTATTTTGGCTTTGACATGCTTTTTTCAAATGTGCAGCAAACTATTAAAGTGCTCTCATGTTCTTCTTGGAGGTATTTGTACTTATGACAATTGTCATCTTCTTTCACTTTGTATGTAAGTAAGTTAGGTCATATTTCGTTTGGTTTACATCTTCCATTCATTACTGCATTTGATAAGACTCATGATAGGTCCAATTCCTTGTTTTTTTTTTTTTAAATTAACTTTTCAGGTTTTGATGCTGTGCAATCAAAATGAGAAGATATCATATCACAAAAGACATCTATATTGTGCTAATGTCTCATCAACTATCCCTTGCCCCATCTTGCGAGCACGAAACATTTGTTAACAAGAATTAGGATATAATTGAGTACATTATATATCATTTTTTTCCCTAAATATTGATTTTATCATTAATATATATGGATTTTATTAGTGGGGATTGTGGAGCATTTTTGTTGCGATACTTAGAGGTCCTAACCTATGGCCTTGACGTCAACATGTATTGCCAACAGGATGATGTTACACAATATAAAAAAGCGTTGGCTATCAAATTATTTGGATATAGATTATGGAAACCAACTACGTAGTGTCAAGTTATGTAGAACTTTATTACTGTGACTTTGCCATTTTTTGGATAAGTTATAATGAGATGTAACATTTACAATGGCGATGTAGTTGACATTTGATGTAATTAAAGATAGCTTTGCATTATGTATAAGTTGTATATATATATATTTAAAAGGTATTATTGAAAGAATAGAAGGTAATTTTGGATAAATGACATAATAGGGTGTGTTGAGTATTAGAAAGTATATATTTATAAAGAAAAAAATCGTCATTTTACATTTCAAGTCTTATTAACATCCTTACTTTTATGTATTTAAGTTTCTTGTGATTTAATTATGTGTGTTTTATTTTAATTAAGTATTTTATGTATTTTAGGGGCATCATGGTCATTTCACAATGAACGAGAGATTAGACAGCAAAACGGACATCACTTTTGAACTCAGGACAGTTGAAAACCTTAAGAGGAGCATAAAAGGAAAAATGTCATTGTTCACATATACGGTACTATTCACATGTACGCTATTGTCCATGTTATTGTTCATGACACTGTTCACATATACAAAATGATGACGTGGCATTGACCAATGATGTGGCATTGACTGATGAGGTGTCACGATTCTATTGGACAAAATTCTTTTGCACTGTTGATCAGTGACGTGGCAGCATGTTAGTGGACCAAAAATCGTGCGTACGGTACATGCATATACACAGGATTATTTTCAACCAAACCGCGTCACTGTTCAAACCGCATCACTATTCAAACTGCGTGGTCAAACCATGTACTGTTCAAACCGCGTGGTCAAACCACGTACTGTTGACTGATGACGTGACACAATCCTGAGCGTCTGAAATGTTTTTAATCCGATGACCATGATTTACTCAATGTATTTATAAAAAAAGGGGCTCTCCCCCCTAATTTGGCATCTCTTAATTCATTTTTGGGCTTCATTTTCTGTAATTCCTTCTCCATCCTGTATTTTCTATGTATTTTAATAAATTTCCATTTTACCCCTAGTTCAATTATGAGTACTAATTTTCTTTCAAGCTTGGGTTGAAGGTGAAGTCTCAACATGTGCCATGGGCTTTAATTGGTAAATTTACTTTCTCTTCCCCTCTAAGTTTTGTGGATGTTTTGACTTTTCGTCGATAAATAGTAATAATCTTATCTAGATACCGCCATGGTTTCACCGGCTCCCTAGTATAAGGTTATTATTATTTGGCACGATAAGCCCTTAGCACCATATTGATTAGAGTGTAGTTCATGAGGTGTGGAATCCCCCCTCATGATTTAATTGGCATTAATAAGAAATATTTAGCCCATGGTGCATGTTGATACGGATTCAGATACCCAAGTACATCATTCTAATAGATTTTCACTTCCATTTACTTCTGCCATTCCCATTTAAATTCTAGAATAGTTTAAATCACTTCCACCACAAATCCTCATAGAAAATTAATTCTACATACAATTAAAATCCACCTCCTCGTGGGATCGACACTCATCACCATTAATCTATTCTACAATAGATTCGTGCACTTGCAAGTTCAATAAAATTTGCACAACAGGGTGGTTATAATCATTGAAGGAACACTTAGCTCAAGTATATGACTACATCAAGTATCTTCATAAATACACAACTATAGTCGAGTATTTTCAATATTGGTGCATGAAATTTAGAGAAAACGACAATTGCCCCATTTGCAATGGTTAACTGCTTGGAAGGTAGAATTTGTGCCAAATACAAACAATTAGATGTGTGCCAATTCTAAGTAGCTAGCTTTTAAGCGACTAACTACTTGGAAGGCAGAATGGGTGTCATTTTCTGATCTTGGATTATGACTTAATGTTTTTCTTAACTTTTTGGATATTTATAGAAAGTTTGATGTCTAATGTTATGCTCTTATGATTTTTGCATGCCCTTGTCTAGTTTAGTATTTGTCTTTTTGGTTATTGATAAGGGGAGCTACCTTGGCAACTATTTGTGTCTGTTTTCTCTACCCTCAACTCTTTAGACACGACTATAGTTGAGTGTTTTTATAAATACACAACTACAGTAGAGTTTCTTTGTGAATATTTTTATATGTACTATAAATATTTTTTATATATTATTGAAAGAGTAAAAGATTATTTTGCATTATATATATGATATAACAGGATTGTTATAATCATTGAAGGAACGCTCAGCCCAATCACATGACTTTAATTTAATTGAGTATCTTAATTAATACGTGACTCCATCGAGTATCTTTGCAAATACACTACTGTAGTCAAGTAAATGGATAGAACCAACATTTATTAACATAACTAGGTGTGGGCATCTGCTTCGGTTTTTGCCCAGATCAAACCGAACAAAAAAATTTTGGTTCAGTTTGGTTCACTTCAGAGGATAAAAATCGAATAGTTAAAAAATTAGCGAACCAATTGGTTTGTATTCGGTTTAGCTCAAAACTGAACCGAACAGACAAATTGATTCACTCACTTCATTTTAATTTAAAAAATTATTTAATTTAAATATAAAAGCCAAAAATCATTTTCAATTTCCTAAATCTAACAACCCCAAATCAGTAGCAATTCAACATCTCTCTCTCTCTCTCTCGCTCAAGTCTCATGGTTAGTGGCAGCATATCAGCCTCTCTCCCTCATAGCCTCTCACGGTGACGCCGATGGTTTGATGTCGTCATATACTCATCCTTCACACATGTTAACCTCTCACAGAGCCACGATCTCACTCTCGGATTCACTCACGGTCTCACTCTCTATGGTTCGAACTGCTGCTCGTTTGTCGTTATCTTTGTTGCTCGTCTCACTCTTATCACTCACGATTCTACTCTCTTTGGTTAGAATCGCTGCTCAGCACCCATTACTCATCTTCGTCAGCACCCATCACTCATCTTTGCCAGCTGTTGTAGCCTCTCTCCGTTGTTGATGTCGCTCCAGTGGAGGTGAGCAACACTGGTTCAATTCCACTCACTATTAGTTGCAAGTCAGCAATTATTGTCAATTTTAATTTAATTTAATTTTATTCAATTTCACTCCATTTATTTTTTGATTAAGTTTGATTTTTATAAATAAAAAGTGAGTTGAAAACCGATTTAATTTGATTTTTGTTAAATTATGATCTGCTTGGTTTGGTTTGATCACGCATGGGTTGGATTGATTTTTGTTATTTGTAATTGATAATTTAATGTTTGATTGGGAAAAATACTCTTAATAAAATGTATGTGAAATTACTATTTTTATTTTGTTATATTATTTAAGATCATGTTTTTGTTTGGTGAAAGTCATCTTTGACAATGAAATATTGAAATGGATTACTAGTCACATAATTTATTGTTTATACTTCCATTAGTTAGAATTCTACAATTGTAAATAAATATTGCTAGGTAGAAAAAAAAACAAAAATAAAGTTATAATATGTTGTTATGCTTCAATTGTTCTTGTGAAAATAAATTGAATTTGAATTGATTTTTTCATTTTAAATATTGTAACATTCAAAAATTGTTTAGAATCTAACAAATCGAATCAAATCGAACCAAATCGAACCGAAGTATTTTGGTTCGGTTTGGTTTTGAAGTTCGGTTCGGTTTTGAAGTTCAGTTCAAGGTCGATTTTATTTCTTCTAAACTGTTCAGTCTTGTTCGATTCTGGAACCGTATAATGCTCACCCCTAAAAATAACATTCAGCAGTCGTGTAACTTTATATAAAAATTGTTGTTGTCGGATAAGTTTACAAGTACATGACTATAGTCGAGTAAGTGGACGGTGAACAAAACTACCTAAAACACTCATTAGAATGATAGTATAATTGACATAAGATTTAACATATTAAACTTCAATACATCAAACAAATTTTTTTTTTAACATCAAATTGAAATACAAGTGTGCAACCCAAGAGGGGGGGTGAATTGAGATTCTAAAAATTATTTGATTCTAAAACAAATTATCAAGCAAATCTAAAATGAATTTAATGGAATAACAATTAAATCAATTACAATATAAAAATATAAGGGAAGAGAGATTCAAACACGAAGATTTGTGCGTGGTTTGGCCAACCTCGCCTACGTCCACTCCTCCAAGCTTTCCAAGCTTGAGGATTTCACTAAGCAAGCCTCCAAGGCTTCAAATGCTTACACTTGACTTCCAAGGTGTCAATGAACCTTTACAACAAGAGATTATCCCCAATCTCTTAACCCAAGTGTATCCCAACACTTACAATCACTCAAAGTAAAAAATTAAAAATTATTTTTCTCTCACACAATATTTAAGATTACAAATCAATGCCCAATGTGTGAATAGATGAAGCAATAATGTGTTTTAAAGCTCTATGAAGATTGTATTCTCGAATATAAGCTCAATGGTCGTGTTGTGATCAAGTCTTGTTTTAATTTGAATGAGCTTATTTATAGTTGGAGTTGAAAAACTAGCCGTTATAGACTGTCTGCTCGAAAACAGTTCGCCGTTAGCCATTAACGGTTAACCGTTTAGTCTGGTCAAAAGTTATCATTGGGCCAAATTTCAAATAAACGATTTGCCGTTTAACCTTACCCATTAGCCGTTAAATTCCAGAGACCTGCAAGATAAACTTCAGTTATTAGTTCATACTACACGGTTAAAGATTTATACGAAATAACCTTTCTGGAATTTATCGGTTAGCCGTTTATAATTAACGGTTCGCCGTTTGTTTCCAGTAACCTGCAAAACAAGTTAGCCTTATCTGTTTCAATTAAACTTTTGCCGTTTGTTTCCAGGTACAATCTTTCATTCTGGATTTTATCGGTTAACCGTTTCAATAAACGATTCACGGTTTAATTCCAGTGGCCTTCCCAGCTTTTTGTATTTTCTGTTTTTCTTAACCGGCTAAAGCTTAAGCAGTTTGATACTCTCTGGTTTTAATCGGTTAACCGTTTAAAAGGAAAACGGTTCACCGTTTAAAAAGAAAACGGTTCACCGTTTATTTCCAGAATCACAGTTTAAGCCAGATTTCGCAGAGAATCATTTTCCAATTTGAAATTTAACAGTGATCCATCTTTTATGAATATAATTGGAATGATTATAAGGCTTTTGTTTATTAAGGAATAGCTCCAACATTTTAATCAAAACCATTTAAAGTTTATTATCATCAAAATCAATATTATTAACATATTCATGTTAACAATCTCCCCATTTTTTATGATGACAAACTTCATTCAATATTTTACTCCCCCTTAAGATATGCTCCCCCTAATGTATGGCCAAATTAAAAAAATGTCCAATAAACTGATTTTTGCTCAAGGAAACATTTTTTTAAAAAAATTCATTTCAAATCTCCCCATAATTATCTCCTCCTTTATCATCAAAAAGAAAAGAGAGAGAAAAAAAATCCGAAAGCATAGAGGTGAGAAAGAAGTTACCCAGTTTTGGCGAGCGAAAAATTTGGCAGAGTTTCCCTTTAAAATGGAACAAATCCACTAATACAAAATGAGATTAAAAACACTTCCAAAATGTATTAACAACAACTCCATCATCCAACAAACCAACAACTCCAACCAATATCAAATCAGCCAATACCAAGTCACAAAAACATTTCATCAAAATCTATCAAAATCGTATAGAGGTAAGAAGGTATGCAAAAATATAAATAGCAACACACAAATGAACAAAATATGAAATGTATGTGCGAAAATGAAACTCAGAAACTATGGAGGTGGAGAAGATGTGCTCCCCGGATCATAACGGAAAAAGCGAAAAAGAGTGGGCTGTCCAGTGATAAGCTCAAGCTGCTGATCAATGCTCTGTTGCTGGAAGGTCTGAAAGTCAGAACATAGCTGCTGGTGGTCACGGGAGAAAGTGTCCAACCGATCGATAATCAGCTGCTGCTGCTCCGAAATCCTGCAAACATCAGCAACCAACTGCTGCAAAACATCCGAAGCAGGGGGCTGAACCGAAGCAGGAGGCTGCACTGGAGCTGGAGGTGGCTTAGAAATGGAGGGCTGCTCGGAACAGCAGATGGCTCGGGAGCGGAAGGCTGTGCTGGAGCTGAAGGTGGCATCGAAGTGAATGGAATATCAGCATCCATCTCATGCTCCTCAGAGTCAGAGTCAACTGGAGACTGGGGGACAGAACGGCAACGCGGAGGAGGTGGATGAGCTCCTAATCGAAAATCTGGAAGCTAATAGGGAGGATAAACAGCATTGAGCATCCGATCATCCTCTGGAGCAATCAATGTATCCCGGTTTTTAGAGTTTTTAGTCTTAATCCACTGACCATTCTTTCTAGAAAAAATGATACTAGTCATGGCCTCTGGACCAATCTGTTTAGTCTCCATATAACCGGCATCGAGAAGAGGCACCTCAAAGCAACGCATTATCTTAGTAATGATACTGCCATATGGAAGCAAGCAATGGTTAACCGCGGGAGTACTCAACATGTGCCTCACAATAACATAGCCGAGGTTAATGGGACGTCCTGAAATGAGACTATCTAATAGACCAACGTCTAACCTCGTATCCTCATTCGAGTGACCCTTCCTAGGTGTCACTATATACTGTAAAATAGTATGAAGTATGCGGACTTGGAGAGGTAAGAGCTGAGACCGAAAAGGTAGATTAGAGATCTCATTAGTCAAGTCTCGACAACGACAAATATTTCGGACTCCATCAACATGACAAAAGTCGTCAAAGGAAAGGGCTTTCCTAGAGGTATAAATTTCATGTCCCTCACTAGAAATACCTAGAAAGCCATTGAGGTCCTCATCATCAAATTCTATAGGCACCCCGCCGACTTGAGTAATTATCCTATCTAGGCAAGTTGCGGAGATTTCCATGTTCGAATAAAAGACTCGCACTAAATTGGGATAAACTCGGTCATCAAAGTCAATGGCAGACTCCCAAGGTTGAAGCATATCCCTAATGCTTCTACCACATACAACTAAGGTACTGAAAACATCTAATTCAACATAGAAATAGTCAAGTACCTTTCTACCATTAAAGCGGTCCTCGAAACGCTTCTCCAAGGAAGGCATGGGGAAATGAATTCTTTCGAATTCAAAGACTCTCCGTGGTGGTATAGGATTCCTTTGAGGTGCAGACTTCCTCCTGAGATTTCTCCGTGGGGGCTCAGCCATGGTGAAGAATGAGGAAGTTTGAAAAATTTAAGAGAGATGTGAGGAGAAGAAGATGAACCAATTATTTGTTTAGGAATGAGTAAAGAATGTGATTTTGAGGCTCAATTTGGTTGAAGAAGGACAAGAATCAGGTGAAAAATGAAGAAACCCGAACGACTGCACTAAGGGTTTGGATTTGAGATTTTTCGATTTTAGGCTTGATTTGAAGATTTAAATCGGTGAAAGTGTTCTAAAAGTGATAAGAAATGATGTTATAGGTTTGATTTGGCAAGAAAAGCAAGAACAATGAAGGTTTGAGGGCAGAGAATGCTTCGGCTGTGCAACAATGGCTGAAACGGTGAGAGGGCAACTGAAGAATGAGAAGAAAAACCTTTGAACAGTTTTATATGCACGAAAACGGTTACCCGTTTATTTAAACGGTTAAGGGGTAACTTCCAGAGGCTAAGGAATGGGAAACGGTGAAAGGTTAATCACTTAACGGCTAAGGAGTAACTTCTAGTGAGCTCTCTGTTTTTAAACAGTTTACCGATTACATCAAACGGTGAAAGGGTAAAAAGACAAACATCATAATCTAGTTTCTGGAATAAAACGGTTCACCGTTTATTGGAAACGGTTATCCGTTTATTTTATATATAATTTCGCACATTTGATTTAATTTTCGGCCAACAAATAATACATTCCAAGATCATTTAATTGATCTAAAAATGTTTTATTAGCCATTTTAATGCATGATTCATGAACATATATTCAAGCAATTAATTCATATAATCATTCAAGAATTAACAAAGCAAACACATCACTTGAATATCAAGCTTAAGCATTTCATAAATATTAAATCATCAAATCACCAATAAGTCAATTAATTCAATACACTCAATAACATGAATAGAGACGTTAATGTGAAAATTTCATCATCCCAAGTTTATGCCGAATTTTTAAAAATTGTTCTTCGCCAAGAGGTTTGGTAAAAATATCGGCGAGTTATTTTTCTGTAGAAATAAACTCTAATGTAATATCCCCCTTTTGAACATGATCTCTCAAGAAATGACGTCTTATTTCTATATGCTTCGTTTGAGAGTGTTGAATGAGATTCTTTGAAAGATTTATAGCACTAGTATTATCACACTTAATAGGAATTTGTCCTAGGTTAATACCATAGTCTCTAAGTGTTTGTTTCATCTAAAGAGCTTGTGCACAACAACTTCCTGCAGCTATATATTCAGCCTCGGTAGTTGAGAGTGCACCAGAATTTTGTTTCTTGCTAAACCATGAAACAAGTGAGTGACCTAGGATATGGCAAGTTCCACTGTGCTTTTCCTATCAACTTTATAACCGGCAAAGTCCGCATCCAAATAGCATGTTAAATCTATATGAGTTCCCCTAGGATACTAAAGGCCAATATCTATGGTTCCACTCAAATAACGGAAAATTCTTTTAGTAGCAAGCAAATGAGATTCCTTGGGAAATGATTGAAATCTTACGAACAAACATACACTAAACATGATATCGGGTCTACTTGCAGTTAAATAAAGTAAAGATCCGATCATACCTCGATACATTTTGATATCCACTTCTTTGCCTTTTTCATCTTTGTCAAGTTTGGTTGTTGTGCTCATTAGAGTGTTTTTGGTCTTTGATTCATCAATGCCGAACCTCTTGAGTAGATCTTTCACATACTTTACTTGATTTATAAAAATTCCTTCCTCATTTGGTTTTATTTGCAGCCCAATGAAGTACTTCAACTCTCCCATCATACTCATTTCAAATTCATTACTCATACAAGATGAAAATTCTTTACACAACAATTCATTAGTAGAACAAAAAATAATATCATCAACATAGATTTGAACAACAAGTATGTCTTTGTTCTTATGCTTAACAAAAAGAGTAGTATCCGCTTTACCCATGGCAAAATCATTTTCTAATAAGAAATTCTTAAGCCTATCATACCATGCTCTAGGTACTTGTTTTAATCCATACAAAGCTTTAAACAACTTCTAAACATGATTTGGAAATTTTTCATTTTCAAAACCAGGAGGTTGTTTTACATACACTTCTTCCATAATATAACCATTTAAGAAAGCACTTTTCACATCCATTTGAAATAAAATGAAATCTTTATGGCATGCAAATGCCAGCAACATTCTAATTAATTCTAGTCTAGCTACGGGTGCAAAAGTTTCATCAAAATCAATTCCTTCTTCTTGGTTGTAACATTGAGCCACTAATCTAGCTTTATTCCTTACAACCACACTGGATTCATCCATCTTATTTCTAAATACCCATTTAGTACCTATGACGGATTGATATTCCGGTTTAGGAACTAATTCCCACACATTGTTTCTTTCAAATTGATTTAACTCCTCTTTCATTGCCATAATCCAAGATTCATCATTTTCCGCATCCACAAAGGATTTGGGTTCAATTTGAGAAATAAATGCATTATGCTCACAAATATTCCTAAGTGATGATCTAGTTGTAACACCTCGTAAGGGATCTCCTAAAATTACATCCTTAGGATGAGAAGAAACATACCTCCACTCTTTGGGGAATGATTGAGAAGTACCTTCATTTTGCTCTACATTCATTTCTTCATGTTGCTCATCTTGATTCCCACGAGACGCATCTTTTTTATTATCTTTTGATGATTCTTTTTGTAAGTCTTCATCTACATCATTATCAACAACAACTTTCTCCGTAGAGGAGGGATTAGATTCATTAAAAGTAACATGCATCGATTCTTCTACAACTAGAGTTCTTTTGTTATAAACTCTATAAGCTTTGCTTGAGTTTGAATATCCAAGAAAAATACCCACATCGGATTTTGAATCAAATTTACCAAGATTATCTTTTGTGTTTAAAATAAAACATTTGCATCCAAAAAATTTGAAATAACCAATATTGGGTTTTCTATTTTTCCAAAGCTCATAAGGAATTTTGTTAAGGTTAGGTCTAATCAACACACGATTTAAAATATAACAAGCGGTGTTGACGGCCTCGGCCCAAAAATACTTAGGCAATGAATTTTCATTCAACATAATCCTAGCCATTTCTTGAATGGATGTATTCTTTCTCTCAACAACTCCATTTTGTTGTGGAGTTCTAGGTGATGAAAATTGATGCTCAATACCAAAATCATTACAAAAACTCTCAAATGCATGATTTTCAAACTCTCCTCCATGATCACTCCTAATGCATGCAATACCATACTCTTTTTCATTTTGAATTTTCTTACAAAGCACTTTAAAGGCATCAATAACATCATCCTTATTAGCTAAGAATAATACCCATAGATATCTAGAATAATCATCCACTATCACAAATGCATAATATTTGCCATTTAGACTAGCATATCTAGAGGGCCCAAATAAATTTATGTGAAGAAGTTGAAGTGGTTTTGAAGTAGAAATATGATTTTTATTTTTGAACAATGTTTTGATTTGTTTTCCAAATTGATAAGCTTCACAAATCTTATCTTTTTTAAAACCAATTTTTGGAAGACCTTTAACTAAATCATCTTTTGAAATTTTCGAAATCAAATTCATACTTGCATGTTCTAACCTTCTATGCCATAACCAATTATCATCATGCAATGCCGAAAAACATTTATCAAGAGTAGATGCACATTCTATGTCAATGATATAAACATTACCACATCTATTCCCAACAAATAAGATCTTGCCATCACATGAATTCTCAATAACACAACCAAATTTATCAAAGATAATTTTATAACCTTTGTCACATAATTGACTAATACTAATTAAGTTGTGTTTCAAGTTCTCAACCAAACATACATTCTCAATTAGAGTTGAGGAAACTTTACCAACATTTTCAATTCCAAGAATTTTTCCTTTTGAGTTGTCTCCAAAAGATACGTCTCCACCATTTTCAATTTTGGTGAAGCTTGAGAACCATGCGTAGTTTCCGATCATGTGCCTTGAACAACCACTGTCCAAGTACCATTTATTTTTCTTCTTCTTCAAGCCCTTCAAAGAAAATCTCAAGTTTTAGGTACCCAAAGCTTTTTGGGTCCTTGAGAGTTAGTAGTGATTCCTTTTGGAACCTAAATGCATTTCATACCATAATATGCATTTCTTTTTACTGGACATCTATTTTTCATATGACCATCTTGATTACAAAAATGACATACAATTTGATTGTGACTAGATGTACTCTTCACAAAGTAGTTTTTATAATATTTTTGTTTCAAGTTTGGCTTATAACCAATACCTCCTTTGTCAAACACACATTTTTGTGAATTAAGCATGTTATCCAACATTTTTTACCCATTTGTAAATTTCAAAACAATCTCATTCAACTCATTGCTCTTTTTCTTAAGCATTTCGTTTTCATTTTTCAAATCATCTATATGTGATTCTAAATGCTCATGTGAAATGCTAGGTTTCTCATTTGATAATGAAATTTCATCATGCAATGTTTTGTTCTCTACTTCTAGGCATGTAATTCTTGCATTTAGAGATCCATTTTCATTTTTAAGCTTTGCCATTTCTTTTTTAAGACATATATTCTTTTTACCAATCTTCATCAACTCATCATGCAATTCTTTAAAAGCATCATACGTGGAATCACTTACCTCATTGATATCATCATCCCCTCCTATTGCCATAAGCGCCAGGTTTGATACTTCTTGCGACCCTTCTTCATCACTTGAATCTTCCTCGCTATCATCCCAAGTTGCAACCATGGCTTTCTTCTTGAGTTTGTTGATAAGTGGCCACTCCGATCTTATATGGTCATGCTTCTTGCATTCATAGCATGTGATTACCTCTTTCTTCTCCCTTTGGTTTTTAAAGTTTCTGAAATTTCTTCGCTCTCCAGTTTTCTTGAAGAATTTTCTGAGCCTCCTTGCTAGCATGGCCAGCTCTTCATCATCCAGTTCACTCTCCCCATCACTCTCATATTTTGAAGCTTTGAGAGCAATGCTTTTCTTCTTCTCCTCATGCCATTTTTCTGCTGCCAAATCTTCTTCATATGAAATGAGAGAACCAATTAAATCATCAAGTGGTAATGTATTTAAATCGTTAGCCTCTTCAATAGCGGTTCTTTTAGGTCTCCATTCTTTTGGAAGTGACCTAATAATTTTCTTAACTTTCTGGCTATTTGACAAGGTCTTTCCTAGGGCTCCTAGGATGTTTACTATGTCCGTAAATCTAGTATACATAGAGTACACACTCTCATTTTGTTCCATTTGGAACAACTCATATTGTCGAGTGTACCTACTAATTTTTTACTCTTTCACTTGATTTGTGCCTTCATAGAATACTTCAAGTTTGTGCCAAATTTCATTGGCACTTTCACAACTAGATACTCGATGAAATTTTTTCTTATCAAGTGCACAAAATAAAGTATTCATAGCTTTGGAATTTAGATAAGCTTTTTTCTTTTCCAATTCATTCCATTCCCTTGAAGGTTTTGGAATATCTTCCCCGACTTCATTTTTAGTTAGGGGCAAAAAAAAATCATCACATACAACTTCCCAAATTTCATAATCTAGTGCTTGTAAATAAATTCTCATCCTAGTTTTCCAATATGGGTAGTCATTTCTGTCAAAGAATGGTGGTCTAGTTGTGGACTGTCCTTCCCTAAAGGTTTAGTCATTTTGGGTTGCCATGGATCTTTTACTCTAGACGGTTAAGTCCTAACAAGAGAACCAAGCTCTGATACCAAATGAAATACAAGTGTGCAACCCAAGAGGGGGGGTGAATTGGGATTCTAAAAATTATTTGATTCTAAAACAAATTATCAAGCAAATCTAAAATGAATTTAATGGAATAACAATTAAATCAATTACAATATAAAAATATAAGGGAAGAGCGATTCAAACACGAAGATTTTTACGTGGTTCGGCCAACCTCACCTACGTCCACTCCTCCAAGCTTTTCAGGCTTGAGGATTTCAGTAAGGAAGCCTCCAAGGCTTCAAATGCTTACACTTGACTTCCAAGGTGTCAATGAACCTTTACAATAAGAGATTATCCTCAATCTCTTAACTCAAGTGTATCCCAACACTTACAATCACTCAAAGTAAAAGATTAAAAATTATTTTTCTCTCACACAATATTTAAGATTACAAATCAATGCCCAATGTGTGAATAGATGAAGCAATAATGTGCTTTAAAGCTCTATGAAGATTGTATTCTCGAATATAAGCTCAATGGTCATGTTGTGATCAAGTCTTGTTTGAATTTGAATGAACTTATTTATAGTTGGAGCTGAAAAACTAGCCGTTATAGACTGTCTGCTAAAAAACGGTTCGCTGTTAGCCATTAACAGTTAACCGTTTAGTCTGGTCAAAAGTTACCGTTGGGTCAAATTTCAAATAAACAGTTTGCCGTTTAAGCTTACCCGTTAGCCGTTAAATTTTAGAGACCTGCAAGATAAACTTCAGTTATTAGTTCATACTACACGGTTAAAGATTTATACGAAATAACCTTTCTGGAATTTATCGGTTAGCTGTTTATAATTAATGGTTCACCGTTTGTTTCCAGTAACCTGCAAAACAAGTTAGCCTTATCAGTTTCAATTAAACTTTTGCCGTTTGTTTCCAGGTACAATCTTTCAGAATCACAGTTTAAGCCAGATTTCGCAGAGAATCATTTTCCAATTTGAAATTTAACAGTGATCCATCTTTTATGAATATAATTGAAATGATTATAAGGCTTTCGTTTATTAAGGAATAGCTCTAACATTTTAATTAAAAACCATTTAAAGTTTGTTATCATCAAAATCAATATTATTAACATATTCATGTTAACACAAACAACATAAGTCCAATTCATGCAAGAATCATAAATAAGTTTTAAAAGATCATAAGTTGCTGCTACTTAATCATCAAAGCTAATTTGGTTTGGGTTTAATGCAGAGGATAAAATACCCAAGTAGATATAACTTTTTGCTTCGTCTTGGTTTGAAATACTATTAATTGACTCCAAACATTCGGCTCATCTATTATAAACCCTTGGTCACCTCCCTTTGAGAACAAAATAAGCCAAACAAACCAGCTTATCCAACTGCAAAATAAGAAAGTATCAACCTGTCAACTAATAGTTATAGATATTAAAGAAATTAAGACAATAAAAAGGACAAGTATTTAATGTTGAGTATATCATACATGTTTGCCTGTTTTATTCAGTCCAACCACATGCTCATTG
The DNA here is from genome assembly GCF_000493195.1 of Citrus x clementina. Taxonomy (NCBI): domain Eukaryota; kingdom Viridiplantae; phylum Streptophyta; class Magnoliopsida; order Sapindales; family Rutaceae; genus Citrus; species Citrus x clementina. Next base: position 15,643,636 of record NW_006263303.1, on the reverse strand, counting down.
TTAGATAGTGGAATTAGTGCACTGTAAGTTAGTTGATAATGTCCTTTATATCCACACCTACCACACTTACAAGGTAACTTCTCTTCACCTTATGGTGTTATTCTAATTTTTGCAGCCGACTCTTTCTCTATCTTTTCAGGGGGCAAAAGGGGGAAGATATTGTTACTCTGCACTTCCTTTGAAACCTCTCATTTTTCATCTACACCAACATGATAGATTATTTCTGCATATGCTGCAACTCATGCTTCACTGGAATGGCAATGAGAGCAGATATCATATACAAATAATGTTTGTCGAAACCTAAATAAAGTTAATGCATGTTCACAAGGTAATTAATCGTGTTGAGATTCCTGACAGCCGCATGTCTCTTAAAAAATGTAGACATGACCATCATGGTAACCATTTTTAACAATAAACTCATGCATATTTAGTCCACCGCTTAATATGTATTGGAATTTTTAAATTTTTGGAGCAATTTCTTTTTAGACTGTTTTGTAAATCAAATGTGATAACTAGTACCTCTTCTTACCTATCACAAAACTATTCTCGTAGTTTATCAATGATCAAATCTAGTAACTTATGACTAAGCAACTTACATGAATTTTGAAGGATGAAGTTCATGGATTCTACTATATTAGTTGTCATGATATTGCAATGTAACTTGTCAAAATGAGAAGGGTAAATTTCATCCTACCCCCTTATTAGATCGATATACTTCAATTTACCCTCCAAAAATATAAAAACAGCAATATACTCTCAAAATACTGTTATTTTTAACAGTTGACTAATGTTAATTTAGAAAAATACGAGAATGTCCCTAACCTTAACTAACTAACAGTTTTGTAGGGTTAATAGGGATAATTTCATTTCGTCCCTTAAGTTTTGATATATTTCAAGTTAAATGATAAAAAAATTATTAATAAAAACCCTATAAAAAGAAAAATAATAAAGACTTTTAAAAAATCAAATTAATTTTTGCTTATATTTTAATTTATAAAACAAATATAATAATCACAAATATTATTAACAATATCAACACAACGAAAATTTAAAAAAATATTTTTAATGCAATAAGAATTAAATAAAGTGACAATCACCCAACGGTGGTACCAACTTGCCATTAAATCCAAAACCCAAAAATAAATAAAAGTGAAATGTTAGAAAAATATAAAAACGACACATGTTCTCAAGCACAATGTAATTCCAATCCAAATACCACAACTCACTGATAATAGAGAACGTTTAATAATAATGCACCATTCGACTCCGTCAGCACTGCCGTCCACTCTACCGTCAATGTCCGTTTCAAGGGACAAAACCAAAGCTACGCTCTTTGTTCTATCAGCACTTTATTCTTCTCCCCGCTCCTCCTCATCTCTCTCTACTCCACGTCATCCTTCTCCCGTGGATGGCATGGTTGCTAATTTATTAGATTTCAAAGCCCAAATTAGGAATAAAATTATTTTTTGCCAATAACTTATTTCAAAATTTATTTTAAAAGATTATAGTTTTTCATTTTTAACATTTTAATCACAAATTAAAAAGGGGTTATAGTTCAAGATTCCTAAGAATGATGAATAAAAAATGATAAATATTATTCTAAGAAAATGATAAATTTTGAATATACTTAAATATTTATAAATTATAAATTATTGTACTATTTTACCCTTAGCTTCATGTTTGGGAAGAAAAATATACTAAAATGGATTTTAATAAAACATTACTATAAAAAATTAAGAAGATTAAAATTTATAACAAATGATATTAATAAAAAAAGAAACTGATAAAAATTTGGGATTATGATTAGGGTTAAGGTTTCGGTCTTTGAATTTCTCTAGATTTTAAACATTTTTAATTTTTAATAATTTGTTGAATTATATTAGGGAATGTAAAAAAATTTTATGCATTAATTTGTCTTTCAAATAAGGGTAAAATGGTATTTTGGATGATAAAAGTCAACTAATTGATTAATGATTTATATCCCTAATATATTTAAATTCAAGGGTAAAAATTAGTTTTTTTTTTAATTTTCTTGTGGTGATATGTAAATAAAATTTGTGATTATATATTTGTTTTATAAATTAAATATAAGTAAAAATTAATTTAATTTTTAAGGGTCTTTTACTATTTTTTTTCGATAGGGTGTTTTCATTAATAAATTTATTTTTTGTCCTTTAACTTGGAATATATCAGATCTCAAGAGTCACAATGAAATTATCCTTGTTAACCCTCACAAAACTATTAATTAGCTGGGTTAGGGGTATTCTATTATTTTTATAAGTTAGCATCAATCAACGGTTAAAAATAACAGTAATTTTGAAGGATAAATTGAAGTATGTCAATCTAATAAGGGGCTGGGACGAAATTTAACCAAATGAGAATGAGCCCACTTGTTATACCTTGCATCATAAAGATATTTTGCAACTTTTTCTTCAGTGTATTTTATTCATAAAGTAGTTAAATTTGTTGCAGTCGACAAACCTTGCAAATAGTTCAACAATTGCACCTATCTGAATTTCTTTAAACTTAACATGCAAGTTTTGTTTCAAGTAATGCATACAAATACCATGCATAGCATTTGCGAATGCAATGTTAATATTTTTCTTTATACTTGGGTGTTGGTCAGAAATGAAAACTATATTTGGAACTTCATTTATTGCTTGCTTTATCTTCATTAGAAATCACCCTCATGAGGCATAGTTCTCACTGTCACTAATATCGAATGCAATAAGATAAAATATGTTCTTTTATAACTTAAAGGTTCTAAACTCAAAATTTTTCCTCAACGATACAATAGAAATCACTTTTTGCAATTCCTCTTTCGAATTAAACAATTTTTTTCCCTATTGGTATCATCAACAACTTTCATGAATGACAAGTTATTACTATTTGAATGCGTGTTGACCTTATCTAATGAACTACTGCATGCAAACAAATTGGCCCTAGGCATATATCTATTATTAGAGGATAGAGGGTTGGAAACTCACATTGGTAGGCTCCACATTCCCTATTATTGGATTAGTAACCATCGTTGTTGCAATAAAATCATCATGAATAATAACATTCACATTTTCCAAATTCGGCCCCCTTCCATCATTAAGTTATATTTCAGTAACAATTTTTAGATGTTGATTAATCTTCAACAACAAAATTATTTGGACTTAACCCTTAATCTCCAACATATGGCTCTATAGATTCTTGTAGATAGCCATATGACACAAAGTTAGGGTAAACATCAACAATAAGTGATGTCAAAATTTGTTTTATCTTTAGGTAATACAAAGAAGGATCTTTAAGTTAGCTCTACTAATCATTTGCTCTACAAAATCATCTACATCATCATCTGGCATAATTGGAATAAGTAGCATTGGATCAAATGTTTTAAGCTTGAACATCTTACAATGTCAAAATTTAGAAATATCAATAGAAATAATCGAGATACTCTTTTTATCAATTGTACATACGTTATAGAATGGGGCATTGTGATTCCTCTTGCTTCCGTACCACTAAACCTATAATGGTTGTTTTGTCCATTCTATTCACACAAAACATAACAGGCATACATAACAAAGCCATGTATTATAATAATACAACACAGTTATTACAATAAATACAAAAATGAAATCAATAGGGCATTTAACAACATATGGAATCGTCTGCCCATTTATCTCTTGTCAATGAATAAAGTTTTCATAAGTAAAAACTTTACTTAGTTATTTGGTTGTCAATGAGAGATTTTATTAAAAATTATAAAATTATTTTAATAGAGAAGTTTTTAGAGTTATGTTATAAAAAATGAAAAAAAGATTATCTAATAAGTAAAAAATATTTTAGAGATTTTAACATTTAAAAATATTTTTCAACCTTTAATCTAAAAGGTTTAAAATTTACGCTTTTAGCAGTAGAAATAAAATAACTTATTTAATTTTTAAAATCTCTACTAAAAAAAATAACTAAACGTAACAAAAATTTTAATAATAATTTATGAAATTAAATTTATACTTATAATTATTAGATAAATTATATTAAATATGTACGTAGTAATATTTTAGCCAATATAAAATGCAAAAAAAAAAAGTCTACATAATTATCTATTAGTAAATAAGTACCTTGTTTTGGAATATATTTAATGAAAGCCGCCCAAACCCCACATAAAAGGCTGATGCTACATTGCCGGGCACTGAAGGCCCGGCACCATGCCGGAAACGAAAAAAAAAACCATTGGATTCAATTAGATTGAATCCAACGGTTGAGATTAAATTTATATTAAAAATAGAAAAAAATGGGTGACCTGGTAAACCAGTTCCCTGAAAAGAAAAGCCCACAATTTCCTCTCACCTCAATCCAATTTCTTTGCTTTCTCAAAAGAAAAATCCCTAAAATTTCATCTCTTTTTCAAATTCCATCTCTTTTTCAAATTCATAGTTTCTCTCATCCCAATTTTTTCACTCAACAAGATCAAATCCACGGTCTCTTTCGTACTAATCAACCAATCGATCCATCTACTCAGGTATTTTGTTTGTACACGAGAGGTAGAGAGAGGCAGAGGCAGAGCCAGTATCGCGCGCTGCTTCTTTTCCAACCTCACACTGTTACCTTCGTTGCAATGTTGTCTACAGCATGAGCTGCCATCGAATGAGCTGCATGAAGCTTTTAAGGTGGCGTATCCTGGGATGGAACCAAAAAAAGAGTTGAGGTTTATGTTTGGAGTCATTCTTGGATAGGAAGAGCAGCGCGGATGAGTTGCAGGAAGAGCAGTGTGGCTCGAGGTAACTCTTCTGTTCTCGTCATGTAAAGGACCTAGTGTTGTGATGCTAACTAGTAAGTCCTAGTTTTTTTTATTATTTTTGATCATTTTGCATTTCCTCACTTGCATTCTCGAGAATTTTATATTTATCATCAAGGAAAGGTAAAATTATTATTTAATGACTAGTATTTTGTATATCACTAGCATTATTCTTTATTTTTTGTGATTTTGCTTTTTAATTTGTTTAATTGGGTGTATCCATTATATTGTGCATGAATTGGTAGTTGATGTGAACTAATCTTATGCATCTTGCAAGGCTATTCAAGAGTATATAAAGGGAAAATCTCTAAGTTCTCTTGAAAATATTAGATTTCCTGATTGCGTAATGTCCTTTTTCTTTTTCTTTTATGCAATGCAGCTTGGTGTGGAAAAACACAATGAGAGCTTATAAACAGAAAGAGAGCTAACAAATATTTTTATTTGTTTCTTTTTCTTTTCCAGCCGTTCAACCTCGATAATCATTACCGAAATCATTACTGTGAAAGCCGAAGTTGTGACGAAGCTCCTCAAAACAACCGAAAGGTTTTATTTTTATTTTTTTGCTCTACAAATTTTCCTGAGATGATTAATGGTTTGGAAGCATGAAATTGGCAAGAAAAACATGAGAAAATGGTGGGTTGTAGGGAGAGAGAGCGTAGGTTATGAGTTTTAGAGAGAGAAGAAGAAACTAAAAAAAGTTATCAAACACACTTCTGTCTGGGAATACACTTCCTACTAGAATATATCAGCTAACCGTTATGAAATAAACGATGAACCGTTATCTTCCAGAGTTAGAATAATATGTTTATGGAAATTGTTGGTTCACCATTAGCTCTTGTTATTGTCTAGAATTGTAAACATCATTATTGTTTTTTCTTTAGGTCTCGTTATAAATTCAATTGATACTACATTTATCTATGGTCTATTTCAGGATTTGAACCATAGCATACAGTTATAAAATGGAGTCCAAAGAAGCTAGAAGGGGGGGACCTGGTCAGAGAGCGTGGATACACTTTTTGTAAGTATAAAATTATTGCTTTGAATAAAGTTCTTATTATAACTATCAATTATGTTGACGTAATTAGCTGAACTAAAATGTTGTGTACAGTAAGCATGAAGCAGAAAAGGTCAGGCAAGAAGGGATAAAAAAAGTTTGTAGGGCGACAATTGTTGAAAAATGGAAGAAATTAACGAATGAGGAGAAGTGCCGATTTGGTATGATGCATGAGGACCCAAGTTCAAATGTTTGTGAAATGAGCATTGAAAAGACAGATGAAGAACAAAAAATTGAGGATAAACATAGCCAATGTAATTTATCTCGTTGTCATGTCAGTGCATTCACTAAGGTCATTTCCACACTGTCGCCTGACCAACAAGCTGCAATTAGAGAAATTGGCTTCGGAAGCATGCTAGAATTACGATGTGGTCGCCTGAGACAAGACTTCTGTGAAACACTTGTCCAACAATATGATACAAAGAGGCATTGTATAGTTTTGCACGGGAGAGAGTTTTGTTTAAACCCTACAACCTTCAACATCGTAATGGGGATCAAAGATGGAGGGGAACCAGTATACATCCGAGAAGAAGCGGGTGATATAATTAAATTGCGTGCCAAGTATAGAACAGGTGGAAGAGGAATTGAAATAGCTGCAGTTAGTGAAAGATTGATAGCTAGTGAGAGTAGTGATGATGACTTTAAGATCATGTTTTGTTTGTTTCTTCTAGGAACTGTATTGTGTCCCACAAGTTCCAGCTACATCAATTCGATGTATCTGCATGCCCTAAAAGATGTGCAGTTAATTAAGAAAAAGAATTGGGTTACATGGTGTTTCAACTTTCTGTGGGAGGGCATAGCGAAGTATAAAGATCATCAAGTGAAGTCAGTTAGTGGTTGTGTTGTGTTTTTAGAGGTATATTTAAGAAATCTTAGATACCATAATTAATTTGCCAAATACGAAAAATAACATGACGTAGTAATTATTTTTTGAATGAACAGTTGTTTTACTTTAGTGCTGTTTTGTATGATCGGTGTTCCATGGACAGAACAGTTTGCCTTGTTAGTGTATGGACCAAGGAAGAGATTCGGCGTTTATTGAATTGGCGGAAAACGTTTGGCGACATGACAAGTACTGAGGTTTGTTTTATTTTTTGTCTTGTTCACACATGTATTTAATTTTGTTTACAGTTAATTGAATATAATTTGATTGTCATTATGTATGATTGTTGTGCATATTTATTTTAGGTTCCAATGCGTGAATCAAATTTTTTGCAGCTCAAAAGGAATTTCCCTCATTTTGAACAAACCGAAGATGCTGGGCCGAGCACTGTTAATATGGAGGAAGCTTTTAGGGTACTAACACACTGTGTCCACAGAATTGAACACAAAATGGATTCGTTCAATGTGAGAATGGAAATGGTTGAGAAATCTTTGGAGGAATTGAGATCCAAGTCTCCTGTTGGTGCACCATCAAAACAACCATCTGATCCATGCCCGCAATCTCCGAGCTTGAAAATAGTAGAACCAACATGTCCAGTCAGAAAAACCGAGCCAACCACTGATGGAAAAAAATGGTAATGGATAGCGACGAGGACTCTGTGGATCGCAAATTGAACCTGAGCCTCGATAAAATAATGGGCTGGATGGGGACAAGAGAAGGAATCGGTGAATTTCACAAAGATCCTACCCACTTTGTCCCTATTCCACCACCTAATCTCCGAGATGAGGTACAGTTTTATAACGTCGTTTTCTTAAAATTATTTCGATGATAACTCACTTATGAAGTAACTTACATATAAATTTATTTTTTATAAAGGATATAGATGAACCAGTTCAACTTAAGCAAGAACCTCAAACATCTACTAGTGTTAGTGTCCTGCCAACGCGACCAAATAGGAATCGTAGGCCAGGCCGATATCAACTTTCACCGTACGTCAAGTGTCCAAAGGAGTAAATCCCAAGTATAAAACTGGTCCGTTTCAAGTCAATGATCCAATTACATTGGAAGAATTGAAGCTTATTCAATATGCTTTTAACAAAGAGGGTGACGGAAGGTAAAATTCAGAAGTCTGAAATTAGTTTTCTGTATATAGTTGTTATGCTATACGACTAAAAAATTATCGTGTTTTGTCTTTAGTGAAATCATTGTTTCTAGTTATGGCGAAATTCTTAATCGACATTCTTTATTGACTCTTTTGCTGGGGGCTTATCTATGTGGCGAGGTATTAGGTTTCAACATTTGGTGATGTCACAATATATGTTTGTCGTTTATTATATGTTATTATATATCTCAATAAATATGATCACTTTTAGGTGATTTCTATGAAAACACATCACCTCACCCTCATTCAGCAGGTGGTGGAGAAAGATGTGCCAATGAACTGGTATTTACCAACAAAATATTCTGTGAGTCTCGCCGGTACTTGTTGCATTGTGCTTTGGTTTCTTTATCGACAACTTCCTTGTGCAACATTGTTTTTATTATGTGTAGCAAGCAGTTCTAATGGTCGGAGATGAGGTGGATTGTTTTGCAAGGACAGCTAGATGTGGAAAGAATTTTATGCAACAGGTGCATAGGTGTCAAAAGGTTAGTTTGTTAACCTTTAACTTATTTCAGTTTCTACTAGTGTGCTTGGTGTATGACATTGACAATTGAAATGTCAGATTTATGTGCCAATAAACCATGAATCATCTCATTAGTACCTACTGATCGTGAACGTCAGAAATACAAGTGCAGAAATATGAGATCCTCTTCCAGATCCCCGCAGTAATAAAAGACGGCACGATCAAGCCATGCGCATTGTATCTTAATCATGTTCTTTTTTTTTTGTTATCTATTTAACATTATCAGTTATGTATATTGTGTTATATTCATATCCATAATATTGTCTGGTTTTCGACATTGCCGACAGCTACATTCCTTGGATTGGATTCTGCAGCCTGAATTGCCAAGCAATATGCAACACGTTAAGTTTCAAGACTTTCCAATCAACTGGGGCATTGGAGTTCCCAAGCAAAGGAATGGATATGACTGTGGGGTTTATGTGATAAACTATATGGACAGCCTAGAATTTATTCCGAAGAAATCGTCAACTTTGGTACGACTATGCCAAACTTGTTTAATTGTTGAACTCAAAATTTTGTTAACTTCATAATTATATAAAAGCTACTAATTATATGAAAGTAATATTAGTTTCCTTTCAAATTGACCAGTACACATCTGAGGATACACGGGGTAGGCTAGCCATTCAACTAATTAATTCTGCATTGAACCAAAATCGAGATAAATTGCTGGAACTAAGCAGTGCACAGTTTGCGATTCATGCTGTAATGGTGAACCATGTATCCTCTCAAGTGCAAAAGCCATTTCACCAACAAAGCAGCAACATTCGTAAGAAGAAGAAAGTTAACACGAGAACGCGCGCTTAGATATCGAACCATACTAGGGAATGATTATACAAGTGATTGCATACTATTTTTTGTTGTAAGTTGTTTGAAACGTGTTGGGAGGTAATACCGTGACTTTTTTTGTCTTCTTGCTTACGATGGTTGTAAAATCAATTTTAATAGAGAATTATCTTTAAATTAATGACATGGTTATGTATTCTTGACCGAGACATTATTTAACTATAATGAACATATGCATGTTAACAGTGTTCACATCTCATCATTTGATATTAAACTGGTTGTCATGTTGGTACATGATAGTGGAATTCAAATGGTAATACATATTGAGTCATTTTAATGGCACTGTTTAATGGGCCACCAATAAAAAACATTAGAAAATTGGTTGCTTGCATGACCTAACAATGTTGGATTGACACCAGCAAAGGCTCCAGGATTCTGGGTGCTTAATGAATCGAATGCGGCAAAACAGTTTCCATCGACACTAAAATCAATACCATGAAAGTTATTTGCAATGAAATATCCAATAATGCAATAATTAAACACATGATAAAGAACTTGGGACATACCTTAGTTGGGTGCTATCATTCCTTTGAATAGAACAAGTTCGTGCTGTATGCCCAACTTGACGACATTTTCCACACTTTCTAGAGCTTTCTGCTACACATTTCCCTTTAGACATAGCGCCCTTGGTTTTTTCAACTGCAGGATTACGAAGTTTTGTTCCCATCCGCAATTTTTTATTTGGGAGACCGTCTTGTTCAGCATGTTGTTCATAAGTTAATGTTAGCCGATTGATTTCTACCAACCCATTTTCATAGGCTTCAACGTTTTTTGCTACATTGTAGCACATTTTATTGCAGGCTGCAGACAATGCACTAAATCTAGCCACCTCTGAAACATCGGTGTCAACTTCTGGTTTTGTGGTCCTGCAAGTATTGTGCTCCTTGGCTTTTTTTGTCCATCTACGAAGAACCATATTGTCATGAATCTTTTCAATTTGTTCCACTTTCAAGACATGAAACATATGCCTACAAGGAAGCCCAACAGACTCCATCATTTGACAAGAACACTGTATGTGGTTTTCTTGTAGATTGTGGATAACATTCCAACATGTTGTAGGTGTCCCAAATTCAGTCACTATGTACAATGCAACATCGACAGCTTTGACAGTTTTTACTTCGATGACCGCTCCTTCTCGCAGCATCTCATCTCTAACCTTCAAAAAAACTCTTAATGGGAACAATTGTGCAGCATGTTTCTCCAGGCTCTGTAAGTGCGTTCTTAAGACAGGAGTACTGTATTTGGTTTTGAACTCATTGGATGTTTCTGTGGTACGAATATTACGGAGAGCACGATCGATTTGTCGCACAAACTCATACAATTTTAGTTTATGTTGGACAAATCGGCTAAGATATGCATTCATACTTTCACTTCGTTGAGTGCTTTGCATACCAACAAAGAATGTTCCTCTAAGATAAGCTTCCGCCCAATTGCACCGCTTCGAATACATTTTCTATACCCATGCATGATGTTCAAGTGCGAATTCAGCCACTACAGCTAACCATTGGGTTTCAAATTCAGCTACCGTCATAGGTGTCAACATCAAATCATGAAATTTTCTCGTAAAGTCTTCGTTCTTCAAATTAGCCTTCGCATTGTGCTCAAGATGCCAACAACAAAGACGATGGATGCACCCGGTAAACATTGTCTTTATTGCCTTCAACATTGCCTTGTCACCATCAGTAATTATAGACACGGGCATTCGGTTGCCCATAGTGGATAGAAAAGTTTGTAGCAGCCACGTGTATGAGTCAATTGTCTCATCAGCGAGCAAAACAAAACCGAAGACCATTGTTCTGAAGTGATGGTTTGTTCCGACAAGTGTAACGAGGGGTTTATGATATACATTAGTCTTATACGTTGCATCGAATGCCAACACATCCACCAAAACAGTGATAGTCATAATGAGCTACACAATCAACCCAAAACAAATTTCGTAGTCTATTTTCATCATCTAGTATGTACTCAAAGCAAAGCCCAGGGTCATGTTCAGATTTTGCCGCAAAGTATGCTATAGTTGTGTCTGAGTCAGAATCTCCAACCTCGGCACGAGTGGAAGCATCTAGCGTGTTTTGCATGTCTTTGCGTGTGAACCTTAGGCTTTGAGGCCCCTCTACCTGATCAGCCATGTAATCCATGAATTGGCAAGTCTTCACACCAACATGCCTTAATGCCTTTGCTTGTGCAAATTCTGCATCAGTAACCTTTCGATGTGAACGAATGAGATGAACTTCATTAGTAGAAGCCAAATGATGGTTGTGCTCAGGCCTGAATTCTTTGGCGATGTATTTACCAACTGAATCATCGTAATTCACTCGAAATGATGCCCGACACCCGGTTCGTGTTATAGGTCGTGGTTCTCGCACCCTACTGCAGTTTTGATATTGTCTTTCATCTCTTACCCCTTCGAAATGACAAACCCAACGTCGAATTGTGATTCGTCCAGACTTTTTTCCGCGCCGTATATCATCTTTCCTTAACACCAAAACCAAACATTCGGGCATAATTGCTATACCACAGTTCTGCATTCTCTACTGAGTCGAAATGACTGCCAAGTACGTTCGATGCTTGTAAACCAACCTTTAGAGCAATGGATATTCCTAGGTTGCTGGAACTATGTGGGCTACTCATATTTAACCCTTGTTCAACCAAAACCTTGTTAATAACATATTTCACACCCTATATCTTAATAATTTAATATAATAATATTAATGAAACCAACTATGGGAGCACAAATCTACTACTTAAATTACAGCACATACCTTTGTTGGAGAGAAACTTAACTTATGGAAAGTTGAAAACTAGGCACCATAGATGTTGAACGAGATTTTAGAACATAGCATTTGGGACTATGTTTTGGAGTGACTGTGTTTTTTGTGAAGAAGTCTTGGACATGAGCCTTAGGATAATCTCTCATTAATGGAGGGAAGGTGAGTTTTTCTTTCAACATATTTATTGCAAACCTAACCAACCAAACGTGGTAATTTTTCATCAAGAGACATTCTTGCTGTCAACTACCGGATAACCGGTTGTGAAATCCGGTTATCTGGATTCGAGTGACAGCAAAAGACATGCTTGCTGTCAAAATCTGGATAACCAGATTTCACAACCGGTTATCTGAATTTGAGTGACAGCAAGAGACATGCTTGCTGTCAACAACCGGATAACCGGATTTCACAATCTGGTTATTCGGATTCAAGTGACAGCAAGAGACATGCTTGCTGTCAAAATCTGGATAACCGAATTTCATAACCGGTTATCCGGATTCATGTGACAGCAAGAGACATGCTTGCTGTCAATAACTGGATAACCGGTTGTGAAATCCAGTTATTCGGATTTGAGTGACAGCAAGAGACATGCTTGCTATCAAAATCCAGTTAATCGGATTTCACAACAGGTTATCCGGATTCAAGTCACAGCAAGAGACATGCTTGCTGTCAACAATCGGATAACCGGTTGTGAAATCCGGTTATCCGGTTTCGAGGGACATGATTGTTGTGAAGTATTAACAATGCCATTAAAGTATTAACTTTTCTTTATCTTTCTTTTTTTTTATTTGGACTGTGATTGGTCTCATTTTTTAGAGGGATTATATTATAATAAATCTTTGAAAATTTTGAATAGATAAAAGCCTAGATAGACCTAGAGGGCAAGCAAAGTGAATTTCATCAGGGTCACTTTACACTTCATATTCATTAATTTTCTGCATTTCATCATCAAACTTTGAGACATTTACAAATTTTTTGTATAGAATATACGCACATACAAATACCTAAATGTATATGACACATGCATGTAGAAAAGAGAGCGAGAGCGAGTCAATGTATATGAATTGTATGAAGAGGAGGTTAAATCCAATTGTTTAATTTTAAGCAATGATAACGATGAAGAAAATCCTGAAGGCAAAGAGGAAATCACAATGGAGAGCACTCTAAACAATCACTGACTTTGTAACGACTGATGGGTTATAAATAATAATCAGACAGCAAATGGATTTGATTACGAGGCATTTCACACTTAGTGAGTACCAATTATAGGTGTTGACATTATTCGTTGCATACGATTGTCTTTGTGTTTTTAGCACAATATATAATTCATAAAATTTAAATCCAGTTATTTCTTAGAGTTCTAGAAATATTACTAAATAAATATTGAATATTGCTATTAGGAAGACAAAAGATTAAGCCCATTTAATTTGATCAGTCTTGTGCGTAGAAAAAATAAAAATACAAATAAAAAAGTGTCTGACAAACGAGTGAATAGATAAATAATGCACTAAAACCAAACAAGAAGAAGTCACCAATTCTTGAGTCATCGACAACTCCGAAGGCCACACTTTGGATGTCACAAGTGAATAGAATTTAAATAAATAAATAAAAATAATTTGTTTCTGACTCTTTTTGCATTAATTTTCTTGTGGATGAGCAAGGGAGCATGCGCATCAGAAACTACATCAGATGGGCAAACAGCTCTAGCAAGCTGTTGGAGAATGACAAAGCGAAAGGATTATATTGAAGCTACAAAGCAAGGGCAAGAAACTAGCAAAGACCGGTTATGCATTGATGTCCTTGAGAGAGAAATGAGAAGGAACTCATGTCTGGGAACTTGGCACTGTCATCAGAGGTGATGGCTGACGATTTCCAAATGAAGCTGAACTATCTGGAAAATAGAGGTGATATTTCTTTACTGGTATTAGTTCATCACCTTCTCAGAGTTTGTTCATGGCACACTTGTTTCTACCGCTTGTTTGCCCCTTCATCTTAGCATCTCAAACATTGCTATAAATGGGATGATAGCACAGTCTACGCTTGTGCTATCATCAAAGATTTTTTGATAAACTGTTATTCTTGTTATTTGGAAGTGAATATTTTCAGTAACTAGAACTACGAAACATCTAGATTGATCCATTTTATCATTCTCAATACCTATAAAGGAATGTTATAGAAAATTGTTTCCAAAGAAAACTGCATGTGTTTTGAATTTGTCTTTGGAAGCCACTAATTGCTTGGAGAACATTGTTAGCCAGTCGTGATTCCATCCACTTTCTTGGATGGATAATTGTGCATCCATATGATCTAGGCATGTTGGTTTGGACTGAACTAGTTTTTAATAATCCATATGTCTGAGGAGAACAAAGTATCACAGTAAGACAACGAAATACCAATAGCTATTAACTAATTACCAAGCAAACTGACAAGAACCAAGTTGGTGGATGAAGAGCATTTGAAAAAAAAAAAACATTTTCCTCTGGGATAGTGTTGGCAAGACTAAAATGGTTTCACGTAGCCAAGCAATAATATCAGCCACAAGATGTACTCTAAATACTAGAAGATTAAAGCAATAATATTAGCTCTTTGTAAGTTCCAACTTTCATTTTGTTTAATAATATATATCTATTTTTATTTTTAGCTTTTCTTAAAGTGGTGTCCTTAATCTATTTTTACATGGCAACGTGGAATACTACTTTGATTTTTCAACTCATTCATATTTTATTTTGAAATTTTATTTAATATTAGATATTACTTTAAAGAATCAAAAACGGACTTTCAAGCCAATCAACAAAATCAATACACACTGCTACTGCAATTGCTTTGCTTTAACTCTTTCTGAATGTGAAAACATAAAAGTTCTTCTAAAAAAATCTTAATGCAAATTTGGCAAATAAGAAAAGAGAAATTATTATAGCTAGATTCTGAGTTTTGAAACCCAAGTAAAATGCATTTCACTTATTTAGGCTTGAATTTTCTTATTTACATACCAACTATATTCCATTGTAGCACTTCATCATATCAAGACAAGTTTAAAAGCATGCAGTCCAAACAGCCGGGACAAAATTTAAATTACATAATATCAGTATACCTGAAGGAGATTTGATAACATTTTCTTAAGACAAACTATGACTATGAACTGGCACCCCACACACGGATCCTCTGTTCAATTGGAACCCGGCAACATGGACATGTAGCTTTCCCAGACTCCATAATTGTCACTGCAACTGGCACACAAAACTAGGTGCGCACATGGCAAGAAAACAATTGAAACTTCATCTTTCAAACAAATTATGCATTCCCTATCACAATTGGTTTTTTTTTATCTCAGCCGATGAGGCAGTTTGCTGTTTTTTCTTGGAGACGAAACCGGATAGCCGGTTATTGAAACCAGAAATTCAGATTCGCGTGGGTAGGTCACTGCCCACAACCGGTTAGCCGGTTTGTAATTTCTGGATAGCTGGATTTGCGAGTATATAAACTGTTCATCTCCTCCTTTATCTTTCGGTAAATCGGTTAGCTTTCTCTCTCTAAAATCGATTATTCCTCTCTCGTTTTCTTTCCAAAATCCATCATTTTCACATGTTTTTTATGCAAATGGATCCATGAAACTTGATTCGCATCCGTTCTTGTATCGAAAATCATCCTTCAAACCCTTTTTCAACCTCAAAATCAATAGATCCAAAATCGATTCTAGGGTTTCAGCTGAAACTTCTCGCTCTAGATTTCTCCCTCTGAAGCCGTTTTTGATCGAAATTGCTTCTCAAAATCTATTTCCATCCTTATTATCTCCCTTCTCATTGATTTATTTCACTTCAAATCAAACAAACCCACCATGTCAAGCTCACGGCCGGTTCGAAGAAAAGGCAAAGAATCGGTTCAACATACCAACCGGTCACGACAAGCAGGGGGCACATCCAATCAATCCAACTTTGAGGCCACACACTTTCCGAACCATAAACATCTAGCCAAACGATTTCACCAACAGTTCATGACTCGTGAGGTACTCTAAACCTTTTTTGTTTTACCGGATTAGTTGAATAATCTTAGTATTAGCAATAGAACTTTATTGCAATTGTTGGAAGATGTTGGTTGGCTTAATGCAATTATTTTTGAGGAAAATGTATATCCCGACTTGGTGAGAGTGTTTTACTCGAATATGGATTGTTCTGCAGAGAAAGAGAATCGAGTAATCACCACAATTAGAGGAGTTTCGATTGAGTTTGATGATTCGGAGTTGAACTCTATCCTAGGAACTTTCGATGATGGCCTAGAAATTTTTTCACCTAGGAAACCTCCTGATATTGATGATTATGTTCATATTGATGCTGTTAAGAATATATGTCGTCGTATTGACCTTTCGGATGACGATTGTACTATCCATTTTCGCACCCAATGTCTTTGTCTTCAAACTCATATATTACTTCGTTTTATTCAGAGTATTGTGCTTCCTAGATCAGGCCTTTTGGATGAGGTTTCTCATATGGATGTTGCCTTGATTGATTGTATTCTTAGACATCGTCCAGTCGACTTAAGATACACCATTGTCCGAAACATGCTTAGTATACCTAAGTTGATTACTCGTTCCCTTCCGTATGGTCATTTCATCACCCGAATCCTCAAATACTTTAGCGTCCATATCCAAGAACCATCATGTAGGCCATCTAAGAGCATTGGGGATGAGGCTGTTAGTTCTTTAGGTTTTGAGTGTCGTAATGGCACTTGGGTAAAAGTCACTGATAATAAGTTCACCTTTCTTGCTCCAAGTGATGATCGACCACTTAATGCTGTGGTTCCAGCCCATCAGCTACCTATTTTTTCACTTTCATTTCAGGGTCAACGTAGACGTCGAGCTCCTTCAGTATCTCCCTCGGCTCCTGCAGCCTCTGCACCTTCTTTACCACATCCCGAGCCTCCTACTTCTGAAGAAGTTACTCTTCAGCAGCTTATGGATGAGGTGAGGACACTCTCTGTGCGGCAGACTGAGTTTTACCAGCAGCAGCAGCAGCTTATTCATGGACAACGCCTCCTCTTTGAGCACTTCGGCATTCCATATCTGTATCCACCTCCATCACCACCATCCTCACCACCTCAGTAGTCTCTTATGCTTGTATTTGGACACACCTACATTTCATTATGATTTTGGATTATGGATTTGTTTTAAATGACATGGATTTGTTTTGATTGTTTGATATTTCATGGATAATATGTTATTTCCGTATGCTTTGGATATTTTTGGACTAATGTGCTGCATTGAGATTTCGATAACAAACCACATGTGTTGATTAAATATAGATTTATGTATTGTGCTTTTACAATAAGAATATGTTTTTATGGAGTTAAGTTGTTTTTCATAATCTTTGATTTAAATAAATTATTGTTTTGAATTTTAGATTTGGACCTATTTGAAACTATTTAAATATTTTGGGTCATTCTATAATTTCTAATATTTTGGATCATATCTTAATTTCAGAAAGTTTTGAGTTTAATAAAGTAATAATTAGAAATTCTAAAATTGAGAACCAATTTGAAAATTTTTATAACGTTTTGGGTCATAACATAGTTTCATACATTTTTTAGGTCAAACTGTATTTTTAAAACATAATTAATTGTAACACTTTACGTAGAATATACAACTTATCACGTAAAGCTAGCAACATGGACGTCAAACATGAACCGGACAAGAATATTCTGAAATATTCTTTATTTTAACTTTATCCAAAACATGCAACATCTAACGTCAAACATGCAATCGGGACGTCAGATATGCAACAACTGACGTTAAACATTAAACTTGCAACACTTCACGCCTAATATGTAACTTATCACGTCAAGTTGGCAACTTCGATGTCAAACATGAAACGGACGAGAATATTCTAAAATATTATTTATTTTAGCTTTATCCAAAACATGCAACATCTAACGTCAAATATGCAATCGAGACATCGGATATGCAATAACTGACGTTAAACAAGAAACTTGCAACACTTCACGCCAAATATGTAACTTATCACGTCCAGTTTGCAACTTTGACGTCAAACATGAAACGGACGAGAATATTCTAAAATATTCTTTATTTTGGCTTTATCCAAAACGTGCAACATCTAACGTCAAACATGCAGTCGAGACGTCGAATATGCAACAACTGACGTTAAACATGAAACTTGCAATACTTCACGCCAAATATGTAACTTATCACGTCAAATTCGCAACTTCGATGTCAAATATTAAACGGACGAGAATATTTCGAAATATTCTTTATTTTGGCTTTATCCAAAACATGCAACATCTAACGTCAAACATGCAATCGGGATGTCAGATATGCAACAACTGACGTTAAACATGAAACTTGTAACACTTCACGCCCAATATGTAACTTATCACGTCAAGTTGGCAACTTCGACGTCAAACATGAAACAGACGAGCATATTCAGAAATATTCTTTATTTTGGCTTTATCGAAAACATGCAACATCTAATGTCAAACATGCAATCGAGATGTCGGATATGCTATAACTGACGTTAAACATGGAACTTGCAACACTTCACGCCAAATATGTAACTTATCACGTCAAGTTCGCAACTTCGACGTCAAACATGAAACAGACGAGAATATTCTGAAATAATCTTTATTTTAGCTTTATCCAAAACATGCAACATCTAACGTCAAACATGCAATCGTGACGTTGTATATGCAACAACTGACGTTAAACATGAAACTTGCAACACTTCACGCCAAATATGTAACTTATTGTTGAGTATTAGAAAATGCATATTTATAAAGGAGAAAACCGTCATTTTACATTTTAAGTCTTACTAACAACCCTTACTTTTATATATTTAACCTTCTTGTGATTTAATTACATGTGTTTTATTTTAATTAAGTATTTTATGTATTTTAGGGGCATTATAGTCATTTCACAATAAAGGAGAGATCAGACGGCAAAACGGACATCACTTTTGAACTCAGGACGGTCGAAAACCTTAGGAGGAGCATAAAAGGAAAAATAGCACTATTCACATGTACGGTACTATTCACGTGTACGGTACTGTATACGTTACTGTTCACGACACTGTTCACATAGACGGATGATGACGTGGCATTGACCGATGATGTGGCATTGACTGATGAGGTGTCACGATCCTGTTGGACTAAAATTCTTATGTATTGTTGATGGTGACGTGGCAGCATATCAGTGGACGAAAAATCTCGCGTACGGTGCATGCATCACACAGGATTATTTTCAACCAAACCGCGTTACTGTTCATCCGGGTCAAACCGAGTTACTGTTCAAAGTCGGGTCAAACCGTGTTACTGTTCATCCGCGTGGTCAAACGTGGACTGTTGACTGATGACGTGGCGCAATCCTGAGCGTCCAAACTGTTTTTAATCCGATGGCCATGATTTACTCCATGTATCTATAAAAAGGGGGCCTCCCCCCCCTAATTTGATATCTCTGAATCCATTTTTGGACTCTGTTTTCTGTAATTCCCTCTCCATCTTGTATTTTCTTCGTATTTTAATAAATTCCCATTTTGCCCCTGGTTCAATTATGAGTGGCTAATTTTCTTTCAAGCTTGGGTTGAAGGTGAAGTCTCAACATGTGTCATGGGCTTTATTTGGTAAATTTATTTTCTCTTCCCCTCTAGTTTTTGTGGATGTTTTGACTTCTCGTCGACAAATAATAATATTCTTGTCTAGTACCGCCTTGGTTTCACCGGCCCTCTAGTACAAGGTTATTATTATTTGGCACGATAAGCCCTTAGCACCATATTGATTAGAGTGTGGTTCATGAGGTGTGGATTCCCCCCTCATGATTTAATTGGCATTAATACGGATTATTTAGCCCATGATGCATGTTGATACGAATCCAGATACCCAAGTACGTCATTTCAATAGAATTATCTTCAATTTATTCTCGCCATTGCAATTCCAATTTTAGAATTTATTCTCGCCATTTTAATTTAAGTTTTAGCATATACCAAATCATTTCCACCATAAATCCAACAACCCATTTACAAAATTAATTCTATACACAATTAAAATCCACCTCCTCGTGGGATCGACACTCGTCACCATAGATCTATACTACAATAGATTCGTGCGCTTGCGAGTACATTAAAATTTGCACAACAAGTTTTTGGCGCCGTTGCCGGGGAGGTAAGTAATTTTAATTCATAGAATTAATTTTTGTGAACAATTTCTTTTAATTATTTTCTTGTAATTTTTTTATTAAAAAAAAAAAAGAAAAAAAAATTGAATCTGCATTTAAAGGTTAGTATTTTTTTTTCTTTTTCTCTTCTGTAAAATTTTGTAATTTAATTTTCCATTTATTTTTCTTTGTAATTTTTTTTTGTTTATCTTATTAATTTAATTTTTAGTTAATTTCTTTCACGTATTTATTTTTGTATATTTTTATAGAAAGTTTGTAATAGCGCAATAAGGTTAGTATCGTAATTTCTCCCTCTTCTTTATTTTTATTTGTTTTGTTCCCATCTTTATTTTTTGTTTTGTTTGCATCTTTATTTTTATTTTATTTATTTTGCATGCATGGTCGTAGGTCATTATTACCTAATCTTGAACCTATAGACCTTGAATTAGAAAAAACACTTCGCACACACAAACACGTTAAAAATAAAATGGATTTACAAGCACCACAGGAGAGGCCATTTAAGGACTATTTTAGTCCCTTAGCTAATTTGAGCACGTCATGCATAAGATACCCAAATGTAGCTGGTAGGAGTTTTGAATTAAAACCTAGTGTGTTAAATTGTCTCCCTACATTTTATGGCCTAGAAAATGAGGATCCATATAATCATTTGAATGATTTTCATGCCATTTGTCAAACATTCAAATATGAGAATTTTTCAGATGATGATGTTAAACTTAGACTATTCCCATTTTCTTTAAAAGATAGAGCTCGTTCATGACTTAATACATTGCCTGCTAATAGCATTGCATCATGGGAACAAATGGTTACAAAATTTTTAAATAAATATTTCCCAGTGCATAAAACCAATGCTATTCGCAGGGAAATCTCAGAGTTTACCCAGAAAGATGATGAGCAATTTTTCGAAACATGGGAGCGATTCAATGGGCTACTCTTGAAGTGTCCACATCATGGGTACGAGAAATGGCACCAATGCCAATACTTTTTGGAAGGATTATTGCCGAATGTGCAAGAATGGCTAATGGCAACGAGTGGAGGAGAGCTAATGTCAAAAAGTGCATCAGAGATTTGGGAATTCTTCCAGCGACAAGCAGATAATTCCCAACAACGGAGTCGATCACTCAGGACTACTAGAAGAATTAAAGGAGTGAATGAGGTTCAAATTGGCGAATCAAGTTCAGAAATTAAAGAAGTCAAAGCGATAATTGAAGGTCTCTCTCGACAAATAGCATCATTATCGACTGCTAAATCAACAGAGCCACATGACCATGACTCATACTCAGATCAAGCCAATGCCATAGGTGTAATGAGAAAGCCATCAAATTACAACCCATACTCCAACACATATAACCCTGGATGGAGAGACCACCCCAATTTTTCATGGTCTCAAGGATTCCAACAGAATGGACCAACAGCTCCAGCTCCACCAATTCCACAAAATCCTCAAGCCTCTCAGCCACCATTTAGACCATACAATCAGAACCAGAACTACTCTCAACCTAGACCATGGGAGGATTCATTCCAAAATCTCAAGAATCTTACTCACTCTACGATTGAGCAACAGAACCGCACCATTGATGGACTACGAAATGAATTGAGAGCGGGCTTCAACTCACAAGCCCAATCAGTTTCAAGCCTCGAGAAGATGGTGGGACAACTTGCTTCTTCAGTTCAGACCTTGGCAATGACCGTTGAGAAAGGTAAGTTTCCAAGTCAACCAGTGCCTAACCCTAAAGGAGTGCATGAAGCAAGTACTAGTTCACCACAGCAGCATGGAGAAGTCAAAGCAATAATGACTTTGCGAAAAGGAAAGGAAGTCGACAACAAAGTGGAGATGCCGGTGACAAAAGAAAATCAAATTGTACCTGTGAATGTTGAGGACTCATCACCGGAGGAGAAAGAAGAAACTAACCCACGAGAATATGTTCCGAAAGCTCCATTTCCTCAGAGGTTAGCTAAAGGAAAAAAGGGAAAATCCACAGGTGAGATTCTTGAAATCTTCAAACAGGTAAGTGTTAACATCCCTTTGCTTGATGCTATTAAACAAATTCCATCTTATGCCAAGTTTCTTAAAGACCTTTGTACTAAAAAGAGAAATATGCATGTTCAAAAGAAGGCATTTTTAACAGAAAACGTTAGTTCTATACTCCAACATAAAATTCCTTTAAAATGCAAAGACCCAGGCTCCCCCACTATCTCATGTAGTATAGGGAACCACACAATTGAGAATGCTTTGTTGGATTTAGGAGCTAGTGTAAATTTATTGCCTTACTCTGTGTTTGTGAAACTTGGACTGGGAGAATTACACCCAACTCCAGTGGTGTTACAACTTGCAGATCGGTCCACGAAAATACCTCGTGGTATTGTGGAGGACGTGCTTATCCAGGTAGACAAGTTTTATTTTCCTGTTGATTTCATTGTAATTGACACTCAACCAATACAGGATTCAAGGAAGCACATCCCCATTATTCTAGGCCGACCTTTCTTGGCAACTGCGGATGCTCACATTCAATGTAGGACCGGAAATATGCAATTGTCCTTCGGCAACATGACTATGGAGCTGAACATCTTCAACATTGCCAAACAACCTCACAGTGCAGATGATGGAATTGTTGATGTGGATTTAATTGAAGCATTAGTTGATGATACTTTTGTTTCAAACCTTAGTGATGATCCTTTACAAACATGTTTAACTCACTTTGGTTTTGATTTTGATATTGACAGATCGGTTGATGAAGTCAACGCCCTGCTTGACTCAACACCGTCTATGGACACTAATAAATGGAAGTCAAGAGTTGAGCAACTAGCACCATCAGAGAAGCAACTCATTCCATCATCAGAATCACCACCGAAACTCGAGCTCAAACCATTGCCCAACACTTTGGAATATGCATTTTTGGGAAATGAAAGTACTCTGCCGGTAATCATCTCATCATCCCTCAATGATGAACAAAAAGGTAAGTTGTTGGATGTTTTAAAAGAGCATAAAGGGGCATTAGGATGGACCATAGCAGACATCAAAGGTATAAACCCAGTAGACTGCATGCATTACATTCACCTTGATGAAAATGCTAAATCTACTAGGGAAATGCAACGTCGGTTAAATCCTAATATGAAAGAAGTTGTTAGAACAGAAGTCCTTAAGCTATTAGATGCTGGTATCATTTACCCCATTTCTGATAGTTCATGGGTTAGTCCTGTACAAGTTGTCCCCAAAAAGTCAGGAGTCACAGTAGTTACGAATGCTGATAATGAATTGATACCCACTAGAGTAACTACAGGATGGCGTGTATGCATTGATTATAGAAAGTTGAATTCTGTCACACGTAAAGACCATTTTCCTTTACCATTTATTGATCAAATGCTTGATAGATTAGCAGGCCATGAATTTTATTGCTTTCTAGATGGCTACTCAGGATATAATCAAATTCCCATAGCACCAAAAGATCAAGAGAAAACTACTTTCACTTGCCCTTTTGGCACATTTGCATATAGAAGAATGCCATTTGGATTATGTAATGCACCTGCTACATTTCAACGATGCATGCTAAGCATTTTTTCTGATATGGTTGAACGATTTCTTGAAGTCTTTATGGATGATTTTTCTGTCTTTGGTGACTCATTTGATCAATGTTTACATCATCTAACGCTAGTTCTGCAGAGATGTATCGAGAAGAATTTGGTCTTAAATTGGGAGAAGTGCCATTTTATGGTAAAACAAGGTATTGTCCTCGGTCACATCATTTCGAGCAAAGGTATTGAGGTGGACAAAGCCAAGGTGGATCTCATTTCTAATCTTCCTTCACCCAAAACAGTCAGAGAAGTAAGATCTTTCCTTGGGCATGCTGGTTTCTATAGACGTTTCATTAAAGATTTTAGCAAAGTTTCTAGACCCTTATGCAATTTACTTGCTAAGGATGTACCTTTTATCTTTAATGATTCATGTTTCATGGCGTTTGAAAAATTAAAACAATTGTTGACATCATTACCCATCATTCAGGCCCCAAACTGGAGCTTACCATTTGAGCTCATGTGTGATGCATCTGATTATGCAGTAGGAGCAGTTTTAGGACAAAGAGTTGATCGAATTCCTCATGTTATTTACTATGCTAGTATGACATTGAATGATGCACAATTGAACTATTCAACTACTGAAAAAGAAATGCTAGCAGTAGTGTTTGCATTGGAAAAATTTCGATCTTATCTCATTGGTTGTAAAATAATTGTGTTCACAGATCATGCTGCTCTTAAATATCTTCTCACAAAGAAATATGCAAAAGCTAGACTAATTCGTTGGGTGTTACTTTTGCAGGAATTTGACTTGGAATTCAAAGATAAGAAAGGGTCAGAAAATGTTGTGGCGGACCATCTCTCTCGTCTTCACTTTGACACAATTACAGAGCCATTAATATTAAATGAGTCATTTCCAGATGAACAATTAATGAGTGTGGAAGTATTACCTTGGTATGCTGATATAGTTAATTATCTTGTTACAGGTAAACTTCCAGAGCATTGGACCAAGCAAGACAAGATCAAATTCTTTGCGGAAATAAAGAATTTCTTTTGGGATGACCCGTATTTGTTCAAGTATTGTGCAGACCAAATTGTTAGACGATGTGTCCCAGAAAATGAAATTCAGAATATCCTTTCATTCTGCCATGAACAAGCTTGTGGAGGCCATTTCAGTGCTAAGAAAACAGCGACTAAAGTTTTACAATGTGGTTTCTATTGGCCAACACTATTTCGAGACGCTTACACTTTTTGTTCTTCATGTGATAGGTGTCAACGAATGGGGAGCATTACACGAAGGAACATGATGCCACTAAATCCAATTTTAGTGGTTGAGATTTTTGACGTATGGGGTATCGACTTCATGGGACCCTTTCCCGCTTCTTTTGGCCATCAATACATATTGGTTGGTGTTGACTACGTCTCAAAATGGGTAGAAGCAATTCCATGTAGAACCAATGATCACAAGGTGGTGATAGGATTTTTGAAAAACAACATTGTCTCACGCTTTGGATTCCCTCGAGCAATAATCAGTGATGGTGGTGCCCACTTTTGTAACAAAGCATTCAAAGCACTTTTGACAAAGTATTCAATCACACACAAAGTGGCAACCCCGTATCATCCGCAAACCAGTGGCCAAGTTGAGATATCCAATCGAGAAATAAAGCACATATTAGAAAAGACGGTGAGGCCAGACAGAAAAGATTGGTCATTAAGACTTGATGATGCATTATGGGCATATAGAACGGCTTTCAAGACCCCGATTGGGATGTCACCTTACAGGCTAGTGTATGGAAAAGCTTGCCACCTACCTGTGGAACTCGAACATCGTGCATATTGGGCCATCAAGAAGTTCAACTTTGATATGCAGCATGCCCGCTCAGAAAGAAGATTACAACTGGCAGAACTTGAAGAAATTCGCAATGATGCATACGAAAATGCCAAGATTTACAAGCAACGAATGAAAGTCTTTCATGACAAGCACATTATGAGAAAATCTTTCACTCCAGGTCAGAAAATGCTTTTGTTCAATTCTCGCTTGCACCTATTTCCAGGTAAGTTACGCTCTCGTTGGTCTGGTCCATTTATTGTTCATACTGTTTTTCCACATGGGGCAATTGAAATTAAAGACCCAAAGAACGGTGTCACGTTTAAAGTCAATGGTCAAAGATTAAAGCCATATTTAGAGTACCAAGCACATGGAGAAGACACCGAAATAAATTTAAGTGACCCACCAGATTTGAATTGATTTTTTTTTCTTTTCGTTGATTCGATTTTTCTTTCTTTCTTTTTATTTGTTAATTGAAATTATTTTTGCATAAGTGTGTTTGTTTTTCCATTAAGTTTTTTTATCATTGTTAATCATGAGTACCATACTTAGACCGTTCCTCCTGAACATTCTTAAACCACTTCAACGTGTCAAAACTCATCTCAAAAGGCAGATTCAATTTTGTAAAACACATCGCATTTGGGCTCTACAACCACCAGAGTTAGTAGCCTATGTTGAGGGTTTAGAAAGCCAACTCAGAGATATTGAGAGAAGTGTTTACGACATCCAGTTGGAGCTTGAGGTAAATTCAATACGAGGACGATTTTGATTTTCTTTGTGTGTTTTAATTTGTTTTTCTGTTTGTGTGCTTTAGTTTATTACCCCGGTGAAGTGGCGGATAACGGTACTCCGTGACAATCAAGTCGGTTACTTCAGTTTCCCATAATAACTGATATTCTGAGGCGAAGGTATGGACAGAAACGAGATTCTAGCGAAGCTTCACAAGCGATTCCCTTCACTCCCTCAGAATGCCCTCCTTACGATCTATAAAGCCCGATCTGAACGCATGCGATTGCTCATGAGGAATAACATACCTGCAGACATCCGTTGGTTAATCGAGGCTAAAGTACGATTAGCAGGTGAGTTACCTCCTAAATTTATTGCATACATGCCTGGTTGTGGTAAAGGAAATTATGCAAGAAAACGACGAGCTCGAAGAATTTCTGTTGCTTGTCATAAGTGTGCCAGAATGAGTTGCAATAAAAACCCATGTTCTTTAGGAATGATGTCTGATAACAGGGAAGATAAGATTCAATTCATTAGGGATGGCTTGAATAAGGAGTCATTGGATGATATCCTTTTGTCTCTTGAAACGCATCCCAGTGGATATGTGCAAGGAGCGATTCTCCAGTTATGGCCATTATTCCAGAAAGAGCATGCACGATATAGTCTCGGGAATCTGACTATAAACGACCCTGTTTGCCTGTTTATAAGAAAACTGGATGGGAAGCCTATCCTCGACCCATAGAGGGCGTTCAAGCCGTTTCTGGACGTAAAACCAGAGGAAGATGTGAGCCACAGTCGCAACTACGTGTAAATATCCTTTTACTTTACTGTTATTTTATTTCATTTTACTGTTGTTTTATTGTTTGCATTATTATCTTTAATAATTTTATTACTGTTTGCTTTTTCCTTTTTACTGTTTTCTTTTTGACTCGCGAGCCATGTGCTTCATGCGTTATTTGACACTAACATGTTACCTCATTCACAGCTGTGACCCACTATCACCAAGACTCTTAAATGTGATTTCTTTTGTCAAACACTCACAAATTGTTTTTGAGAAATATTCCAATGGCAGCTACTCCCAATACACAATTCAAGAACATTTGTGTGCTTTCTGGATTTACCTATGGCAAACATAAAGAGTTCGTTGAGGCAGCCATAGATCTTGGTCGAAGCATAGCAGCGAGAAATTTACACTTGGTGTATGGAGGAGGTAATCGAGGGTTATCAAAAATGGTCTCAGAAGCAGCTTTTATCAGAGGAAGTCAAGTGTTAGGCATCATCCCAAGAGTCCTAAAACCATTGGGCAGTTCGTCTGACTCATCAACTGGAGAAGAGTTAGTCGTCTCAGGTATGCAAGAAAGAATAACTGAAATGCTTAATTATGCTGATGCTTTTGTTTTCCTTCCAGGAGATCTTGCAACACTAGAGGCACTTATGACACTAGCATCTTGGGCCCATCTGCACATCCACCAGAAACCCATCGGTTTGTTAAATGTCAATAACTTTTATGATGGCTTTATCGCATTTCTTAACCATGCAATAAAAAACTACTTCATTCCTTCTAATGTGAAAAAACTTTTTATTTGTGCTCACACTGCTAATGAGCTACTTGATATGTTACAAGCTTATAAACCGGAGCCAGACCCCTGGACCTTTGTGTTGGAGCGACCAAATAATGATGGTAACAGTAGCCGCAGTAAGAAGTACAAATTAGATTTAACTCTCCGCCTGTAAATATTTTCTTCTGTGTTGCACCACCCAGGTGATGTCTTCTAAACTCTACTTCTTTCCTTTAAAACATTGAGGACAATGTTTCGTTCTGGTTGGGGGGAGGGAATAGTCGACAATTGTGGAATCTTGGTTAAGTTTTTACTATTTTTTTTGTTGTAGAAACTAACTGTTGCTAACGTTTTGTGTTGAAGATGGCTGAATATGGAGTGTAGTTACTCTAGAAACGCATCTTCATCGTTTTAAAAAAAAAAATTGTTTTCTTCCTCTTTCTCCTTTATAAATATATATTTTCCAATTTTTGAGTCGAAGATGGCTGAATATGGAGTGTCGTGCCTCTAGAAACGCATCTTCTTAGTTAAAAAAAAAAAAAATTCTTTTTCTAATAAATTTTTCTACATCATTTTCACATTTCTGCATGCATATTTTTCTTTCATGTTTAGAATAGGTTGGGGGGTAGAATGTTGTTAAAAAAAATTTTGTGTTATTTGTTTTAACATTGGATGACATGATTAATTTCAAATTTTATTATTTGTATTATCTTTGGTCTTAAGTGATGTTACGCTATGTTTGCTACTTTACATGTTGATGTCGGAGACAAATATGAGTTGCTTGAAGGAATGAACATGTCATAAATAAGTGCCAAGTGAGTTGTTGAGCCTATCATTTTCTTGAAGAGTAACCCTTTTGCCCATTCTCTATACAGCTTAGCAGTTTATTATTTTATACACGATCTCTACATTTCTTTTGAGTTAACCCTTTAAAAAAAATGGTAAAAAAAAAAAGAAAAAAAAGAAAAAAAATGTGTGTTGCTACATTTGGAGGCCCATCTAACTAGTAGATATGGAAGGTTATTCAGAGCCCTAAAAGACGATGGAAAGGCCATCTTTGATCCGTTTGAGCCTTTCTAGCCATCCCTTTTATTAAATATCCATAGTTAACCCTTTTGAGCCTTTAAAAAAAAAAAACATTTTCTTTGTCAACTTATCATCTTGACCCACTCCGATTTGGAGTATTACCCGATGTCTTATAAGTTCCATCACCTATTTATGTTTGAGAAAATGTAAATAATTATGTTGTTCAGTGAAGTTATGCCAAAAAAAAAAAACAAAAACAAAAACAAAAACAAAAGTTGTTGTTTCAAAAGAATAAAAATAGGTGAAATCCACCTTGCAACTTCCAAAAAAAAAAAAAAAAAATTTCTCTGCATTTTTCTCAAACATACACTTTGTTTTCCTTATTTTCCTTCTTTGTTAGCCATGTCCCTAGCCTACGTTTCATCCTAATAAAAGTCCTTCTTGATTTTAGGGAACTATAGTTTGAAGTAGAAGCTAGTTATATGGGCTAAAAAGATGTAGTGATGCATAATTAAAAAAAAAAAAGATAAATAAAGTGGGTTGACTAACATTTTATTTGACTTGAGATCGTATTATTTCTAAGCTGAGGGCATATTTATTTCATCTTGGTGAGAGCATGTGATATCACTTCTTTACTATTTTCTCTCTCAATTACCATTCATTGGAGTGACTATTTTTATTGGGATTAATTTATTTGTGAGAGTGTCACTACTTCCAGTGAGATTTTGGGGTTTGACATGTCATTCTTGAGAGTAGCTAAAACAAAGTCTACTGGGCTAATTCATGTGGATGGTTGATGTGGGTGTGATGTTGCTTTAGACTGGAGATAATGCTTATACTTTTATTTGAGTGTTATCATTAATCTGATGGAATAAATACGAGTGTTTCTATTAAAACAAAAAAAAAAATTATTTTGAATTTGAATTTTGTTTTCGCTTTATTTGCTAGGGACTAGCAATAAGCTGGTTGGGGGTGTGTTGAGTATTAGAAAATGCATATTTATAAAGGAGAAAACCGTCATTTTACATTTTAAGTCTTACTAACAACCCTTACTTTTATATATTTAACCTTCTTGTGATTTAATTACATGTGTTTTATTTTAATTAAGTATTTTATGTATTTTAGGGGCATTATAGTCATTTCACAATAAAGGAGAGATCAGACGGCAAAACGGACATCACTTTTGAACTCAGGACGGTCGAAAACCTTAGGAGGAGCATAAAAGGAAAAATAGCACTATTCACATGTACGGTATTATTCACGTGTACGGTACTGTATACGTTACTGTTCACGACACTGTTCACATAGACGGATGATGACGTGGCATTGACCGATGATGTGGCATTGACTGATGAGGTGTCACGATCCTGTTGGACTAAAATTCTTATGTACTGTTGATGGTGACGTGGCAGCATATCAGTGGACGAAAAATCTCGCGTACGGTGCATGCATCACACAGGATTATTTTCAACCAAACCGCATTACTGTTCATCCGGGTCAAACCGAGTTACTGTTCAAAGTCGGGTCAAACCGTGTTACTGTTCATCCGCGTGGTCAAACGTGGACTGTTGACTGATGACGTGGCGCAATCCTGAGCGTCCAAACTGTTTTTAATCCGATGGCCATGATTTACTCCATGTATCTATAAAAAGGGGGCCTCCCCCCCCTAATTTGAGATCTCTGAATCCATTTGTCGGATCCATTTTCTGTAATTCCCTCTCCATCTTGTATTTTCTTCGTATTTTAATAAATTCCCATTTTGCCCCTAGTTCAATTATGAGTGGCTAATTTTCTTTCAATCTTGGGTTGAAGGTGAAGTCTCAACATGTGTCATGGGCTTTATTTGGTAAATTTATTTTCTCTTCCCCTCTAGTTTTTGTGGATGTTTTGACTTCTCGTCGACAAATAATAATATTCTTGTCTAGTACCGCCTTGGTTTCACCGGCCCTCTAGTACAAGGTTATTATTATTTGGCACGATAAGCCCTTAGCACCATATTGATTAGAGTGTGGTTCATGAGGTGTGGATTCCCCCCTCATGATTTAATTGGCATTAATACGGATTATTTAGCCCATGATGCATGTTGATACGAATCCAGATACCCAAGTACGTCATTTCAATAGAATTATCTTCAATTTATTCTCGCCATTGCAATTCCAATTTTAGAATTTATTCTCGCCATTTTAATTTAAGTTTTAGCATATACCAAATCATTTCCACCATAAATCCAACAACCCATTTACAAAATTAATTCTATACACAATTAAAATCCACCTCCTCGTGGGATCGACACTCGTCACCATAGATCTATACTACAATAGATTCGTGCGCTTGCGAGTACATTAAAATTTGCACAACACTTATCACGTCAAGTTCGCAACTTCGACGTCAAACATGAAACGGACGACAATATTCCAAAATATTCTTTATTTTAACTTTATCCAAAACATGCAACATCAAACGTCAAACATGCAATCGAGACGTCGGATATGCAACAAATGACGTTAAACATAAAACTTGTAACACTTCACGCCAAATATGTAACCTATCACGTCAAGTTCGCAACATCAACTTCAATAAAGAATACTCCTCGTGGGATCGACACTCGTCACCATAGATCTATACTACAATAGATTCGTGCGCTTGCGAGTACATTAAAATTTGCACAACACTTATCACGTCAAGTTCGCAACTTCGACGTCAAACATGAAACGGACGACAATATTCCAAAATATTCTTTATTTTAACTTTATCCAAAACATGCAACATCAAACGTCAAACATGCAATCGAGACGTCGGATATGCAACAAATGACGTTAAACATAAAACTTGTAACACTTCACGCCAAATATGTAACCTATCACGTCAAGTTCGCAACTTCGACGTCAAACATGAAACGGACGAGAATATTCCGGAGTATTCTTTATTTTGGCTTTATCCAAAACATGCAACATCTAACGTCAACCATGCAATCGAGACGTCGGATATGCAATAACTGACGTTAAACATGAAACTTGCAACACTTCACGCCAAATATGTAACCTATCACGTCAAGTTCGCAAATTCGACGTCAAACATTAAACGGACAAGAATATTTCGAAATATTCTTTATTTTGGCTGTATCCAAAACATGCAACATCTAACGTCAAACATGCAATCGGGACCTCAGATATGCAACAACTGACATTAAACATGAAACTTGCAACACTTCACGCCCAATATGTAACTTATCACGTCAAGTTGGTAACTTCGTCGTCAAACATGAAACAGACGAGAATATTCTGAAATATTTTTTATTTTGGCTTTATCCAAAACATGCAACATCTAACGTCAAACATGCAATCGAGACGTCAAATATGCAACAACTGACGTTAAACATGAAACTTGCAGCACTTCACGCCAAATATGTAACTTATCACGTCAAGTTCGCAACTTTGACGTCAAACATGAAACGGACGAGAATATTTTGGAATATTCTTTATTTTGGCTTTATCCAAAACATGCAACATCGTGCGTCAAATATGAAATCCTACCGTCAGAATGCAACAACTGACGTTAAACATGATACTTACAACACTTGACGCCAAATATGCAACTTATCACGTCATGTTCGCAACTTCGACGTCAAACATGAAACGGACGAGAATATTCCGAAATATTCTTTATTTTGGCTTCATCCAAAACATGCAACATCGTGCGTCAAATATGAAATCCTACCGTCAGACATGGAACAACTGACGTTAAACATGATACTTACAACACTTGACGCCAAATATGCAACTTATCACGTCAAATTCGCAACTTCAACGTCAAACATGAAACAGACGAGAATATTCTGAAATATTCTTTATTTTAGCTTTATCCAAAACATGCAACATCGTACGTCAAATATGAAATCCTACAGTCAGATATGCAACAACTGACGTTAAACATGAAACGTGCAATACTTCACGTGAAATATACGACTTATCACGTCAAGTTCGCAACATGGACGTCAAACATAAAACGGACGAGAATATTCTAGAATATTCTTTATTTTGGCTTTATACAACACATGCAACATCTTACGTCAAATATGAAATCCAGTCGTCAGATATGCAATAACTGACGTTAAACATGCAACTTGCAACCCTTCACGCGAAATATGCAACATATCACGTCAAGTTCGCAACTTCGACGTCAAACATGAAACAGACGAGATTATTCTAGAATATTCTTTATTTTGCCGTTATTCAAGACATGCAACCTCTAACGTCAAACATGCAATTGTAACGTCGGATATGCAACAACTGATATTAAACATGCAACTTGCAACACTTCACGCCAAATATGTAACTTATCACGTCAAGTTCGCAACTTCGACGTCAAACATGAAATGGACGAGAATATTCCGAAATATTCTTCATTTTGGCTTTATCCAAAACATGCAACATCTGACGTCAAACATGCAATCGAGACGTCAGATATACAACAACTGACATTAAACATGAAACTTGCAACACTTCACGCCCAATATGTAACTTATCACGTCAAGTTCGCAACTTCGACGTCAAACATGAAACGGACGAGAATATTGTGAAATATTCTTTATTTTGGCTTTATCCAAAACATGCAACATCGTACGTCAAATATGAAATCCTACTGTCAGACATGCAACAACTGACGTTAAACATGATACTTACAACACTTGATGCCAAATATGCAACTTATCACGTCAAGTTCGCAACTTCGACGTCAAACATGAAACAGACGATAATATTCCGAAATATTCGTTATTTTGGCTTTATCCAAAACATGCAATATCTTACGTCAAATATGAAATCTTACCGTCCGACATGCAACAACTGCCGTTAAACCTGAAATACTATTTTTTTATTTTTAATTTCTTTATTTTTTGCCATTTTATTTAATTATATTATGTTGTATTATAGGGTTTCTATTATATTATTTAATTTCTTTATCTTTTGCTATTAATTATATTATAAAAAAAACTTTTTTTGACATTTTATTTTATTTTTTCATTTTTATATTGTATTTTTAATATATTTTTTAAAACAATATGGTGCAACCGGTTTGTTAACCGGCTGCACCAAGTCTTTGGCTGCCATGCGGGGCTCTCTTTTTGAGAGCCCGGCATGGTGCCGGGTACAATGCCAACGGCATTGTAGCCAAACCCCACATAAAAAAGAAGTCCCCTGTGTGTTTGGCCGCCCGCCGCAGCTACCCATCACCAAAATAATCCGGCTCTCCGCCGCACTACTCGCTTGTCACCGGCGCCGCTCGACGCCAACTGCTGCTCTATCACTCCCGCCCCATGTCTGCTCTTTGCCGCCTGAATCATTAAGCTGCAGATTGTCAACCATTTACTCTTGGGTGCGTTTGTTTATTTTTTTTTAATAATGTGATTATCTTTTGTTTCAACAACGAATCAATGCTTTTCATCAGTTCCTGTCCTTTATAAAGTGAAAAATATGAAGTTACATTTTTAGTGTTCTTAGATTGTTTCATTTTTATGCAAGGCTAGTGCTTCTTTTTGGCTAGAATTACTGGTTAGTTTTGGCTTCTGCTTTTTCCTTTTTCTTTTTTTTAAACAGTTTTTCGTTGGGTGCGTTTTTCATTTGCTCCTTCATTTGACCTATCCATTGAATTTTCGTGATGAGGGTTTTCTGTTGTCAAGGCTAATTTTTTGTTTGACATTTTTTATTCTTGGTTAAAAGTAATGGCTTTTTAGTTTTTGACACCAGAATTTAATCTATTAATTATGATTTTAGCATTTTACAGGCAAGACAAAGCTGTGTTCTGTTGATGCTGCCATGGCAACAACTAAGCCTCGGCTAAGCAGCTTCTCTCGCAACCTATCAGCTGTATCCTCGTCTCAAACCCCTGGAGTCAAATGTGGTCCTAATGGAACTATGTTTGTTTCATCTGGGATAGCTGATCTTGACAGTAATATTATACTTGTTTTCCTCTTCATTTATTTGTAATATGTTAGTAAATTTATATGTTTTCTTACTGTTTTTTTTTTTCTATTTGTACGTTCAGGATATTTCGAGATACTTGGTGGTGGGTTCCCTTTAGGAAGTCTTGTGATGGTGATGGAAGATGCAGAAGCACCTCATCACATGCTTTTGTTAAGGAATTTTATGTCACAAGGGCTTGTTCACGGCCAACCTCTTCTTTACGCCAGTCCATCCAAGGACCCCAGAGGTTTTTTGGGTACTTTGCCTAGTCCTGCCTCTCTGAAACATGATAAATCTCGTGATCGGGAATCAGAACAGGTGACCTTCTTCTTCAAGTTTTTTCTCTTGTTACTTTTCTTATCTTTTATTGTTTGAGTTAAAATGTATGGATGTCATCTATGAACATATTGTAGGAAAAGGGATTGAGGATAGCTTGGCAGTACAAGAAGTATATGGGTGAAAATCAACCAAACTTTGATAGCCACAGAGGTATTGTGCAAAGCTATTTTCTTTAAATTTGGTTTGATTTATGGTGCGTGTGTGTGTGTGTACATACACACAAATTCATGTTAAAATGAATCAATCAATAAATAATTGCAGCGTATTTTACCACTGTTTAAATTTAAAGGATACTTAAAATGGCATTATTGCAATTATCACTTCATTTAATTAATTATTGATTTTTTTTTCCTTGTCTTCTACATATAGAAATTTTGCCTCGTAAGCAAATGAACCTCTCTTGTGCCTTATGATGTACAGCATTGTCTAATAGCTGTTTATCTGGCAGTGGTTGCAGTCTTTAGTTTCAATTGTTTATGGTCCCTAGCATTTATAATGCAGTGTAAAAGCCATTTCCTACTGCTTGTCCAACTAAATGGAACTTGAAAGGGATGCAGTAAGAACATTTCTCAGATTAGTGACTTCTGGCTGCTAATGTAATAGAAATCTAGTTTTGTGAACCAGAAAAGTGAAATTTTTTATCCATTTCTTTGTTTTACATCATAGAACAGACATCCCTGGTCTAATGTGAGCTAAATGCATAGTGACTCATCATTATAGTGGTGCAGACAATAAGCAAGATTACTGCAATGAGTTTGACTTCAGAAAGCCACTGGAGAGGCACTATTTTACCAGACAACGTGTAAATTGTGTTGGTATCCAACACTCAAAAAATCTTGCTGCTCTTCAGGAGCATTGTGCCTCATTTTTAGCTCAACATCAAAGGTATTCTTTAATGCTTTTATGATAAGATGTCATATACGGATATTAACTTCTTTGGTCACACACATGCGCGCATGCCTACATGTAGCCATGCATTCAGTTGCACCTCTAATCTTAGGTAGTTAAGCTAGCTTCTTCATCCTGATTCTAAAAGAATGAGGTGAGGTGCGGAGCATTTGTAAAGCATAGATTTGGAAGATCATGCCCAAATTCTTATTACTAGAAATGTGGCAATTGAATTTTTGAATCACAAAGAATTTGAATTTTTTATTTGGGGAATGTGCTATGTTTCATGTAATATTATGAAAAATTGCATAGATTGATGGATGATATACAAGCAGACAATAGTATCATATAGATAATGTTGTTGGCACGGTGATAGTTCAGTGGATATTAGATATATATCGAGGGAATAAACTATTACCCAAGAAATGTTAAAGATACTGTTGTTTTCCTCAAATTTTTCAAGCAATGCTTTTTTGAATGAGTCCTGATCGCATTTCAGTATCACAATGTCTTCTGTTATTTTATAAAACACCATGCTGGAGATAATTTTTTAGATTTTGAGTTTTAATATGGACTTACTTTAGTATCTTGATTATAATTATAGCTCCTAAAATGTTTTAACTACATTTACGCTTGCTCTAAATTTGTCTCTTTTCATCATTCTTATAGCTCTTTCTAGAATGTAAAACTTCAAACCTATGTTGGTGTTTTAATTAAGTCTATATTAAGGTATTATGTGACTGATTTATGTAATGCTGGTGTTTTGGATAGTCTTATTTATTTTTGTCTCTCATTTTTTGCTTTCCTGTTCAAATTCTTTCTTATGTTATTGATGTTTTTTTGGTTGCATCTCCAGAAATGACGGCAGCAGTGCATTGGCTGGTCGTATAGCTATTCAGTCATTATGTGCTCCACAATGTGAACATTCCAACATGGTCAGTGGCAATTACACTTTGCTCTGAAGGTCGTAATCACCTTAAACGTATGGTTACAGCCATGTTTTTTGTTTACTTTCTATTTCTGCTGGAACTCAATAAATTTCTTGTAATATTTTCGTCTCTAGAAATGGTTGTTTGAAGAAGTGGCTTCTGTCTTTTACACCTTTTTCTGTCATTTTTCAAGGCAATACTATACTGAATTGATGATTTTTTCTTTTTATGACTCTCAACTTATTACTTTACAGGTTTGGGAAATGCTTTCTTTTATTAAATCTCTGAAAGGTATGGTGCGGTCTTCAAATGCAGTGGTTGTTATAACCTTTCCGCCCTCCCTTCTCTCATTTTCGTCCACTAAACGATGGCAGCACATGGCAGACACTCTGCTTTCTGTTGCAGCTATCCCAGGTTTGATTTCATCTTTTTATTGGTATTACTGCATCAAAGACCTTGTATTTTTAAACTTCTAAACAAATTCTTCTTTCAGATGAGGACAAGGAATTGGCAAAACTCCTTTCCGGTTATCAGGACATGGTTGGCCTTCTTAATGTACACAAAGTAGCTCGTTTGAATACACAGGTAGTGTGGAGTGTGCTTTGTTCTAATCTTATATTTACCACTATAGTGCTACTTGTACTGAAATAAGCACACCTGCTAATCCTAGGTAACATGTTTATCATATTTTTCATCTGTTAATCTTATTCATTGTAAAAAAAAAAAAAAAATTCTTCAGGTGCCTTTGATACTCGAGGCAACAACATTTTCAATAAAGTTGCAGAAGTGTAGGTTCTTGGTTTTAGAATGTCTCAATCAAGCTCCTGTTGATGGCTCAAGTGGGAGTTCATATGGCACATCAGGTAGTTGCTCTGGATCATCCAAGGCTGGGACCGTTGATTTTTAGTTGCAGTGCAGATTTTTTCTCAATGATAGGTAGCTCAGATTGAAACCCAGATCTCACCATGAGTTCGATAGTGTCTGTCCATGCTGCTGGACTATTTAATTGGTCTTCGCTGCAGGAGTATTTCTTCAGCTGTCCTTAACTCAGAAATGCTATATAGAACAGCTACGAATGGTATCAAAAGAAATGGACCGGTGATTGTGGAGGCGTTTGGTAGACTTAAATACAGAAGTATAGTCCTATTATCTTTTGTAGCTTCGATTCCGGAGCGATTTTAATCTATATTTAGTGGAAACGATTTAGAGCTATTTTTTACATATTGAGTTGTGCGTGTCAAATAATAATTGAATTTCTCAAATTAAGTGAACAGAAAATACTCGTATTCACTAGAGAATTAACCTGAGCTTAGAAATATAATTATGAGATAATTAAAAATAGGAAGCAACCGCACTCAAGTTGAAATGAAGCAGAAAAAAAAACACGTATTATTTACACGATAAATTAAACAACTAGAGCAAACTTTTATTTAAGATATGTGGCGAATAATACCATTCAATGCAAGGGAAAAAGACAACTTACAATTTGGCGAAGTTGTCATGAAAACTCCCTTAATTTCAAAAGTGACTGTATAGATCTCTTTTAAAACAACTATGTTGAAAAAATAATTCGCAATCAGGAACATAGGTTTCTAAAATTATCTTCAAAAAATTCTTTAGAAATATCTAAAGAAAACTCTAGGAAGTTAGTTGTAATATATAGTAAATATGTTAGTCAGGTAACTTTCGTCAGCCGTAGTTAAAATGTGTGGTAAAATCAAAGTTGATAAATCGTGTAGGCAAAATAGGTTAGTAAAGTAGGTGATCCTAGTGTGTATTTTAAAAAGTTGTATGGCCCACAAATACATGGCCATCTCTCCAATTTTAGCAAAGAAGCTGAAAGCTTAATAAAAAAGCCCAAATTTAAGTCAGTGCTGTCTCTTGTAAAATCCCTATCATTTACCTTCACCTTTAGCCAAATATTCTTAACCACAAATACTTACCCTCAACCATTCTACCCACTAGCTACCCTTGTTCCAAAAAATTATTCCCTTTGATACCATAGTGTTTTCAACAGATTTTGGGGGTAGAAAAATCTAAAATCTATCTTAAACAATGAATTTATATTTTTGGAGGAGATAGGGTACCTCACTAGTTTATTGTGTGGTGCAGTGTATCTGAAGTTCAGGGGAGGCAAAAAAAAGGGTAGAGGGAGTGGTAACAATGGAGAGAGTTCAGAACTAAGAGAGGTGTCTGTTTTCAACTGATTTTGGGGTAGGAAAATCCAAAATCTATCTTAAACAATGAATTTATATTTTTGGGAGAGATGGGGTACCTCACTGGTTTGTTGTGTGCAGTGCAGTGTATATGAAATTCGGGGGAGGTAAGAAGGGGAGAGAGAGTGGTAACAATGGTAAAAGGTCAGAAACAAGAGAGGTGTCCTTCCAAATGAGCTTCACGCCTATTTTTTGGAGTGTGAGTGTTAATGGTGAGTGAGAACCTGATGGAGAATGAAACCTAGGCGCCTTTATATATGAAGTACCTCAGCTGCCACGTGGCGTACCCTTTTTGGCTAACGTCCTTTTACCTCTTTATAATTTTTGGGCCGTTATCTGCATGTTTGCGGCATATCTCATCTTTTGGAAACGTGGCGCGTGCTGGAGAGTGGTCCAGGGTACCTCTGCAGTAGCTGTCGGGTAGGCGGCTGAGGACCACTGTCCTTGGGACAATGTCCTTCACTTTTGGCAGAGGTAGCAGGCGGCTGTCCCCCCCTTTTGGTACGACGTTCTTGATTCATAATTCTGACAAAATCGAATAATATCTTTTAAGAGATGGAGACGTTTCTCACGGCAGATATTTTCAGAGGGTTCTCTTGCATTTGATCTACCGGGTACCTCAAGTTATGTGGGGTACCTCAATTTATGTGGGGTACCCCTAATTATGCGATGTACTTCTATTTGTGTCTTCTATTTGTGTGGGGTACCTCTAATTGTGCGGGGTACCTTAAATCACGCCGAGTACCTCGGATTGTGCAGGGTATCTCTTATAATGTCGGGTACCTCTATTTGTCCGGGATACCTTAAATTATGCTTGGTACCTCGGATTGTGTGAGGTACCTCAGATTGTGCTGGGTACCTCTAATCAAGCCAGGTACCTCTAATTACGTCGGGTACCTCTAATCACGCCGGGTACCTCTAATCACGCGGCGTACCTCTAATTAAGGCGGGTACCTCTAATTGCGCGGCGTAACCTCTAATCAAGCCGGGTACTTCTAATTACGCCGGGTACCTCTAATCATTCGGGGTACCTCTAATCAAGCCGGGTACCTCTAATCACGCCGGGTACCTCTAATCATGCTGGGTACCTCGAGTTATTCCGAGTACTTTGAATTATGTTGGAGTTATTCTGGGTACCTTGAATTATGCTGGAAATATTCCGGATACCTCGAATTATACGGGGTACCCCAGTTTATGCGGGGTACCTTGAGTTATTCTGGAGTTATGTGGGGTACCCCTGACCGTGCCGGGTACCTCTAATCATGCCAGGTACCTCAAATCATGGCAGGTACCTCTAATCATGTCGGGTACCTCGGATTGCACTGAAGTTATTTCATTCGTCGACACATGGCGTTATGCTATCTTTCTTATTTTTCCCCCAAACAACATCCCCCTAGTTTCTTTTGGCGAAAAGTACTGGAGGCAAAAGAAACTTACATAAAAAGTAAGAGCGACACATGGCGATATGAAGTTTAGCTCGATGGGCAGCTGAATAGAAGATGCCTCTAGGGGTACCCTCATGAAGGGAAGATCTCTGGAGTGAACAAGACTTTGAGGGGACACTTTGATGAAGTTTCAGAGGAGAAGGCCCATATGGTGGAAGACCCTGAGGAGCTTTAAGTGAAGCTTGAAGACTTGGTACCTCGACAAAAGAACATAGTTGACAATGCTTTTGAGCGCATCATAACCGAGTAATGGAGTGCTAATATGGGGCTGGTGGTGCCAAGAGTAGAGAACTAGGTAGATAAGCTGGCTATCTTGAAGGCAATTGAGAATAGCAAGGCTCCCCACACATCTTGGTCTGAAAGCCCATGGAGATAAACTGGGGTACCTCAGATGAAGTCGCCATAAGGTACCCCTGATACCGACGCTTGTGTTTATGCTATTTCTAGCATTTTTGTTGATCCCCTTATCCTAAATGATGAAGGTGAAGATAACCATCCTACTATGTAACCTTGTTCGGCATTACCGACAAGGCGTATGGGGTACCTCAGATACCCTTAAGCTTGGATATCCCCTGAGCTATCTGTTACTTTATGGCGGGATAACCCAATTTTATCAAACATATGGCGATTCCTTCAAATATGCTTGCTGCTTATCTCAGGCTTTCTTAGAGTTCCTCTTGGTGTACACGAGGAATGATTTTCTGTCATAGGGTACCCTGAGTACTATGGGTACCCTTAATCTTGTTTCATCAGTGTATCGCGGTTTACTTAGACATGCTTGTTGCGGTTAATTCATGGTGGAACAACCCAATTTCATCAAACATATGGTGATTCCTCCGGATATACTTGTTGCTTATCTCAAGCTCTCTTAGTGTATTTGAGGAGTGACTTTCTGGCGTGGGATACCTCGGAGGTACCCTTAATTAGTGTATGGCGACTTTTAGAAAAATGCTTGCCGCAAATCTTCACAAAACTTATGGCAATTCCTTTTGAGAGATGATGAAAAACCTCATGATCCACCATTCACTCTACATCAAATATGCAAGACAAATAGTAATAAAGGTGGGCTGATCGCCTACCCTTATGCAAGATGGTAAAAAATCTCATGATCCGCCATTCGCGTAGAATCAAATAGACAACATAGATTGAGACAAAGGTGGCTGCTCGCCTACCCTTATGCGAGATGGTCGAAAACCTCATGATCCACCATTCGCATGGAATCAAATAGACAATATAGATTGAGATAAAGGTGGCTGCTCGCCTACCCTTATGCGATATGGTTGAAAACCTCATGATCTACCATTCCCTGGAATCAAATAGACAATATAGATTGAGATAAAGGTGGCTGCTCACTTACCCTTATGCGATATGGTCGAAAACCTCATGATCCACCATTCGCATGGAATCAAATAGACAACATAGATTGAGATAATAGTGGCTGCTCGCCTACCCTTATGCGAGATGGTTGAAACCTCATGATCCACCATTCGCATGAAATAAAATAGACAACATAAATAAAGATGAAGGTGGCTGCTTGCCTACCCTTATGCGAAATGATTAAAACCTCATGATCGACCATTCGCTCAAAATCAAATATAGCGAACAAATAATGATAAAGGCGGCTATGATGTTGAGTAGATTATCATAATTGGAGATAGGTCAGGTACCTCGGGTACCCTGGAGTAAGGTGATCTCTGGATACCCTCTTGCATCATAATAAACAATACTTTTACTAGTAGTATGATTTTTCTTTGTTGGATTGGTGGCCCAAATCGAGACTGAAACCGAGTCTTCAACCGGGGTACCCCATTTTTCATCTTTGGGTATTCGAGGATCCAAAGGTGCCTCCAATTCACATTTGGGCTTAATTTGTTCCCCGTGGGGTACTCCCGCATAACTCTAGAGTAACTAGTTATGGGGTACCCTACCACCGAGGCCTCGGTGGTGACTCTTGCTGCTCTGGTGGTGGCGATCTTAGAGGTTGGGGTACCCGTGAGATACCCTGAGTGTTAAACACTCGTCCCCGCGGGGCAACCCGTGGAGGGCTCGGCATTTAGAGTACCCTTGGTATTGGGGCTTCCGTCGTCTTCGGCTTCTTCTTATTTTTTGTGACCTCGACCTTATCTTCTTGGCGCTTCAATTGACATTTCTCATCCATCTCCACTTGCTGCAACGCCCGGGAACAGGCTTAATCTGGTCCCCGTGGGGTACCCCGCATAACTCTAGAGTAACTAGTTATGGGGTACCCTACCACTGAAGCCTCGGTGGTGACTCTTGCTGCTCTGGTGGTGGCGATCTTGGAGGTTGGGGTACCCGTGAGATACCCTGAGTGTTAAACACTCGTCCCCGCGGGGCAACCCGTGGCGGGCTCCGCATTCGGGGTACCCTTGGTATTGGGTCTTCCGTCCTCTTCGGCTTCTCCTTGCTTGATAAGGGAAAGTTTGGAGGCTACCCTATCTTGAGTGGAAGCGTAGGAAAACTCTTTAGAAAATTCGGATAACAATTGGTGTAGAGAAGATATGCTACCCGCTTTCAAAGAGCGAAACTAGGACTTTGCGGGGCCCGTGAGTGTGTGTGTAAATATCCTACACATGGCACTCTCATCTACACCCTTGATAAGCATTTGGTCATGGTATAGCTCAGCATGCTCCAAGGGATCAGTGGTACCCGAGTATTGGGGTATCTGAGGCATGGT
The DNA here is from genome assembly GCF_000493195.1 of Citrus x clementina. Classification (NCBI taxonomy): domain Eukaryota; kingdom Viridiplantae; phylum Streptophyta; class Magnoliopsida; order Sapindales; family Rutaceae; genus Citrus; species Citrus x clementina. The sequence goes on along the minus strand of NW_006263303.1, from coordinate 15,600,326 downwards.
GAATGCTTCGGGAAGAGTTGCCGTTCGAATCTCCATAGTGAATGGTGATTGGTAGGTCATCGGCGTTGGAGCAGCTGTGATGTTTTGCTTCTCGGAGAGGAGCTTCACTTGGGCTTCCAGGTTTTCCATCTTTTCCACAAGTTCGAGGGGTACCCTCGGTGTACCCGATGATGTCGCCGCCATTTGAGAAGCCCTTTTGGCGTTTAACTTCTCACGGAGATCTTTGTGGGTACGCTTTGCACGCCTCGTACCCTGGCTGCTGCGGGAATTGCAAGAGGCGGTGAAACGCTTGTCGCGGGAGCCCACGGTTTGAAAATTAGAACGGCTACCCGATGGCCTATGCTTTGGTTTGCTGGCCTCGGGTACCTCTTTTTTTACCATAGCTTGGTCGCTCGTTTGAGGTGGTGGAGCATCTAGCGTCACTGGTGGAAGTGAACTTTAGGGTGCCCGAGATCCAACCGCCCTAAGTATTCCGTGGGCAAGATCCTCGAAACGCTTGTGAGAAATAGGTTCCTCCTCTTGGCGAACACCCGTCGATTGCTTGATACCCTTTCCCTTGTTGATGCGGGCTACCCTTCTTGTAGGATCACTACCTTCATTGCTGCCATCATCTCTCATCCTTGTAGAATCCCCCATTAAACCTTCGGGAGGTATGTCGGGTGCCATGTATTGGAGTACACACAACAACTAGTTTGGTAACCGCGGAGAAGGCTTTTTGTGCGACTCCCCACAAACGGTGCCAATTGTTTGCGGCTGATTTTGGGTCAATGAATAAAAAACCACAAAACCAACCCAAGAGCAATAAATTTATATTTTTGTCGAGGAACGGGGTACCTCGCTTGTTCGGCACGTGCGAGCTGTTCAGGCTTTTTGTGGAGTGAAGGAGGATTGAGATGACGGTAGATATGGAGGGGGTCTAACTTCAGGTGTGGAGGGCTGGTGAAACTCGCCTTAAACCTGCGAAACAACCAAAAACGAGGTCAGAGGTGGAGCCGGGGGTGGCCGGCGACCACACTCCGACGCTCAAGTCAGAGTCGGGTTATCTCAGGTTAGAGAGCTTGCAAGCTCTTGGTAATGGAGGTTTTGAGGTTGAAGAAACCCTCGTTTTCTTTTCGTGGTGAGTGTGTTCACTCCCTTGATAAAAATCAAACCTGAGTATTTATATGGTGTACCCCGGTCGCCATGCCACATGGCGCTATTTTAGTGGTGTTCCCTGCTGTCATGTCAGAAATATTCTTATTTTCATGCGTATGGCGGCTTTGGCGTTTCAAAAATATGCGTGGAGAGCAAGTTTGTGGCGTATTCACGTGCTGGGCGTAGTGGAGTGGTCCCGCGTACCTCTGCAATTCCGTTGTAATTTTGCAGGCGTAGCAGGAAAAGATGGTGGTCCCAACTGTCACAATATCACACTTTTGGCGGATTCGCTGGCGTGACGGGCGGCTGTCTCCTCTTTTGTAGCACGAGATTTCCTCACCGATTCCTTACTTTTTGACACGTGTTCAGCCGATCGTTTTGAGATTTGGAGCCCATCTATCTCTTTATATTTTACGAACATTTTTCCTTACCTTTTTGTCCTTGCTCGGTGTACCCCAGGTACTGAGTTTTGTGGGGTAGGTCAGGTACCCCGGGTGCCGACTAATGGTGTAGGTCGGGTACCTCGGATACCGTGTTTATAGTGTAAGTCGAGTATCTCAGGTGCTGAGTTTATTGTGTAGGCTGAGTATCTTAGGTACCGAGCTAATAGTGTCGGTCGAGTACCTCGGGTATCGAGTTTATAGTGTAAGTCGGGTATCTCGAGTACCCCGGGTACCGAATTTTATGGGATAGGTTGGGTACCCCAGAGGATAACTAATAATTACATAACCTTTGCATCGACACGTAGCGCTTCATTTTCAATACTCTATTTATCCCTAAACAATACGAATTAATGTACAAGAATAATTAAACTGAAATTAAAATGTTAGGCAGTAGAACCGATCATATAAATAAAAATAAATTAATTAACAAAATTTAAATCACAATTTACAAAGTAAAGTATGTTTACAAAGTAATGTCAAAACAATTATACAACGGGCTTTTTCTTTGGATACAGTGATGAGTATAGAGATACAGTTAACAAATATACAGTTACAAAGATATGGTATAGAGATATAGTTGAGTAGAGAACTTTGGGACTCATTTGAGAACACACAAAGCTTTCGGCCATGTACTTGGACTCTTTTTGCCCTTTAAGGGCTATTTTACCCATTTTGTGCGATGAGTTATGATGAGATATATGAGATGGCATGAAATTGGTCTACCCATTGTAGTTTTGGGCATGACAATACATAATTTATATGCCATTAAACCACTCGTATGAGGTTCGAATATGGTGAGATTGCTCCCTTGGGTAATTGTATAGTGACAATTTGAGATATATATATGTTCTTATGATATGATTTTCATTATCATTATGTACAATATCATGTATTGCTTTTTAATGCTAATTACTTGATTTAACGTTTAAACATTTTATTTCTGTTTTTACATATAGTTTGATGAAATTGTATATCATAATAATATAATTATTTTAAAGAAAATTTATTTTTAAAACCTATTAGCCACTTACTGAGTTTTATACTCACCTGATATACTATATTTTTCCCATCCACAGAAGGTTGCAAGTATAGTAGTTGATGTCGACATTGTGATGTATTTATTTGAAGTTTCGGCCATTTAATGGTGCTAGGAGGCATGGATCATATTATTAGGGTATTTTGATCATCTCATTTTGGATTGTGTAATTATGTTATAATTATTAATTGACACTAAAAAGTCTACATTTAATAAGGATAAAATTATCAAAATTTCACTTATCGTGTTCATAAATGCGCTCATTATTTCTAAATTATCTTAACACTCCCTTTTTTATGTTAAATTAATTTGTAATATGTTAATTTTGTTTTAATTTTATATTGTAGATATATTTCAAGAATAAAGAGGAGTTGGAACTGGAAGCGGGAACAAAGAATAATTACTGGAGCAATTTGGAATGCATTATTGAAGAGATGTAATTAATAAAAAATAAATATCTCAAAAATGTAAAAAATAATAATAAATGACAAAGTGTGATATTCATAGGTGAAAGTTGCCACCATGACTATCACATTCCTCTAGGTGATAATATAAAAAAATAGTTTAAATAATAAAATAAAGGAAGTTAAAGGCATTTGTCGCCTATAAAAAGGGAGGGGGAGCTGAAGCCGAGTAGAAGGGAGACGAGGGAGAAAGCTGAAGAATTCCTTCTTTCTTTTTTCTTATTTTCTTTTGCAATCAATCTTCGTGTAATAGATTTTAGAAATTTATTAAATAAAATGAGTGTTTTGTTTTTCAATATCAGTGGTTAATTTTTTAAGCTGAGATGAAAGGTGAAGCTCAAAAATTCAAATTATTAAGTTAATTACTCTCTCAAGTGAGTCTTAAAGTTTATTTTATTTATTTATATTTTTCTTCCTTACTGGTTTCTTTTATGTCATTTTAATTTATAAATACAAATCTCTTCAGATTCATATGGTATTTTGACATAATATCGACACTTCAATATAGCTGTAGCACATTGGTACTTAGTCCCATATTTATCACACCAATGGTTGGTTAAAAATTAAATGGTATAATAATTAACTGGTAAAAGAAATGCAAAATATAAAATTTGAGAGAGTGTTATAACCATAATTTGAAATTTGAGAGTGGATTCCGTAATCTTAACATATTTTTAGATTGATTCAGATTAATTTCTTTTCCCGCATTAAATTTTCTTATTTTAATAAATTGACTACTAGAGTTTAAATTTTCTGTAGTTCGACTCCGAACTTACTGAATTCTATTATACCTAGACACTCTTTTATTTGGGAGTAATAACACTTTTGAGTCGTATCATATTTTTGGCGCCATTACTGGGGAAATTTTCTAAACTTGGTGTCAGTTTATCCTTATTTTATTATTATTATTTTCTTTTGCCGTTAGTGTCTTTCTTCGTCATTCTATTTTATTCTCTTATTTGCAAAATTTCAATTAGCTCCCTTCTCTCTCTTATAATCATAGCATTACCACAAAACTTATGAGAAACTTCATTTTAGTCTAGAAACTTTTACAAATTAGTTTCTCAACCTAATTGGAACTCGGACCTTTGGACTTTGTGGGCATAACAGACATTTGGACTGGAACTTTAACCATTAAAGCCCAATAATTGAAATTTACTTGGTTGGTATATTTTTTAAAAAAAACTACATTTCTTTTTCTTTCTTTAAATTTTTGCAATTTACTTTTCGCATTTATTTTTAATGGCTGGTTGAATTCTACTCACTACAACAACGCTCAAAGTCAGCTATCGTTGATGTCCGTTGATTAACTTACATTTGTAGCTCCTCCTAAACCAAGGAAATGATATAATTACTAACTTTATAATGTGTAACTATGCAACTATGCAATGGATGAAATATCCATGAACTTATAACTCTTGTATCCATACTTGTAAGTGAAAAGTTATCATAGTACTCTCAAAGCCATAAATTACATCTTATGCCCAAAATTCCATACTCCATCTTAATAATTAGATTTGCATATCTTAAAATACTAATAAATCATCGACATTATCAATAATCTCATTGCTATCCATAAACTACCTAAATACATAACTATAAACTATTTACATACTAAATCAGGAAAATGGTGAGGGTTATGCTTCTCCAGCTCTGCAATGTCTTATTGCAATGTCTTATTGGTACCTTTGTGCTCATAAAATAATTCACCGATTATAAAAATTAGTTTAGGAGTAAGTTTATCCATTTGTTGGAAACCTTAACTATATCTTCATTCCAATGAGATTCAATGTAAATAGAATTAGAATGATGGAAATCTTACTCCCTTCATAAAAAATTTAACTTGTTTGCTTGATTTACACCTCTCTTACTCTAAATACACACTCCCTTTCTCTCCATACTTTTCGCCTTTAAATTTTCCTTTAATAAGTCTTTCCAAAAGAATTTAGGATAAAAAAATAATCTAATATCGACCCCCAAAATCAAAGAGTAATGATACAGCCACAAACTCTTGTACAAACTTATTTTGTACAAACTGATGTGGCATGATAAGATTGGTTGAATTAAATATCACTTGCCCCACATGATTTGTTTTTATTAATTTATATTTTCATTCAACCAATCTTATCATGCCATATCAGTTTGTACAAAATAAGTTTGTACAAGAGTTTGTGGCTATATCATTACTCAAAATCAAATATAAGAAGATCCGGACCTTAATATTTTATCAACCCAAACCTTGAATTTGCTTCACATTTCTTCCTCTCCGGCCGTGGCCAACCTTGCGAGTGAAAGTGAAAATAATTCTTTTTTCTTTTTTTTTTATTAGCTTTATATAAAGCTTTCTAATTAATAGGCTTGTTTATAAAGAGTGAACATTTTGCTTTTAATGTCTCGATCCCATAATAACTTGTATATTAATAAGCTAAACTCGTATATTTATGTTGAGGCATTACACCCAAAGGATTAAGAAAAAGATCATTTAGAAAATTAGAGCTATATAAAAATAAAATTCCCACCAAAGGGAAAGGAAAACATCTCATGAATAATTGATTTAGTTATAATGTCAAACATCTTTTCTCACCATAAAATATGCAGACAAAAACAATTCAGTTGAAATAGCAACAGCAAGCAAATGATAAAATTAACCATCTAATAAAGCTTCCAAGGAGTAGAATAACCCCATTCAATTCAGAGAGCTTGTGCCAACTTCGGACCCAAGCATCCTCAATATTCTGTCTTTGAATTGCAGTTATATTTTCTGTGTTTTGATAGTGGATCATTCTACACAATTTATATTTTTCCTTTTTAGGCTACAAATAAATTGATTTATTTTTCATATGAAGAAAATTTTTCTCTTTTCTAGTTTTTTGGGTTTTTCTATAGTTACTTTTAACAGTTATATATTACACCCAAAGAAGTCATGACAAATTTTTTCAACATTCTGTCAAATTTTTCCGTTCAAAAATTTCTGACCAAATATCATTACTGGTTATATAAAATTTACATCACACTTCACTTCAAACCATCAACAAACAAGGAAGCAAATAGCTCCATTTTTAGCTTGCCCAAAACGGCACCAACCTGAACAACCCCACCTCCATCTCTGTCTCTACAATCTGACATAGCAATAGTTCCTGTCTTGTCTACCGACACAATCTCCACTTTCTTCGGGCCTAAACCACCCGAAATCCGACTCGTACAAGCCAAAATGGGTTGACCCGGCTACCGATAGCACCAGTGCTGGTTGTTGTGTATACATCCTGATTAACTTCACAATCTTCCTCTTAGACCCTTTAATATCGTCCCCTTCAAGCCCTTTGCTCAGATCACTTAATTTCTCGGCAACAAAAGCAATCCCATTTTCGGTCATGAAATCACTTGCCTTCGCAGCCATGGCAAGTGATTCAACACAATTACCGAAATAATTAACCGGAACCGGAGGATCCAAACGGTCCTACAATTAGCTGGGAATCCAAAAACAACATTTGTACTGGCCTCTTCTCCATTTGCTTTAACCATGCAAACGTATGCATAAGATAACGAAAGTACAAAAGTCGATAAATGAAGCTGTTTTGATTGTCCTACTTCGTATTGATTTCCATTTATAGAAAGTACCTTGTACCGCAGTTTGTTTATATCTTCACGAGTCAACTTAAATGTAGCTCGAACCAAATTGTTTTGATTGACAAGCCCTGCTGAAAAATCATGTTTTAAACTTCTTGATGAATCTGAGCCGATAGCAGCTAGCATGCTCTTCAAGTAGACCATGTCAAGCCCTTTGGTGTCTTTGATGACAGTCCGGTCAAAAGATGGCGTTAGGTCAGGTGATAACAAATAAGGATTTTTTTCAGTTGCTTTTAATTTACATAAATAAGCCCAAGCTTTCATGAATGTTGTTGAACTTTTCCCATCAGCAACTACGTGGTGAAATGAAATACCAATTGAAAAGCCTTCATTTGGAAATAATGTTATTTGTATAGCCACTGCCTCTGCTTTGTCCTCAGATATAACTAACTGCGGCGTCAGAGGACGAAATTCAGCAGCTTCTCGAATTCCATCACTAGCAAGTATATTGAAGTCGGCGTTGGACACAGCCACCGTGACTGAAACGCCGTCGTTTGGGGAGTAGTATATGGCTGGTTTCTCGGCATCTGAAGGCCACGTTAGGTGACCGGCGAGAGGGAGATAATGGAAGAGAGTGAGAGAAAGGGAGTGCTTGAGCTTGGGGAGGATTGTTAAGTTGAAAATTTCGGATGTTAAGTGAGCGACTTCATAAAAGAAGAGGCGTTCAACAGGAGGGGTGAGGATCCAAAATGTGTCAAAGTATGTGAGAGGAAGATGAAATGATGTCGTTGAGTTGGGGAATGGGGTGATTTTGGTAACCTCATCTAGTCTTACCAAGTTATGAGTTGCTGCCATGGTAGCGATATGGAGGTAGCAGGAGAAAAGCGCTGTAGCTCTGATAGCAATGAAGAGAAAAGGGTCACAGGAGGCAAGAAGTGAAGAAGTGAAAGAGATGTTGTATTGGTGAAAATTGGCCTTTCAAAATTTTATTAAAACTACTTTTGAAAATATGTTAATAAAAAAACTTTTTAAACTTCTCAATCATGCAGAAACGCCTTTTTCCAACAGCAAATTTTCGGCAAAATGGGATAAATGTAGATCATGTTTAAAAGGAATTTTTAGAAATTCAGCAAAAATTTTTATTAAGTTCTTAATATTTTTGTCAAAATAAAAATCTGTTTTCAAAATTTTTTTCCCAAGTACTGTTCTCTTGAATAATGATAAGTACCAGTCATTTGTTAATATCTTAAATGTAAATTATATTTTTGTTAATTAGATGAGATTTCTTGACTTGAAAAATAAATAAATAAAATAAAAATAAATTAAAATTGTGGGCCTCGGAAATCTCTTGTGTTTTGGCTTTCATAAAAACATTGATATTGCCGCTTCAAATTAATTATTAATCTCCTTTAAGCAATGCATTGATCTTATTATACTATATAATGCGTTCGTCATACAGATTTTCCTCACTTCATTCCAAATAGATAACATGTTAAAATAACAGGTTGGTAACAAACTTCCAAATCAGCTTGCACATTCAATCCATTGCAATAAAGAAAACTTGGTGGTAAAGACCAACTAGTGCACTGTGATATTGTTAAATAAAACTTTCATGATTTCATCTAATGTGGACACAACAAATTTAAAAATCGTCTAAGAATATCCCTAAAATCATTTTTAGCTTCGTCCACTTCCAAAGTTTGTATTTTAACAACTGATGCAATGATGGATTATTTCCAAATGATCGATCTAAGCCTGCAGATTTTTTAAATCTGAAATTTTTAGGCTTGAAATGCAAAAGGAAAACATATTTCAATTTAACACCGAAAAGCTTGAATTTTATAAAGTCCAGGGTGTTGTTTACAATGTTATAAACAAATCTTGAATAAACTTTAGATTCCCTAATTAAAAACTGACTCTTCATATATATATATATATATATCTTTAATTCAGAATATAAAAGTTTCACCGGAAAAGGACAAAGGAGAGAGACAAAGGGAAAAATGCAAAATCAAAGATGACTTTGGATCAAGTAATGTCTTGGCTAGGCAGAAAAACTGAAACTAAGAATTTTTATTTACACCGAACAGACAAATAAATTATTCAATCTATGATGCAGACTTGTTTCACATGTCCTATGAGCGCATAACATGATACATCTTTTTTTTTTTTTTTTGGACATTAACGTGCCTAGCCAAAGCTAAGGCAAGACGAAACGAGGGTGTAACATCCAAGACAATCATGATTGAGCCATAAGTCAGCCTCATTCGGAGGTGAGTTCAAAATATTCAGCCCAACAGGTAAGGAAAGTGCAAACATTAGCAAAAAAAGTTTGCTGCAAAGTTGGTTTCTCTGAAGCAAGCATGATAATCACTTGCCAGTTCCTATTTAGCAAATCTTTAATCTCCTTAATGAGAGGCATATGCATTTGGCATAACTTTCACTACTAGAAAAATAGGCTTTACTGACACCAATTTAGTGTCAGTAATTACTTTTGCTGATACTTGTTAATTGTGTCAGTAATGCTCAAGCCAGAACACACTGACACTAATCTTTGGTGTCAGTGATTTTTGCGTCAGTATTTTGTGTCACTATAGTATCACCGCCATAGTGATACTATGATGTTAGTACCAGTTGATACTATTTCTATGTCAGTATTTTGTGTCACTAGAGAGTCACAAGGATAGTGACTCAATCGCGTTAGCATTTAATGATACTATTTACATGTCACTGATTTATGTGACTATAGTATCCGGAATCCACTGACTCAGTAACATAAAAAATTCTTATTGTCATTTAAATAATTAGTGTCAGTATTAACGGTGCTATACCGGTTGTGTTTTATTTTTTTTAATCACATTATTCATGTTTATTTTACAATTAAAATAAACCCAAAATATATTAAACATACCAAATCTTGTAATGCAATTCACATAATACACATTTCAAATACATCAGTTAAATTAAAATAGTTCAAATACATCATTGTTTGGGGGTAAAAAACAAGTTCAAGTACTAAATTAAGCTTTGAACAAGTAGTATACACGATAAAGTACTAAATTAATTTCGGAAAATTTAGCCAAGAAGAAAAAACAGATAACAATGTCACTGATTTTGGAGTCTGCATATGCCTTCATTTTTTTTCCACCTACAAGTATATAA
>NW_006263303.1:15588815-15590351 GCF_000493195.1 Citrus x clementina | reverse complement strand
CCTTGAACTTTAATTTGAAAACAACAAGTTATTCACCGAAAATCCTTGACTAAACTACTTAATTATCATTCATTTAAATACATTTGTGTGTTAACAATTAAAGCCAACAAATAAACTCCAACAATGTTACTGTTTTATCCAAAATTATATAGGTAAATACTGAACATCCTGATCATGGTAATTCCAAAAAAAAAAAACAACTTGTGAACCCCAACAACAATAATATTTGATAGCCGAAGCAACTTGTGAACCCCAACAGTACGCGATTTAATACAAATATGGATGTAGATACAAAACCTTAATTAGGATGACAACTTATCCTCATCAAAGTAAAGTACAAGCAACGACACCATAGCACATCCCCACTAACAACTACTTTGCAACCCAAACAATTGTTTTGTGTTGGGATATGCAGTACATTGTCTATATCCCAAATCCTAATTCATGTCTATATGGATATTCATATAATCTATTCAACAGTATGCAACATAGTCACCATTATAAGTACCCTCACAGTTTATAAAATGCATACAATACGCAATAAAAAGATAACTGTAAAGAAGCACACAGGTGTTTGCGCTGATTCATTTCACAATAAATTAAAACAATATGATACAGTATTGTAAAAATCATTTTCAATACTTACATTATTTTTCAGAACGTTCACATTTGTGATGATATCTTGCATGTATTTCATCACATAGTAACCACATTCAAAGCTGCTCGGCTGCCTCGGACACTACAAGATCAAAATTACATTAATTTTTTACTGTACATTAACAATAATTAGTTAGGTTTGTCTGATTTTTACCTTGACAGGTATCCATTGAACATTGGCCTTTGTATCAGAATTTAAACTCTGATGTATTCGAATCCCCCTACAATTAAGAGACATAGCTAACGTTAGCAAATAATTAGCATAAGACATAAAAATAAAATAGCATGATCAAAGATACAAATAACAAACTTAACTGATTGACAATCTGCATTAGCTCTTCATCAGGACTACCTTCCAAAGGATCAAGGTAATAGGTTGTACGTCTCACCATATCAATTGCCAATAACACCCAGTGGGCACTAAACAAAGTAAAAATTGTTCTCACACATGAATTACAAGTAAAAGTGATTAATCTACAAATTAAAGAATATAACTAGCAAATGAAAAAGGTTATACCCAGGGTTATATGGGAATACGATGACTTGTCCCAATTCTGCCAAGCCTAACAGTTTTGAAATGTATTGAGTCCTGTTTTTGAAACTGACCCTTGGATATAGCTTCTCAAAAAGCCCAAACTGAACTGGTTTAGTACTTCCAGTGCTCTCCATCTCCTCATACAGGTGTCTAAGAGGAAACAAATATATATAACGAAGTAAGTTTGAATATAGGAAACAAAATAATAGGGCCAAGTTTACTAAAACATAAGTTATGATTTACCGTACTTGATCCATATGTTAATGATGCAGTTTGAGACCTCTTTAAACTCGATGATTTCAGCACAAATCATTTTGTCCAAGTGTGTTCCCAAATTCACCAAA
>NW_006263303.1:15587117-15588715 GCF_000493195.1 Citrus x clementina | reverse complement strand
AGCGATTCTCGATGACATGTTCATATATTCACTCCTATCATTCTTTCTTGATCGTGCTGCTGCCCGTGTATTCTTCACACGTACATTGAGGTCTTTTGCTGCTGGTCTGATGACTCTGGGTTCTTTTTTGGCTACTTCTGCTGGTATGATGACTCTGGGTTCTTTTTTGGCTACTTCTGCTGGTCTGATGACTGGTGGTTCTTTGTTGGCTACTTTGTCATGACAGGAGAACTGCCTATCTAGTACTTTAGGAGTTAGTCGAGGAGATCTTCTCGGTGTGGGCTTTGAAGTAATTTCACACTCTACTTTTTCGGGGGTTTGTTGAGGAGTTGCTTGGGAAATTGTGGTGGGACTGTCCTTGATTTTACTCTTCACAGATTTTGGAGTCGACTTACCCAATGGGAAATCAGCCTATGCAATAATCAAAATACATTCCATTAGTAGTAATACATGCATATACAAATGGAAATAAAATAATGACATGTAACAGGCCATATACCTTTCTTTTTCCAAGAGTTTTAGGGGATTGTTGATCATTGTCAATCTGAACACCAGTGGAAGTTTTGGGCTTAGGAAAGTTAGGACTTCCAACTTCAGTATTGCTATACGCATTTAACCTTGCATTCATGCGTTCTAATTGAGCAGACATGAATTGGAAACTCTCTTGATACATCTTTCTTTCTCTTGCTAACTCAGTGGCATCAGGGACATGAAAGTACATAGATGGGGTGACGAATTGCCCCACTCCTTGCACCCTACTTCCATTTGGCTGCTTCTAAAGAGCTTCACCTAGAATGTCATGTGACCCTTGTGATTGGAATGTTCCTTGTTCAACCTGACACTTCAGCTCATTCTACAAAAAAAAAAAATATTGTAAATCCGCAATTACGAGTACAAGACAGCAGCTAAACTAAACTAATATCCTTCTTGAATCTTTAACAAAGAGCAAATCCATATACAGTTCAAATTGAAACTACATAAAATATTACAAGACAACACCTCAAACAAGTTTTAACTTTTTAATATGTGAAGAAATAAGTTCTGATGAAATCTTACTGAGTTTCTGTCAATTGTAAATGTTGCCATACAATTATTACAAAAAGCAGTATATATGTACGTTAATATCTACCCCCACACACACATATTATATAGAAAATGCATAAGAATTAAGTATACAAGTGACTTACTATTTTCTCAGCAATTGGCGTCACATCAGAAGCATATTTGCCATCTCGGTCTGCTTGTGCCATTAACCAAGCTTCACTGCGATCAATCTCCCGCTCAGAAACTCCACTCTCCTTTTTCTGTTACAAGGTGACATAAAACATAAATAATTGATTCTATTATATTATACGCATTAGATTACTTATGTTACTGTAATTACTCCATATTACCACACTTACTTTTCTATACAACATGCCACCATATCCTGTGCTACCCAAGCGATGGTTGTAGACATTCTTTGCTCTTTTGTCTTTTGCCTTCTTACTTTTTTCCTGCACAAACAGTTTATATGAAGAATAAAAGTTACCACTGATTATTAGTAACTACCAACAATTAAATCAGTATATTAACAAACAACACACCTGAAATTGTTC